>NW_009648972.1:1583889-1634876 GCF_000708025.1 Charadrius vociferus
GGGAAAGAGAGAAAGGGGAAGACATCTCAAGTGAGGGCAGATTAGAAGGGAAGAAGACTTTCGCAGGTAGTGGGTTACTGCCATTTTTTGTTATCCAGACCTTCCCCAAACAAGTCTCCAAGACATTTTACGCGCAAAATTGACTCCCTGGTGTCAATGACCATTTGCGCAATCCACTGAATTCAGTAAAGAAAGCACCCTGACCAGCTGAAAATTTCCTCCTATATAGTTGTGATAACATTTTGTTTGCTTGGTTGTAGTTATGTAAGGTATATTTTAAACATTTGAATAATATTTCCTGAAAAAGATGACAATTTCTTTTTTCATATTCAAACACATTTTATTGTTTAACTGTCTAGCTATTTAAATCAAAGGGAATTAGGTATCTAAACACCTTTGAAGATCTGAAGTTACATCTAGAAGGACTATTAAAAATGTAGGGCTCTGTGGTACCTCAATATGGTTGATGACAGAAATCAGAAATGTTTCTAAAAAAACCAAAGGATGCTATGTTGGTATATGCTTACTTGCTTGTAAAGAGGGTGGTGAGTTTTTGCTGCATGCTTTAAAATATGTTTTCACTTGATTGTAAATGTATTTTCCAAATAACTGGAAATGTATAGGTTGAGTAATTAATTTGCATCAGATGAGCATTTTCAGAAATTAGTATTTGGCCAACTAATGTCTACTTTCAAATATATACTTAAAACCTTTTTTTTTGCTGAACATGCCATTAAATTTGCTGTAGATTAGATAATTACCTTTCATTGTCCTTATGTTAAAACCAGCTGAGCTTCATTCAGCTTTTTGACTTCTAAGTCTTGTAATTAACTTTGTTATAAAATATGAATAGAAGATGGAAAACCTTGGAGTTTCTTAGCTCCAGGACTTGGAGAGTGACAAATTAACAGAAAGAACTGAAGAAGTTGAAAACACTACCCACATCCTTAGTATTATTGATGGAAGTATCATGGGGGAATTGAGGTCGTGACACTGCCAGAGCACGTGACACACGTATAGCAAGACTGACAAGTCTAAAGACGTTCATGCTCTCTCTCTGATATCCTTATGTTCTTCCAAATACAATAAGCGCGTATATAACATAATGAAATTTACCTCTCTAAAATTAGTATCTAGAATAAATTCCTAATTATTTTCTTTTATTTTTTTATGATAAAATTGTTTACCATGGAACACTAATGTTCACAGAAAGAATATGTTAAGGGTTGGAGGGAATTTGTTGGGGAAAAATACTTTTTTTAAAAAGTAAGGATAATAATAACTTTAAAAAAAAAGTTTGTGGAGGAATAGTAATGAAGATCACTGGGATTGTGAAAAACCCTTGTGAGATAATATTGCAGTTCTCTGAAGAAAGAAATCTAAAAAAAAAATAGTTGGATAGAAATGAAAAGCACAGAAATAATTTGTCCAAGTGTTCGAGCAAAGCTGTTATTTTCAAACTTAACTTCCTTTTTTCCAGTCAGTTTTCTTATGCACAGACCTTTTTATATATTCTGATCATTTTACTTATAAAGAGATTAATGATTAAGCATGTAGAAAACATAGAGGCTTTCAATTATGAATTAAAGTTTGTAGCAAAGGCAGTTACATAGAAAACCTGTATGAGCCTGTGTCAATATTCTGGACTACAGGAACCTTCTTTGCTTGTCATTGTCTAAAAACTTGTGGCCTTTGGTGTTGCCGTACGTATGTGCTTGGAAGCCATTACTAAGAAATCTTCAAACCATTTGAGCCACAGATAGCTCCTCCAACAAATTGGTACGGTATTACTGGACAATGGTCAATCAATAATATTTTCAGAAATCTAAGAAAAAGGGACACACCAGTAGGAGAGACTTTAATTCAGGTTATACTTACCTGTAATACAGTTTATACAGTGTGTTTTGGGCTCACAGTATGACAAGGCACAAGTTTCAGTCATAAAAAAGTAGATCATTGCTATTATTCTCTACTATTTCTGTGCAGAAGAATTCTTCTGCCCGGGATTGTTCGTCCATAAGGGTAAATCTTTGTAGCTGCTTGAAAATATGGTCAATGGACACTCTAGATGCCACTGTATTTTTTCTTAATGCTTGTGCTATAGGTGCATCAATAACATTTCTTTCAGACATTCATTTTAAAGTATTTTAATAGTCCTTTGGAGTGGAAGAAAAAGAGGGTTCACAACTATTTCTGAAGCCTAGATTTCCCTCCTCCTCTTTCCCTTTGTAAAGCAGTAGTCAGACATTGTAAGAGCTGGAAAGTGTTGCTAGCAAAGGCTGATAGGAGCAAGGTAGCTCCAACTAACACGGAAAACGTTGCAAATATATTTCCATAAAGTAGGAATCTGTAGTTGTGCTTCAGGTATTGGCACAGACACAAGAAAAAAATCAATAGTGGAAGTTATCTGTAACTGACCTAGTGTGTGAATGTAAGCTACTTCACCAGAATAGGTTAATATAGCACTAGCAATTACTTACAGCCAGGGGGATGCTGCAGATGTTTAGAAAAAAAACCTTAACAGCATTTTGTATTGGCTGCCACATAAACAACGCAGGTGGTAAATTCAAACATATTTCAAATCTATTTGAAAACCAACCAAATAAAGAACAAAACCACTAGTGGTGGCCCATACACAGTTGTGGGATTTACTAGAGATTTTGGGGCGCCTGACTATAGCCCAGTTCTGTTTGCCGTATGTGTTATGATTCTTGTCTTTGCTGGTGACAGCATTCATGTAAAATTATGTATTTTTCAAGTATGAGTTTCAACAATAACACAAGGCCTAAATTATTGCTTTGAACTAGCATAAATTGGTGTGGTTCTATTAAAATCACTAGAGCTAGACTGATATATATCACTTGTGCTTCTCAAAAGGGTTTTTTTGATGGTCTGATGAACCTGTTCCTACAACAATTAAGTGAAAGATGATAGCTATAAGATGGTATAGCAGCAGCTGATTGCTGCTACAGAAGAGACTCTTCTAGAAGTAATTTTTCAAGTTAATGCATTGCATCTAACACTCACACAGGTTTCTTTGCATGCAAACTTTCCCTGAAACTCCAAAGCACTTGGGTATTACTGAGAGGTAATGCTAAATAATCAAACTGCTTACCTATTCAGGTTTTTAAAATGCAGCATTCACCGAGGTATCTGAGTACCTTTCACAGATGCTAAGAACACTAGTGCGTTAGGTGATAGAAACACCTGTTAGGCAGACAGGCATTACAATTTATGGATTAATAACAGGACATGACCCAGGTTCCCGAGCAAGGCATGTGCGACACTCGGTGGGCTCTGTATTGGGACTGATGAGAATCTCTGTTCCCAGGTGTAAATGGTTCCTATACGAAGTCATTAAGATCAAAGTTTTGCTATTGTGGGTAAAGTATAAAGGGCAGTACGGTCCTACGCCCTTTCTAAAGAGTAATTCCTTAACGGATTCACAAATTCATTTGCACACCTGCCTGAAATTACTGATGTGCATGAAAGTGCTAAGCATGTGCAGAACTGCAAGATTTCCTTTTCCAAGTGTCATGCTCACTTTACGTAGCTCCTTCTCTCTAGTTAATACATACTGCATACCAGACTGTGATATGTGGTGGTGGCAAAACAGATAAGTTCTAGTAGTTCCCCGATGTGTGAATGTAGTTTAGGAAACTGGTGATCGCTTTTTGTGCAGCCACTGCATTGTGCAGCTGAAACTATACATTTCTAATAGGCCTGTATTCCACACAACTGTGCAATAGCCAGTTTAGTATAAACCAAAAGGTGTATGCCCTAACTGGATATTTGGGCAATCCTGCTGACAACCCAAAATACTAATCTTGAGATGTATAAAATTCGCCTTTACATAGTAGTAAGGTGTTGATTCCAGAAGTCAGCGTCGGCACCAGAGCCTACTGAGAAAATCATGCAAGAAAGGAAAACAAGAAAAGTCTATGAAATACAACCAAGACAGTGGATGGGAGAGATGCCTAATATTAAGGGAGACAATGATGACTAGCAGCCTCCTGACGTGTACATTTTTATTTCATTTTGTTTTTCCTCCTCCTCGTTGTGGCATTTTTCATGTTGGAAAAGACCTTTTGCCTCATGTGTAATAACTCCTGTTCATGTAGCACGTGGCTCCCACTTCATAAAGCAGCAGTGACTGCTGTTTAACGTTTAACGGTAACCTCTTTATGGTAACTGTCTTTAACGCTGACTTTTTTTCCCTCAGACACTTCTCGCTAGTAAAAGTAATCCTGTACATAACCTTCACCTTCTCCTTCATTTCTTACACAGATGTTGAGGATTTTCTGGCAGGGCTGATCTCTCGCATCTCATCACTAATCTCTTTTGTCAGCTTGTCCATTCTTCAGATGTTATCTATTCTTTTGAAGTTCCTCACTTCTGTTCCTCATATTCACTGAAGGAACAATGACAAAAGATCCAGTGAAAATAGCAGCATAGTTTACATATTTCAGCTCTTTCTTTAGACTAATGCTAAACGAATAGCATTATAGCCTTCCATGTCTCATATCCATTGTTTCATACCTAGGATTTATTAAGACTGTTGATCAATAAGAGATAAAAAAATACAGCTTGTTGGACTTGTCTGTAGTTGAAAATATTAATATTTGACTCTTACTCATGATGGAGGACTCTGTTTCTTTTATATTTTTTCCTTGTTATTAACTCTCCCACACCAGCTGTCTTCAAGAGAAAGGCAGGCAGATGTCTGCTGACAGCTGTATTTAGAAATTAAAGTGCTTTCCAGATTTGAATCCAGGATCTAAAATTTTAAGATCAATGCACAGATACTGTGGAGGTGAGAAACTGTTGTTTTCAGCTGGGTTTCATCTGAGTACTACATTGATCTATCGTTCCAATCAGTGTTTCATCATGTTCCTATCCTAGGAAAATAGCAGCAGGCAAAATTGCACTGGTTCACAGAAGCTCAGCAAGCTGATATTTATTTTTGAGATGATGCCATATTTTCGAGAAATACAATACAAATATATCAGACTGATGATGTAGTAATCCTTATCTCTGAGGAAGTCCACCCAGGAGGAATGTTAAACTGGCTTGAGATGTTTTCAGCATTAATTAGCATTCCAGATAGATTACTGGGAGTCTGAGCCCTTAAATTTCACCAACACAGTATCATATTTCAGAGTTGTGTAAGCATAGTAACATTTCTAACCATGTGTTTCGTTCTTCTACCTCTGGCTCTTGTAGTCAAATGTCTGTCAAAAAAATTAGTCAGAAAAGTTAAATGTATTTATACAGGCCTAAAGCTATTTTTCGAAGTGGAACCATGCACGTTGCGGTGGAGAATTTTGGAAGAGGGAAGAGCTTTTTTATTATTATTATCAACCCGTTACGATATTTGTGCTGCAGCATCTGGGTATGAGAGGCTTCTGCATTTCCCATGGTAGTTGTGGGGGGAATAAATTGTTCCTGATTGTAGTTTCAAGCTATACTGTGAGAAATAAAAAAAAGTTCCTCAGATGGGTTGGTCCCAGCCAGCAGCCAAGCACCCACCCAGCTGCTCATTTACTCCCCTCTCCAGCAGAATGGGGAGAAAATGGAAGGTGAGAAGACTGAGGGATTGAGATAAAGATGGTTAGGTAAGTGAAACAAAAGCTGTGTGTGAAAGCAAAGCAAAATACGGAATTTATTCACTCCTTCCCACTGGCAGGCAGTTGTCCGGCCACTTACTGGAAAGCATGACCTAAGCGTGAGTTGCTTGGGAAAACAAACGCCATACCCACAAACATCCTGAATTCCTCCACCTTTCCTTGAGTTTTTGTTGCTGGCTACACCATACAGGATGGAATATCCCTTTGGTCAATTTGGGTCAACCAAATCCTCTCCCAGCTTCTTGCCCACCCCCAGCCTACTAACCAGGGTGGCAGAGGGGGGAAAAAGAGAAAGCCTTGAAGCTGCTCAGCGTAACTGTAACACTGGTGGGTTATCAGTGCTGCTTTAGCCACAAATCCAAAGCACAACACCACTGGGCCTGCTATGAAAAAATGTTAATTCCACCCTAGCCAGATGCAGCCTACTTCCTTATCTCCTAAGGAAGAGCTGTTGCTACAGATTTTTGGAGTCCAGCAGCACTAGACAGTGGTGTTCTTCATTTAAACCATCCCAAAAGCATGCATCTTCCTGGCAGTAAAATGTCAAACTTGGTGAGGATCACCTTAGGTCGACCACTGCCAGTGGCCAGTGCCTGACCTCCAAACAGTGCACCCCACCTTCTTTTCACCCACGTCTACTCAGAGCTCTCCTTGGCGTGGTGATAAGGCTCTGAACTGCTCTCAAGTCTGGGCTTTGCTTTAAAATTCACTGCTCAACCCTGAGTCTATTACTGTTGTGCCTTGTGCCATAGCTCACTGAGTCACATAATAATTCTGCGTGCATCACCACTTCCATCCATAGTGAAAATGTTTGGCATCCAGAGATGGCATTGTGGTAAAGGTGGAATTCGTGCTTCAGAAACAAAGGTCTCTAAAGGCTAAGAAATAGATTAGTAAAAGCTACAAGAGCAGCTGACATTATATACATTATACAATACTTCTCTGCTGCATTTGAGATTGTTGTGGGAAAATTAACCCCTAAACTCATCATATGTCCATTTTTAAAACAGTTTTGGTTCTGATAGCTAATATATTTTAAATTCTATTTAAACAGTTTATGAGATGCCTGTAAGATAAAACAGCTTTATCCATTGGAGAGTTTTCCTCTCTCAAAGCTATTAAAATTGCAAGTGTCAAACATTCCAAGTCCCTAAGCCAAAATTCATAAAACTTTTGATACATTATTTTACATTAACAAACAGCCATTGTGCCTGATGAATTGATGTTGAATGTGTTATATTAAATTCTTAGATTCCCCAGTTGCTCGGATATGATTCTTCACTTTGCAGGATTGTCTGGTTTTACTTCTTGTGTGATGCACTAAATGATTAATATACTAATTGTTCTTAGAATATTGTAGTTGCTCTTCTTCAGATTCAGAACTGAACCCGCCCTGAAGACATCTCCCCCACTCCTCCTCCACTTACTGAAAGTAATAAACCCATGCCTTTCCTTTTCAAAAGTAATTGAAACACTTTAAATGTGAAAATCTAGATTGTTTCTACACTGTCTCTTCAATTCTCCCACGCTACTTCTTCCCCGCTCCTAGCACTTTCCAATAGCTTCATAGCCTTTTGTTTTCAGTATAACAGCCTCTGTTTCTTCTTAATTTTGTCGAAATGCCAACTCTTTGTCTTATTCTTTCTTCCTGATGTTGCTTTGGCTGCTAGGTTTTCAATTGCCATGATTTCACATGATCTACTCTTCTTCAATCTATACCCTATATATTTTTTCTTCATTTTTTTACAATACTGTCTCCTCTTACTTGCTCCTCAAAGTATGTGTATCTTTCTTTGTCCCATTTCTTTCCTAAATTCACTCTCACATCTGTTTCGATCCCACTTTCCTGATAACGTTTTACTTATTTTCCACTGTTCATCCTCTACACCATGTCTTTTTTCCCCCCCACACATCTCTTTCTTCCTTATGAGTTCAGAATGTTTTGGGTGGACCTAAAAGAGGATGCTGGCCCAGAGGAAGGTTTGCTACACCAACTTCCAAGACCTATGTGCCAAATGAAGGAGTTTGATTTTTTATTTCTTTTCTCTCCTCTAAATAAAAGCAGGGCTTGCTCCATATTAGAGTCTGGTCATCAACGAAAGATTTTTAAATTTTTAAATTTCTCAATTTTGCAGGGTCTAAGAAACATGTCCCTTTTTTTCTTGGTCCTAATTTATCATTTTATGGCAAATTGTGTGGAAAATTACTTAAAAACAAAATGGGAAACAATCAGAAGAACTTACTTGAATCTGATTACAGCAAGCAAGGAATTTTCCTCAAGAAAAAATAATGACATTAATAACAGATGTTTTGGGCAAATGAGGCCAACATTTGCTTCTGTTTATATTTGATGCACTCATTAAATATAGATTTAGGTTGCATGAGCTGTTCAGAAAACGTAAAATATTTAGCTGCTACTCTGATGTTAATTTGTGGTCACAGGCCCCACATGTGTAGTGGGATGTGCTATTACAATATTTATTCTGAAGACCAAGTAGAAGATGTGATAATACACAGCTCATTCTTTGAAATTCTACCTGAAATGGCACTGGAATTCCAGACATAGCCTGTGACTTTTCTAAATGGACAAAAGTCTTCCTGCGTGAAAAAAACACACCGTCAAAAACAAGTGTAACAATTCATGACTGATTATTTACACAAAAAACCCTGTATTACACTCAACAAATCATAATGACAGCTACCTACCACAGTGGCTGAACTTTATGTGTTGTTATTAGGATTCTTTGTAAGGCTGTATGTAGAAAACCAATTTCAGCAGCATTTCCAAAATAGTTGCAGGTTTTTCCTGTGGCTGTAAAAACCCTTTCAGTCTAAGGACAGAAAGATTTAGTCAAGGGGTGTATACTGCTGTTGTGCAGATTTCAGTTTTCCCTTGGCTTGTTTGAAGGAAACTGAAAGCTTAATTTGCCTTCTCTGGTTATCATAATCCAGCCAAATGATTGTGTGAGCAGCTGGCCAAAACTAGAAGACTCCGTCTTGGCTGAAATGTTGGAATAAGTAACCCAAACGGTAAGGAGCCTGGGGACAAGGATATGAGGCAGCATTATTAGGAAAGATTCGGCAATTCCTGTTGTTAGGAAGGCAAGATCTGTAGTGAGTTTGGCTAGTGATGGCCAGATGGATTAAAGGAAAGCAGCCAAAGATAGGTGTTGAAGTTTGGAACTGTTTATGCTCCAGGAAAGTTGAAGTTCACAGTTAAATTTCATTTGAACAGGCAGAGCAACACGGGTGATAGAGAAGGCCCTGGTAGGCGGAGTTACAATAATCTCAGTTTATACTGATAACGGCATAAATGGGAATTTTAGCTATAGGGAAAGCAGGAGAAAAGGTGGGTTCACAAAGGATACTTAGTAGAAGCATGCAATACGGGCTGTTTCTTCTAAGTACCACCCACCTTTGAAACCACCTCTTCTCCTGGTTTCTGTATAACTAAAATACCAATCCAACAAATCCTCAGTGGAAAGACAGCTAAAACGGGGTAAGGGTTTTGGGAAAGAAAAAGGTCTTTTCCCAAAAAGATAGCAAATCTTTTCCTGTGTTAAGTTCAAACTGATGGCGAGTCTTCCAGGAAGACGCATCAGAGGGATGGACTTGGTATCGTCAATCCTGCACATTCAAACATAGTTGTAGGATGGGCACAAGGAGTATTTTTTATTTCTCCCTCTCCATTGACATTTGGACTTTCGGTTTACCCTTTTTCAGTGTGTATTTTCAAGATCCTATCTGCAGCTATTACTTTGAATAATCTCATCTTTCACTTTAAAAGAAGTTTTGCTGAGATCTGCGTATGATCCCAGCCTTAAAGAACTACAGTGTTGGAAAGTTTGTGGTAAAAATATTTGATTGTAAATTTCCTTACAGCTTTGATCCTACAGCAATAACAAAGTTGAAATCTAAGTGTAATTATGTAGCCAACTAAGAGCATACTTAGAACACACACATATCTGTCGAATTGTCCAAACAGTTTGGAGATGTATTTAGATACATCCTGAGCCTTGTTATCTTTTTTAATAGAACTGAATAGCTTTAAATGCAGACTAGTCTGCTGAGGCTACCAGTTAATGCGCCTCTGTCATGTTCAACATTTCAAGGATCATATTTCAAAGAGAGTTTATTTTTAAATTGCATTTTATTCTCTGGTATAGTGTCTGCAGTTTAGAAAAAAATAGGCAAATGGGGCTAAGTAAATGCGATCACTCTTATCCTGTCAGTATTAATTTTCCACACAATATTTGGAATGATTTCATATTCTGTTTAAATGAAATACTTTCAGTTCTCTCAGTGAAAAGATAGCACAGCTTTTGAATATACGCATCGCCTGCTTTGCCTCTGTGCACTGCTGGTGCCTGCTTGCTTCACAATGTCGTACCAGAGCATGAAGTTGACTCTGTGTATGAGATTTTTGCTTTTGGTTCCTCCACAGTGAGGGCTGGAGAGGCAATAATAGCTGTGAGTACTGCAAATCATTCCTACAGTAACTTTAATTTTGAAAGCAGAAGTGGAAAGTATGGTCGCCTCTTTGTTATGTGCAAGACAGACGACTATAGGAGCTTGTTCAAGAAAACAGTCAGACTAATTATATAAATTTCAGTGGCTTGAATTCCTTTGGAAAGTAAAAGGAATAGACTATGCATACTATAATTTCCATAGCTAAAAGCTGGTATAATTGTTGTTTCAATTCAGGAAACTATCTTCCTGTTATGATGTTTGTAGAGTTTAGCTAGTCTACATCGTGGTGGTAACTGTCATGCTTGGAGATTGTTTTATACTCTTTTACTGAAAGAAGAAAGTAATGAAGCTTCCCTTTTTTTGTGTGCTACATAAAATGAGGCTGTAGAAATAGAAATAAAAGCAAACAGGTTTTGCTTCTGTGTTTAGTCAGTCAATAAGTGTAACGAAGCTATTTTAACCAAAAAAAAAAGGACTCGACTTGTAGGGTCGTGCTTCTTGTGGAGTCAGCAATTTATTGCGTAATGCTGTGGCGCAACTCCCAAAGGCGCAGTCATGGGGAAACTTCTCGGGCGTTTCTTAGATCTAGCAGCAAGGGCAGCTCTTTCACCCGGCATCTCAGGCTTGTCCAAATCACATTTAGTGTAAAATGGAGTGTATGTCTAACGGGGAAGGAGATCTTGTTTGAGAGTGTGATAAATGTCTCCAAGACTCATTTGCCATATCTGTAGAAAAGAAACAATTCAAACACGATGTTAGGGCACTATAAAATGAATGGCAGTGCCATCCTCTGCAGGCTGGCTACAGGGAAGGACACTGTTTACACGGGAATATTTATGTATTATGTTTTCTTTTGCTGCCGGTAGCATTTTCTGATAAGAATATTTTTCTCTTTCTCCTTTTGCCTTTGTATAACTTAGATGGTTTTAAGAGCTGGAGTTCTATTTTCCCACAACACATTGTGTCCTGTTTTATCTTGAGGAACATCTTTCCTTACATCCTGCTTCTGAGGGAGGTCAAACCCTGGAAGAGAGGTTCAGAGAGGGTATGGGATTTCCATCCCTGGAGGTTTTCCAAACTCAGCAGGACGATGCCCTGAGCAACCTGATCTAATTTTGAAGTTAGCCCTGCTTTGAGCAGGGGGTTGGACTAGGTGACCTTAAAAGGTGTCTTCCAACATACATTTTTCTGCTTTTCTGTGGTTATTAGAACTGAGCTGTGTTTTCTCAGGGTAATTATAAAGATGAAATTAGATAGCCCTGAGGCTGATCTATTTTGGCATAGGAGTGAGTGATGGCAGTGTATAATTAATTTCTACAACAAGTTTTTATTACCATTCTTAAATACATAACCAATGAATTAGACTTACAGACAAATAGGGGGTTGGGATGGTTTAGGGCTAAAACAGCATGACTATAGGTTGTGAAGGAAGAGTGGCTGTCTGTAGTGACTGGAATCTCTGCCACCTGACATTTCTTTCGTTCTTGCCAACGCAGAGAAATTGGGAATGATGGCAACTGCTTAGTTTGGTTTTTTACCACCCTGACATGTTAATATATTTTCTGATCACTTCTAATGTGCAAGTATACAGTGTTCCTATAATTAATAGCTTTCAGATAACTGTTTATCGACCTGCTTAAAGAACAGTTAATGAATTACCCTATCTAAGCTTTCATAGTATTTTTAATAGATGGTTTACAAAGAGATTAAGGATGTTGAATTGCAGTTTTGTAGAGCTGTCTCAAGCGTGGGACTTGCTAGTTTTATTGATTAGCAAAAGAGGTGGAGGAAATGAACTTTTAGTTAACGTTAAAGAAATGTATCTGCTGTTGCAGAGAAGTATGTATACACCATTCACAATTCCCTTCCTTTTATCAACCTAAAAATGCTCTGCAGCTTGTTACCAAATATTAAGTGGAGAGGCCATTTAAGAGATCAGTAACGCAGTAATGTTTGTGTTGGGAGCCTTTTATTAAAGATAGCATTTCTAAGCAGTTAAAAAGATGCCTGGTTTTGAGACTCCGGTATTCACACCTCCGAGTTAGAGTTACACCTCTAAGCTTTAAAGCGTAAAGCTAGTCCTCCAGATGAGGCACCCTGTTGCCACTGTGGATGCCTCCTTTGCACAGAAGCTGTAAGACTGCTCCAGGGTGGCCTTCCATAGTTCACTGTAAGACCAGAGTTGAGCCTGTATTTCACAGAAGCCTCAGGAACTGCGTTTTACAGCAAGGGCGCCACATTCAGGGGAGCACGTGGGTGTACCTTTGTGGAATTTTTCCTTCTTTGACTGGTGCAGCCCCTTCAGAAGTTTTTAGTAGGAGAAGTGAAAAGGAGGTACGAACTAGCAACAAGACTTGCTTGAATATGTTGTTGTCCCTGGTTTTCTGGTCCTTTTGCAGAAATGCAGCTCAGCAAGTGGTCTAGTAAATGGTACCGCCAAACGCTTTTGCATAAGTTTGAAGTTTCCTTTGTTGTATTCTTCCATGACTCAACTAGTCTGTAGGGGATGAAGAAGAGAGGAACAAAAAGGAATGTCCATATTAGAAATATGAATATATTTGGCAAGGTGAAGGAATTGCATTTATTTAACTTAAAAAACTGAAGACAGTACTACTGTTCAGTGACGTCAAAAATAACTGGAAAAGTGCAGGAACAAAGGATTCTCCAAACATACTTAGGGCAAGAAATAATGGAAGTAGATTGCAGCAAGGGAATCTGAGGTTAGATATTAAGAAACACTTTTAAAACTGTAAAGATTCTGAAACATTGAAATAAATTGCCTGGGGAGACTGCAGTATTTCCATCTTTTGGAGTTTTTTAAGAGTAGATTAGACAAATATCTGGCAGGAATAGTTTATATATAGTTGATCCTGCTGCAGGGACTTAAATGACCTCTTAAGATCCATTCCAGCTCTCTTTTTGTGACTCTTTGTAAACAGTATGAATTGTGCAGACTTCTCAAGATGCTGGCTGAAACCCAAGTTTTCTATATTATCTTTCTTGCCACAATCAAAAAATGCTTTGTGTTAAAAATTGCAATAGATTATGTATTACGTTTGGTCATACTATGTTTTATTGTTATGTTTGGTGTTGGATGGATAACACTAATTACTACTAAATACTAATGGCAAAGAAGTGTGCTATATGGAAAACATGATGTAATATGTCCTAAGAATAGAAAGGAATGGACTATTTTTGTCAAAAGAAATTTTCAGTGGGAAAAGTTATGGAAAAAATCCATATACCTCCAATTACATTGTATGGACTTTGATTAAAATTCCCTCCGAGAAATATAATGGGAAAATTATGACATTTCAGGTCAAGTAGAGTTTCATTTTAATTCCAAGCTTTGCTTTTTTCATTTATATGGTGTTTCATGACACAAGGCAAAGTGCAAAATACGGTAACGGTTTTTGACATGTCACAATGTGATTGTTATGTCAAAATACGACACAATTGATTTAAAAAAGAAAAAAAAACGTTGTGAAAATCAGTAAAGGCACCTTTTTCCTCGTAAAGGTTGAGGACATTTTCTTTTCCTGGTCAGATTGTCTCTTGATTGTTTTATAGTGAAACAGTTGGATGCAATGCAATGACGTGATCTTGTTTTAACTTAACATTATATATGTGTTACTGAAAAGAGTTGTTCGCTGAGTTGAGACACTGACTGTTAAGCCTGTTCTTCCCAAGTCAGCGCATCCTTTGCATTTCAATAAATTGCATTTCAGTTTCACCTTTCACACTGCCACTTTCAAAGAAGTCAGTCGCTTTAGCCTCCTTGAAAAGCATGGCAGAATAGCTAATACTACAGGTGGAATAATTGAGAAATTAATAGTATAAGCAAGTGAATGTGAACAAATAGAATTTTAACTGTTAAATTGTTTAATTTAGGTGTTTTTCATTTATTTGTCATATGTTATTAAGAAAACATTCAATTAAATGTTAAATGCTGCAAGTGGAGTGAGGGATTTTTTCTTGTTGGCTCATTAGAGTTACTTCCCTGTGATTTTTTTTTTTTTCCTGTAGATCATTAGAGTCAGGTGTAGAGGTGTAGCAACACTAAAGATTATCACCTGGCTTTATCAGGTGCTAGGTTGTATCAGGAAATGGAGCAATAGATAAACTGGTTCTTCACAGCTTGGTTTGGTTTTGCCACTTTGAACTAAGGAACTGACAGGAGCTAGTAGACTTTTGACTTTCTGATGTATCCATACATGAAAGATTTCCCAGAAGGTAAGTGAGTGTTACAGTGTTATTAATAATCGGTCTTTTCTGTGAATTTTTTGCTGTACGGAAATAGGATTATGAAGCAGTAGGTAATGTAATGGATTTAAGAAAATCCAGAATGATTTGAGTGTGGGTAAATTAATCTCTTTTTACACATTTAATAAAAACATGTTAGTGTGAAGTTTGCAATGCAGAGGCATGGTAAAGAAATAGTTATAATCTGTTAATCAAAAGCAAAGCATACAGTTCATTGTAAATAATATTTTTAAGTAGATTAGAAATATTAATGTATTCTGTTTGCCGGAATTACTAGAGAGAGAGAAAACTTTATTTTGGGGGGAAGAAAACAACAGATAATGAAATACCTTAGAGAGGGTTGTTGGTTTATATGAGAAAGGACAGGACCCCAATTAGATAAAAACAGCTTAGATCTTTGTATCTGAGTTCAGAAAATTGTTTTCAATAAGTGTTGAGAAAATAAATAAATTATGGTCTTTCGTGTCTTACTATGACCAGAATTGACCAATTCATTTGTGCTGCATAAAACTGTTGTGTATTCTGGAAAGAAGTACTGTCTCAGTGTGCAAAATACGGTGTTGGAGTAGCAAAGAAAAAGACAGTGTAGGCAGTTACCCTTTCTGTATTGCGTATAGAGTTAGCCGTTTGGCATTTCCAATGTTTTCTGAAGTGTTCTCCCAGGATGCAAAAGCTGCAGACCCATAAACCTGGGTAAGAGCAGAGCAGGGACCTCAGAGGAGAGTCCTTCTGTGGCTGTTCTGTCCTCCAGGCCAGGACACTGAAGAGGTCAGCAGCAAGAGTAGAGTTCCCTAAATCCCGGGCGCTGTGCATTCAAATGTTTAAATCACTCTACTAATGCATGATTGTATAATGTGCAAAGGGATGTGTTTTGCTAAATTTGCATTGCGATGATGGCAGTATGTGTGCAGCTGCAGCACTTGTCTCTGCAGTGTGAGGAACATAAAGGGGATTTATGTGGGGTTTTTTGGTTGGTTTTGTTTTTAAAAAGTACTGTGTGAAGTTGTTTTAATACCTCAGCTTGGACATCTCTCTCGCAACTGTTAAACTGTTGCAGAGAGTCTAGTGTGGGTACAATGATTCCCTCAGGTGCTCTCAAATCAGCTGGTGGGTGGCTGGGCATTAATTAATGTTATTATAAGTAGTATGGGGGGAAAAAAGATCAGAAGGGGATAACAGATTATAGAAATACACTGTTTATCAGTAGCTGTGTACTTTACCTTTTGTAAGTCATGCTATTTTAAAACTGAGTGTAATTGGAAGAAATTGCAGAGGGGAAAAATAAAGGTTTGCTGTGCTTAATATTTCTTAGAGTTGGGATCCTAGTTTGAGGGGAAAAAGAACACTATTTTCCTTTGTATCGGTTTTGCAATGAAATACCTGTGGCAGTCCCAAATAATAACGAGACCTGTTAAAGCACATGCTTTAGTGATAGCACAGGTGTGAGACACTCACTAAGTGGGGAAGAGCTAAAAGTTAACTAGTGTTTTCCATTGCTTCGCTTGGAGTGAGGAGCACGGGGATTTCCAGAGAGCTGTGTTTTTATAAATAGAATACCTGGCACTTTCCAAAGACAAAGCTTCCGTAGCAAATCTCATGTTGGGCAGATATAAAGGTTAGATATATTTGATAAAATGTTCTTGAGTCAGCAGTAGGCAAAGAGCAGCTTCACTTGATTGTTGAGAAATGTATATATAACTCACTTGGTTAAAATAGGTCCTTTGTTTTGTTAACAAGCACAGATACAACTTTGAGAGCATATATAATTTGTCCAATAGTTTGAGGGCCAGTAAAGTTCACAGTTACAGTCTGATAATATTTTGAGACTTTTTCCCTTACAAAATGAGGATTTGACCCTTTAGTCTGCAAGTGTTGTCTTATATAAATCCTTTTTAATATACAGTTTATTGACATGATAAGGAAGACCGACTCTTCTGAAATGCTTCGTAATAGCTCAATTTAGATATTTGACCTTGGTGAAAACCTCATTGAAGCAGAACCTTTAGAATTATAAAATATTTGGAGAAGGGAAGAAAAACCATTAGATCATAAAATCTGGGTTTCTGCTTTCTCTCAGACAGAGGACGTATCTGATATTAAACTGTTGCTCAACTTGATCCTAGCCGAATTGTTGGTGTGATTTAAGCTTTGGGAGTTTTCACTGGGGTATGAACACATCATTGTGGCTATCTGTAATAATTTCACTACAGGTAGCTTTCTGAATCACAGATAAGTGTCTTCCAGCATTTTTTATTTGAAGTAAATTCTGGGAAAATAGCCCTGTATCGTAGATGAAAATGAAAAGGCTATTTGAGAAGACAGATGCCTTTTTTTCAGGCTTGATTTTGTTGCCTGCATTTGCAAAGCATAAAAGTAATGTTTATTCAAACAAATATTGAGACAAAAGCACAATGACATTGTGGTAATGAGAAAAACGGAGGGAAAAGTATGTTTTATGGTATGATGCGATATAAGATCTCACATAGCACACATTTGCAAACTGAGGAAATGTATGGGTTCTAGTCGGTTTCAAATACTACCTTTTTCTTTCTCCCTGTTTCATTCAATTGTGCAGTTAAAACATATTAATTAATTGCAACATCAAGGCCTGTTGGTTGATACCTTCTGCTTACGTCTTTACATCCTTTGAGGGGAAGGAGACTGTGGTGTAGCTGAGAAAGTCATTCACGTTGTAATATAATGTAGCGGTGCATACGTAACCTTATATCCTCAGGTGAAAAGCATGTGTTTGTCTCATTTTCCTGCTGCTCTGTATGGCACTTTTTGTACATAATTTCAAGTTGGCTGAGATCCAGGCCTAATATGTAGCCAGTCACAACCGAGAAGCTGATGGTGAACTATTGGGATCAACCACAGGAGGTATTCTGAGAGTTTCGGTGCCATTGGAGAAGGAAAAGAAAAGAAAAGAGAAAGTATATGGGGATATTGTCAGTGTTGTGATATGGGCATTTAAATAAAATGTAACATCTGGCTGATTGCCAAGCAGTTCATTGGGCAGATGCAGGGTTATTGTAGCACTGCAGTTATGCCAGGTTTTATTATTTTTTTTATATTCCATTTAATTACCAAACAGGAACATTTGTGAGAACTTTACTAAATTAACTTTGGGGGACAACATGGATTTTTGAATGGTTTGCAGGTTCTGATAGTTTTTACTCTGCAGTATGTGTAGCTCTGCAGCGTTTACTATGTAGTGTTTCTAAAAAAAAAAAAAAAAAAAAAAAAAAATTTAAAAATCACTCTGTGAATATAGCTGTAAGAAATCCTTTTAAAAAAATCTAAACAGAGATTTTGTGAGCCTGTGTTTCTGTGTGGGCCTACAGTAACACATGTCTCACTGACCTTCCCAAAAAGCAGAGTTCTGCCACAAGCTGTGCCTGAGCTTATGTATGGCCTTGTGGTCTTCTATGCTAAAGCGGCACAATTATTTCTGATGCAGAGTGGCAGAATCTCGCCACTAGAAATGAAACTAGTATCATCTCCGCTTTGCTTGCCGAGATATTCCCTTTGACATTGATCTTTACACTTTAGCTGCAGCAGGAAAATGGCAAAGGCTGCGGCAGGAGGAAATGTCCTTCGGCTGCTGTGGAGCAAACCTGGACCTATGACGTGGGTTTAAGAGTTGAGTTCAGAACTGACGTGCTCTCTTCCCACCCCAAGGATGTGGTGGCCGGGTGCTTTGTTGAACTACAAGTGTTCTCCTAAAAGCAGTAGGGGAGGGAGAAGCAGCAGCAGCTCTGCCAGTGCTAGGTCAAATAAAGTGGTCTGTTTTTTTGTGCTCGGTATTGTGTAAAATACAGGGCTGGTTCTCTCTCTGGTTAAAATTATATGTGGGAGTCTATTGATGTATTGCCTGGTAATTATAGGAAGGCTGAAAATAAGTAATTCTGTAGGGCTTTTACTTTCCTCCTGTCAACACCAACCATTCCACCTCCAGTCTCACAGCCACAATAGACAGATGTCTTACCAAACTGAGCTGTCAGAATAGCTTTTCTTGAATTTCAGTGGATTGCATAAGATGGAAGAGCTTTAGATCATTTCTGAAGGCAAGAAGCAGCAAAGGTTTGCTTTAGCATGGTATTTACCTGGTTCTTACCTTACCTTTGCATTACCCTTTCCAAACCATCCATCGTGTAGTTGGCCACTTGCAAGATCTGGGGAATATCATGGATGGCTGCTTCAGATATAAAGGAGCTGGAGATTGGAAGAGTAGCCATACTGACATCTAACAAGGCTGAGGGAAAACCCCGTAACTCCAATGCTGTAGTAAAGGCCTGGTAACCTGGGTTGTTTTAGGATACTTTGGCATGTGGCTGATATTAAGGGTTGGGTTTGTTGTTTTTTGTTTTTTTTCTCCTAAGATCATTTGATTATTTTTTTAATGCGTTATTTTATTAAAGGGGCAAGCCTGCCCATCAAAGTTTAAGGAGTCACGCTGTTCTTGAGCAGGAATCTGACTTCAGAACAGGACTGGCTGCTAATGAATAATAGAAGACAGGAAAAAAGCGAGTGCAGATGAGAAATGAATAGTTATATTTAAATGTGTTTGAAAGTCAGTGTCAGTGGTCTAATCTGAAGTGGAGGGCACGAAAATCTCTTAAGCCATTCCAGTGGCTTTCAGCTCAAATGTCAGTCAGTCTATGCAGTGAACTGGTTCCAAAAGATTTTTGTTACTTTGAATTCTATCTGATTTCAAAACCTGTTACTCATTTCTCATAAGACTTCAGAAGATCCAAACCAGAAGATGTATTTGGAAGCAGGAATTAAAATGTAATGCCTTTTCTTTGAAAAATGTAGCAGAAATGAGTGTGATAACTCTTCTTTTAGTCTGGGTCTTGAGGATGTTATGTTTCCTGAGCACTTTGAATTAAGCGTATTTTTAAAAACTAATTTTCATTCCCTTTTAGCAGCTATATCTTTAATACCAATAAGAAATGACTTGGAAAACTGCTGTGAAAACTGAAAACAGGGTCTTTGGGTATTTAGTCTGCTTCAGTGAACTATAGATCGCTTTCTACAGCTCATGCCTGCTGAATGCCGCAGGTAGAGAAATATGGCAAAAAGAATCAGCAGTGAGTAAGAGAGAGGGGTTTGGTAAAAAGATTTGACTTATCTTTGTCCTTAGTAACATAAACCTTAGTTCACTTCTGTATTAGTTTTTCTGTCTGCCTTCCAGTCTTTATTCTTGGTATGTATATTCATATTTAACCTCATATTATTCTGATTTATTGACCATTTCCAATTAACTTAATTCATGCCTATCCTTCACTATTTGAATAAAGTTACCAATATGTTTTGTTCCCAATACTCTTAATGATGTTAATAGGCTGTTGCTATCATGTTCACCATTCTACCTTATACATTTATTTTGGAGTGTATTTCCTCTGTGAAACAGTGAAGGGGCAGCGTACTGAATATATTGACTTCTTGCTACTGGCCTAAGGTTCACTGCGATTAAACAGGAAAAGACTTTTTATAGATATTTCAGTGGAATGTATAATCCACAGTGGCAGTATACAAATGTAGTTGGGTTCAGCTGAGGCTTTGTGTTCTTG
The DNA here is from genome assembly GCF_000708025.1 of Charadrius vociferus. Lineage (NCBI taxonomy): Eukaryota > Metazoa > Chordata > Aves > Charadriiformes > Charadriidae > Charadrius > Charadrius vociferus. Next base: position 1,603,826 of record NW_009648972.1, read on the forward strand.
TTTTTCAAACACGGCACTATAAAAAGATGGTCAGCTGAAATTCAGATTAGCTGAACCTTGCAACTTTTAGGCACAGAGAATTTAAATAGAATAGGATTCTTGAGGAGAACATAGTTGTGTTGTCAAAAGTCATGAGAGGTGTAAACAAGATGAATACAAAATTACTCATGTATTCATTCTCTGTTTCTCACAGTACTTGAATGGGGATTGTATGGTGGGAAAAAGTCCATGAAACCACCTCGGAGAGTGTCTAAAGAAACAAAAGAACAGTCTATAGGCAGTGGGACTCTTTGCTCCGGAAACTTTTGCAGGCTACAAGTCCAAGGAGTTCAAAAAGTGGGACTTCTTTGCACTCATCTTGGTGTACTCCGTGCCAGCTGGGAGGAAAGAAGCACAGGGAAAAAGCAAATAAATCTGCCCATTGGGTAGTGAAGTGGGGAGTAAGTTAATGCTTTTATCCAATTTATATGCCATAACCAGATCCACTGTCTAGCATATTTTTCAGAGTAGTGTGCTAATGCCTCTTTAAAATCCATTCAAGAATCTAGTTCAAGACAAATGAGGCATACGAAAAGATGGCAGGCTCTGCAACCAGCGAGCGTGCTGAACAGATACTGCATGGTTTGTATGAATTTAAGAGAAGAGTAAGAATGGGAACTGAATAATTGGAGGGGTCCTTGTGTGTGTTGTAGTACGTACGTGCATGATGTAGAGTCTGGTCCTTAACCCTTGTTCAGTGTAGATGGTGCCTTGCTTTATGAATAGCCTGGTAATCCCCCCGGGGGAAGAGTAATGCTGTTTGTCAGAGTGGCAAAATCTAGTTCCTTGAATCCAAACGGGTGACATATCTTGTTTACTTTATCACCGATTCCTTTTGTAATCAATCTGAAAGTTCAGCTGTTGCAGAAAAGTGACAAATGGTCAGTGCCCTGTATCTGTGGAAACTATCTGGGAGCCTTTGTAAAGGCTGGTGAGGCTGTAGCTGGTAAAGATGTAATCTCAAGAATGGCAGAGCAATTGCAGTCTGAGAGGCAGAATGGAGATCTTAAAAAATAAAAGAAACATTAGAGAAAGCCTGATGAAATCAGATAAAGCTGTGATTTATTTCACATGGAAAACAATAATATGCTGACCTTTGTGTTTGGCTGCAGGTTTGCTGAAGGGTTTTCAAACAAACGCTGATTTATTTATTTTTCTTTTCCTTGGGGCCTGGTGTTTCTACAGAGGTGTATCTGAAATTAAATGTAAAGGATCAGTCCTTCTTACTTCCCTCTTACATTTAGAGGAAAAGTAAACGCAGGTGCCGTAAAGGTCACGTTTTAATTTTGCCCTCAGTTCTCCGGCTCTTTTGAGAAATATCATTTATACAAATAGGTAGTGTTTTATACATTTAAAAATGTTTTATGAAAAAAATTGATCCTTGAATTTTAAAAATACAGGAGATGGCCTGAGTTCAGCTGCTCTGGACATGCAGCAGCAGTTAGTGAAACTGTAGTCTTAAGCTATATTTAACCAAACTCACTTAAGCACTAAAAGGATGTTAAAAAAACAGCCAACCAACCAAAGCACCCAAAAACCCACACCACCATTGTCCCCTGCCCCCAGCACAAAAAAGCTATGCGTTGCTGACAAAACCCATTTCCCTAACTGAAGAAGGAACTATGGAATAGTGTATTTAAATGATTCTGCCTAAATAGTAAAAAGGCAGGGTTAAGAAAGATACGCAAGACAGAAAGAGGACGGAAATTAAGGCAGCAGTAGGGTGGGTGCTCTCTACAAAACAGAGCCGTGTTTAAAACCTTTAGGGAGAGCACAGAAAATGGCTCATGGCTGTCAAGAGCTGCTGTTTGGAGTGTTTCTCTTAGGTTCCTGGCTGGAGCGTAATTCCCAGCCGAGTTTGATGGGAGAGACTGAAAACCTAGGGAAGTCACAGGAGAGACCAGTGACCTTGTGCAGCAAGGGCGTCTCTGTGCTCACAGACATCCCTGAGTGTTGGAAGGTCAGGGTCAGTCCCACTGGGAAGTGATGGGCATAAATCAAATTTAAGTGGGCTTTAAACACTTCAAAACCTCTCTTGGAGGTCTCCTGTAGCTTACTTATTTCAACTGAAATTACATGCTGATTTGTACCTGTGGCGTTGTGATAACAGATCATCATTGGTATGTCCCTAGATAGTTAAAAATAGCCACTGTTTGAAAATCGAGCATGCTATGAAATGCGAACATACTAAGGATTTTAGTATGGTGGTTAGAGTATCCTGTTGAGGGGGGATGTATTGTGGGTTAGTATTTGTTTCTGTAGTTGAGGTAGATCAACGATGGCTTTTCAAGCCATAGGCCTTGGAGAAAAGCCAAGCAGGAACTGCTATGACTTATTTTGTTCTTTTTTTAGGGGTGTGTTTTGTGTTGGGTGGGCTGGCAGTGGTGTCTAATCCTTCGCCATATGATGGGGTGGTTGGTTTAGTGTTGGTGTCTGTTGTGGGGTGTGGGTGGTTGTTGAGTTTGGGTGTGTCTTTTGTATCTTTGGTACTGTTTATGGTTTATTTGGGGGGAATATTGGTAGTTTTTGTTTACTCTGTGTCTCTAGCGGCTGACCCATTTCCAGAGGCCTGGGGGTATTATGTAGTTACTGTTGCTATTGAAGATGGCACCTTTCTGCATATAACTGAAAGTGTATTGTGCATTTGATCATTATGATTGGCATGGAGGTGGGCTTTTCAAACAAAGTATGGACTGAACACCCTTTTAAATTTATTTGCAAAGGTACATCATAGATCTTTCAGTAGAAACGCTATGCTTGTGGTTCCTTTAGCTGATATTACTTAAAACTCTATTCGGACCAAAATGAAATCCCACTCGTTCCAAAAAGAGAACTTGGACTTTTCAGGATTTTAAAATACACAATTGAAAATTATTTTTAATTAAAAAATAAAAAATAAAAATAAAGCTCTCCTCCATGTAAAACTAAATTAAATAGATAAATCTTTCTACCAGAATAGGGCAAAAAGAAAACATGTTTTATTCATGTAGCAAGCTGCTGTTTTACACTGATGCAAATAAAAGTACATGTGAACTAACAGCTGCTCTCAAACAGATTGCTACATCTCACAGTCTGCAAAGGGAGCACAGCTGGAGAAATCTGCAGAACACTTTTATCTGTAAATCAAACATAAACTAGGAAAGCATTAAGTACTGTACATATAATAGCATCAATGTTTACAAAGGGTTTTCCCCCATACTATATGTAGGGGAAATGACTTCAGGTTTTAGGCTGTCTTCTACAAAATATCCAGCCAACTTATAATTTCCAAGGTATTCATGCCAACCACAAGCACTTCACTGTCTGTTGATGCCTTGCAGATGTTTTACTGTGCTTGTGCAGGCTTACATTTTGTCTGACAGAATATGAACGTGAATACCGTGTTGGCTTGAAGTTGTGTTTTGTCCCTCCCTTGAGTAAGGTGTTGATCTAGGAGGGCCAATAGCTACTCGGAGAAATCCTCACGTCAACCCCAAGAGAAGGTATTTTGTCTCAGAGGAGTTGACAAATCTGTCAAGCAAATTTGCTGCTTATTTTGTTATTTGAGAAGAAAACCTTTTCTTCTTTTCTCTAGTGCCTAGTTCAGACCCTTTGTCCTGGTTCCGGCAGGGATGGGGTTAATTTCCCCCAGGAGCCGGCAGGGGGCAGGTATTCCATCCCATGTGAGCCATGCCCGGGCTATAAGAGGCACTAGCGGGGGAGAAGAGGGCAGTTGCCACTTGGGGGTGGGCTGCAGCGGTGCGGGTGCAGTCGGTGCACTGCGCGGCGGTACTGTAATCATGTCTTCATATCCCTTTATCGGTGTTACTGTTCTGTTTGCATCTTCCCTTTTGCTGTTCTGTTAAAGTGCACTGTTTTAACCCACGAGTTTTGCCCTGTCAATTCTTTTTTTCTCCCACGGCTGTGGGAGTGGAGCGAGAGGCTGCATGGTTCTTTGTTGCTGGGTGAGGCCAAACCATGACACCCTTGAAGAAGGCCATGGAGGCTGGATCTGTTTCTGAAGGGGTGAGGAAGAGTTACACCTTACACATTTGTAAAGTTAGAAGTGACATCTTTTGCCTTAATTGACTTAATAAATAAAACATGAAAATCAATCACTAGGTCGTAAACTGGCAAATACAAGCCTGCAGCACCTATCTTAGTGTTTTCTCATCTCCCTCCCCTCCGCCAAAAAAAATCACTTATTTTCACCAGAGAGAGGCAAAACTGTCACGCATCACCCTTGACCGTAGCTCTGTATTAGCATGACCGTTTTGACTGGCAGATGGTAGTTGGTAAGCTGAGCCAAAAGTCAGCATGGGAAATGATGAAAAGGGAACCATCTGAGATGGTTAGTTAAATGTACAAACTTCAGAGGCTGGAAGACGAGTAGGTAAAAGGGTACTCAGCGTATTAAGCTTTTGTACACGGGATTTAACAAATAAATGTTTGTGGAGTTGCTGAAGGCAGAATAGACCAAAGCATACAGACGTATCAGTCCTTTAAAAAAAACATTTAGATGTTTCTCTGAGGTGGAGTCTTCATCATTATATGCCATAGCAGAAGAGCACAGATACATTTGCATATGAGATATGTTATAAAAGAAATCTGAAGTGGTATATTTGAAGTGTTGTAAAGCATTGCATTGTTTACAGCGAACAAGTCTATGGCAGGTAGTTGGTTGTGCTTAAGTATTTGCATAACTTCCAGCAGCATTTAAGAGTTTTGACTGGCAGAAAACTGTCTTTCTAGTGCTTTTAAAGACCATTGGTTGTATTTTTTCCTTAATATACCAGATACCATTTAGCTCTTTGTAACTTCAAATGCTTGTTATCCTTTTATAGATCAGTGCTCTAAGTGACTGTAAGTGCTGAAAGGGCCTGATTCAGCAGAGCATCCTAACAGGTACATGTAACCTTTGCTGCATCAGGAATATTGTATGGAGAATTACAATTCTGTTTAGTTCAAATAGTTCAAAAATTGTTACTTGAAGTCAGTGCCTGGTGCTAGGGGCCAGTTCTGTCCCTCGAACCTGAGATAATTTCTTTTCACACTGTGGTGTGAAACAGTTGCGTTTGCTCTTTGCATTTTGGTTAGCGGCCATGGTACTGTGGCATTTCATTCACTTCTACGTCCTTTGATTATTTTGGTGTGTCTTAATTAGTTATAAATAGCATTTATTTATGTTTATGCTGGTAACTTCCTCCTATGCTTCCAGGTTAAGTGGAGAGATGCAAAATTCTGCCTTTATACAGAAATAGCCGTTAACATGAGTCTAGTGGTTATAAAGTTATATATTCTGGAACGTAGCTTTTGGGGAATGGAGATACGTCAAGAAATTTTTCAAGCGAAGGAAAACTTACGAATGGGATGAAAGTTAAAATGCCGCCTCTGGTGATGAAGGAGAGTGTGTTTTTTCTGGACATCTTTGATTTGACATTAGGGTCTTTGTTCTTTTCTAACTTCTTCAGCTTGTAAAAGTTTTATTTTTATTGCTAAAATACGGCTTTAATTTCTTGTTAAAACAAAGTGAGTACAGCTGTAATGAAGCATTATCTGCAAAAAGTGATTACGAGTTACAAATTCCTTTTTTTGGAGACGCTACAACTTTATTATTATTATTTTACTGTGCCGTGCTTTTATCTACATTAAAAACAATCCGAGCTGTAATATTTCATATTCAGGCATTGCCTGCTGAATAAGAGACTAACTCTGTTATTAAAGAGGACAGCTGAAGCATATAAATAAGAAACCTAGAAAGGCAACCACAATGGAAAAAATATTAGCAGTTTCTATAGTCACGATAAGCAAGATGCAAATAAATGGCTTTGGTTTCCCCCCACATAGATTAGAGCTTTCTCTTCTGAGGATATGCAAACACAAGATGGAACCAAACTAGCAATAATGGTGGAGTATGTAAAAGCCATGTAAATACCCAAAACTTGTCTTATGATACTGACGTGTCCCTAAACTCTACTTTTATATCAAATAATTCCGCCCAACTCTGACTTACAAAAGTGACTAGAAAAATTTTAATTTAAGTGAATGAGACTTGTTAAACTAGAATTACTTAAGCTATTTACATTGCAATTGGCTGCACTTATTGTAGCTCTGAACTCCCAGAAATGGCAATGAAGCCCCATACTGCTTTACTTGGAGTTATAACATTGTTATGGCTTGTGTTGATTATCAGCTGTCTTAGTGGGAGTGCAATATATTTTCATCCCATTTAATTCTGGGGAAGGAGATGGGGCAATGATGTCTGATACAGAAGCAGCTTTCAGCCATAAGAGAGAACTGAAGGGTGCAATTTTTTGTGAATCAGTCGGATAAGTAGTTGCCAAATGCAGATTTGAAGTTGAGTGTTTGGAGTGGGGGATGTTTGGTTTTTTTTAATTTGACCTTGCATTCAGGTTTATGCTGTCTGAAGTAATATCGCAGTTATTTGTTAACTAAAGCATTTCAGTACCTTACACACTATTCTTTTGCACTGGAGAATTGACTGCTGTATCATCCTCCTTTACAATTCACAGTCAGAACAACAGATACATTATTTTTAAAACAATTTATTTAATGCGGATTATTCCTGGAGGATGAAGATGGTTTCGTGTTGAAATTGGAGAGACATGCTTGATCAGAAAGGAAAAATAGAACAAAATAATTTTTCAACAAACTAGCTTTTGCTTTTAAAGTGATGTTTTATTTCAAGAGAAAAATTGAAGGCTACTAGATTAAAAGAGTAACCGGGTTGTTTTGGTACTGACAGGGAAAGCAAAACTGTTAAAACTGAAGATAAGTAACAGTTAATGGTGAGGTGACTTTTGACATCTTGTTCAGGCGAATGTGTACTAAAATGCATTTGTTGTAATTACTATTACATTCTGACTTCATTTTGAAGGCTGCTTTTTCTTCTCAGCGTGCCTCACATTCTGATGCAAGATGAAGAATTTTTGCAATCAGATTTTACAGGGGAAAAAAGAAGGTTTTTTTAAAAAAATGAACTAAATGGGAATAAATAAACATTTATGTGAGACTTAAATGAGCTGAAGATAACTGAAAAGGGCATAATATAGTTGAGCCTAAAATAAATTTTAAAAAGGTATAGAATAATTTTTCTTTATTCCACCTCATAACATCGCAGCGCACAGAAAGCAAATCATGAATTTTGTATATGTGCATTATTTCCAGCAATATTAAATAGTTTTGAGACATTTTTAGAGGAAACGTGCCGTAACACAGCACTAGTAGAAATTAAAGACAGAGATGTGTTCTAAAAGCAGTGCCATGTATAGATTTTAAGTTTTCAGAACTCAAGAAGACATTCAATAGAGGTGAATGATGCCTCTTTCACATCTGTCTTCTGCAAATAATTAACAAACAAAAGGGAAATTATTCTACACGCAGCACTTAAGGCTTTTAAAAGTTTAGCTCCTACATCAGTAGCTAAATGACGTCTGAGTTAGTCTTCTTGAAGAAGACCAAGAGAAGTCTTGAGACTTCATTGCTTCAAATGAAAACAATAGTGTCTCCACCTCCTTTTCTCAGACTACGAAACAACTTAGGAGCTTGTCTGTGCCCCAAACCAACGAGACGGGGATGTAAGGCGCTGTAAGGGGTTCGGTTTCTAGGTGCTGTGTACAAAGGGAATGAGTAAATCACTAGTCATTATTATCCGCTTGAAGCTTCGGGTGATTTCCAGAGGACAGTATGTGATGTGATTCTCTACAGCTTTCTTTTAGTGTAGGTAACTTCTTTGTGCTCCCACAAGGCTGGTTTTGGAGAATGTACAGCAACAGTATAGTAAAAGATTTTGTGAGAGCTGGGTGTGTGCTACATGTTGTGTTCACGAGAGCATAAAATGTACGGTGCTAAGAGAGGCTTGCAACTAACTTCAAGCAAACCTGATTTAAAATTTGATATCTAGGAAAGAGACATGAACATCTGGGCTTGGACTTTGAAAGGCTGTATGAAGCAGGAGTGAGAGTAGAAAAACAAGAGCAACAATAGGAACTTTCGGATAAAATATATTAGTGTAATTAAGTGACATGAATTATAAATATACAACATGGTAAACAGTAAGAGAGAAAAAGAACTCATGGGCCCCCCAGAGACAGTGTTGGCATAATTGTAGGTACAGACATCATGTTTTATTTTGGCTAATGTTCTAGATAGAAAAGAATCATTGGCTGTAAGAGAAGGGCGAAGTGCCCCCATATGCTTTGTGGTTACCATTTGTTCTGACATAGGTGAGTTATTTTTAATTTTTTTTTGCAAATGTTAGTAGAATTTGGACTTCCCAGTGTATCCCTGCCTCACAAACCAAATATGTGTACAGAGGTTGGTGCATTACTGGTTGTTTTGTTGTTTTTTTTTTTAATAACAACTGGAAGATAAAATGTATTTTCGAGCTCTTTCACCTTTTTCCCCATCTTGACCACTGTGCCAAAAAACAGGAAACCTGATCACATCCAGGAGTCCTTTATATTAATGATATTCTGTGCTTTCTTCCTTGGCGAATTGTATCAAATCAGAGAAATTAAGAATGTTATAGACTCTATATAATTCCCATTTACTCCTTTATTTTCCCTCATTGCCATTTATAGCCATTCCCTTTAATTTTCTTTAATTTTTTAACATCTGTCTGTCTTAGGACAATGGCTGTCCACAAGAGATCGCAATGTTAGATGAATCTGTAAGATTATATTACAGTTTGTTGCTTACATTTTCATCAAGTCTTATACCAATGCATGATATTTTTATTTTGAGTAAGCATCTGGTATAAAGCCAGGAAGATACGGTGCCAAAATAAGTGTCACTTTAATAGGGTATCAGAGAAATTTCTTCCCGGATAAGATAAAATTTCTTCTTTTTCTTGGTTTTTATCTTTCATTTATCTTCTATTTTGATTCTGTTCTTTTAGTGATGGTTTCTCTGCCGCCTTTGCTGAAAATAAGATAAACATTGAAGATAAACTTTTGAAGACTTCTTGCCATTGTGGGGGTTTCAAAAAGGAAACTGAGTTTGCCAACAAAAATTACTGTCAATAACCAGAACATAGACCTCGTACTATGCTTCATAGGCTTTATGCAGCCAATGTTTAACAAGCACGTTGAATGTCGAGCTTTGCTTATACCTAAGGGCCTCCTACTTTCTTAATATGACACAGTTAATTATATGAAGTGTTAGAAAGCACACGGTTCTGTTCAAGGACTTGTCTTTTTGTCTTTCTTGCAAGTATGCTGTGTGCTGTACTCAGCTTTCAAATGATTGAAAGAGGAATAAAGATATTATAGGAAAGTAGTGATGTACAGTTAATTGTCAGATCTCAATTTGAAAAGAAGGAGCAATCTGGTTCTCTCTGTTCCCAGAGATATAATTGGGAATGTCTCAGAATGAAATTCGCGCGGCAGGGGAATGTGGTGCATTTCAGTTTTGCCTTCTCCCAAATGTGTGCAGTGGCATCCTGTGTGATTTGCTTTGTTTCATTAGAACAGACTTATTAGAGTTGGGGCATCAGTGGGACATCTCTGATGAGACTTATTTGGCATAATGAGAGTGGATGGAGATGACTGTGGCCTAATTGGGACATTTTAACTAAGAATTCCACTTAATGAAGATGCATTCAACAAGTGCCAAGGGGTAAAAGTGTGATTAACCAAGTCTTAAAAAAGCATGAAATTCTAGATTTTCACCATTTAATGTAGTTTCCACATAAAGGTTAAAGGAAAGAAATGATTGGTTTTGTATTTATTGTTTTGATATCATTTATTTTCTTGAATGTGTATTTATGTTTGTGTGTATATATACGTATGTATGTAAGTGCTTTAAATATCTGGTTGCCTCAGTCAGAATAGTAGCTGTCCCCTGAGGATTCTGTCTGAATTTGTGAGATCACAGGGTTTCTTATTTATTTATTGAAAAGTTTAATTAGTGCTGAATGACTCACATATTTACAATTTGTTGAGTCCCAGTGCACTTACCAAGAAACAACAGTCGTCAGTCGTCTACCAAATGCTGAGCAAAAGCTGCAGCTGTAGTTAAACATGTAGAAATAAGACAAAACTGGCCATCATTATCAGATACTTCCACTTCTTCAGATCTTTTGTAGTTTATCTAAAGTGGATCTTAACCAGCCCTGTTTAGGGATATACAGAAACGATCCAATGTCGTTTTTTCCCCCTTTTTTGGAAACGGTGGACTAAGCTATTTACACTGACAAAGTATGCTAAGTGTCGAAGTATGGCAACGAACCTCAGCCAAGCAGGGAGCAGGTGGAAGTGCAGGATGGTAGAACAGTTGTCCCGGAAATCATATAAATAGTTAATATAATGTGAGTTTATTTGAATATACTACTTTTCCTGTAGTGTGCCAGCACTGCTGAGGGCCGTGGCACTCTTTAGTAAGAGCCACTACACAGAAGACCTAGGTGTTCAGGTATCTTGGGTTTACATGGCAAGGTTTTGGTAGCGGGAGGAGGCTTCTCTGAGAAGCTGCTGGAAGCTTCCCCCAAATCTGATCGAGCCAATGCCAGCCTGCTCCAAGACGGACCCACCAACTGGCCAAGGCTGAGCCCATCAGTGACGGTAGCACCTCTGGGATAACATGTTTAAGAAGGGCAAAAAGTTGCTGTGCCACAGCAGTTGGAGCTGGGAGAGAGGAGCGAGAGTGTGAGAGGAACAACTCTGCAGATGCCGAGGCCAGTGAAGAAGGAGCAGGAGGAGGTGCTCCAGGCGCCAGAGCAGAGATTCCCCTGCAGCCACTGGTGAAGACCATGGTGAGGCAGGCTGTCCCCCTGCAGCCCGTGGAGGGTAACAGTGGAGCAGATATCCACCTGAAGCCCGTGGAGGACCCCACACCAGAGAAGGTGGTGGATGCCCAAAGGAGGCTGTGACCCCTTGGAGAGCCCGTGCTGGAGCAGGCTCCTGGCAGGACCTGGGGATCCATGGCGAGAGGAACCCACGCTGGAGCAGTTTTTCTGGCAGGGCACACACTGGAGCAGTCTGTTCCTGAAGGACTGCACCCCATGGAAGGGGCCCATGCTGGAGCAGTTAATGGAGGACTGTCTCCTGTGGGAGGGCCCCCATGCTGGAGCAGGGGAAGGGTGTGAGGAGGAGTCCCCCTGAGGAGGGAGGAGTGGCAGAGACAAGGTGTGATGAACTGACCACAACCCCCATTCCCTATTCCTCTGCACTGCTCAGGAGGAGGAGGTGGATAATTTGGGAGCAGTTAAGCCTGGGAAGAAGTGAGGGGTGGGGGGAAGGTGGTGGTAAGATTTGGTTTTATTTCTTATTATCCTATTGTGATTTGATTGGTGGCAATTTAAACTGATTTCCCCAAGTCTGTTTTGCTGAGGCAGTAATTGGCGAGTGATCTCTCTCTGTCCTTATCTCAGACCATGAACCTTTTGTTATATTTTCTCTCCCCTGTCCAGCTGAGGAGGGGAGTGATAGAGTGGCTTTGGTGGGCATCTGGTGTTCAGCCTGGGTCAACCCACCTTATGACGGCACCATCAGATCTGGGGGGATCAGCACTATGGCCCTGTCTGTGCAGTTTTGTTATGCTTTGCTCCTGTTTTTCCATGGAGTAAGATAAGTGAGAATTCCAAGATAAAGGTAGTTGGAAGTATCTCTCAAATTGAAAACGTTTGTGTTGCAGGAATGTCTGTCTAGTTTCATCTCCTGTTAATAATTGGACTAAAATCTAGTGCTCTGTAACTTTGGTGGCATCGTGAGTTGCTAGCTGCACCTACAACGTGATGAGCACTGTTGATGTAATCGATGATATGCTTTGACAAATAAACTCGGATAGAATAGAAATGGAGTCAGGTGTTCAGGTCAATTTTCCTATTTGTATCTGAAAATTCCTCTGTCTTGGGACCTTTAAGTTTGTTTTAACAGGTCAATTAGACCTTTCTTAGGGACATTTAGTAGAAAGGCAGTAATGTAATTTTTTTAGATGTTGAAGTGAGAAAGATGTAGTGCTTCTGATTGAGGAAGTGCTGTTTGTAGAGATACAGAGTTTGGGTGAAGTGGTTCTCTCTGCACAACCAGGACCCCTTACCCTGTACCCCTGAGCCCTAGGATGGTGCTCAATGTGGAAGACCAGTACATAAGCTGCTGGTGGTGGTGGTTGATTTTGTAGGTACAAGACCTTCATGTTGGTGATCGTTTGTCATTAGATCAGTGGCAAATATTGTTGTCAGATACTGCGTGTTCCAGAGAAGCACATGTGGTTTGAGACTGAAGGGAGTGAAGGATGATGAAGGGAATAAGCCAACAAGGTAGGTGTGATTCTTCCTCTGGTCAAGGACTGACTTGGCTGTTCCCATGGCAACAGAGCTTAGTGCTCTCCTTAGGCAGCTGCTGATTACACTTTGAATTTTATTTGCATTCATGATTAAGGAGGACTATAAAAGGACTGAGGTAAAGAATTAAAAAAGCAATAAGAGGATAAAAGACCTTTCAATCAGTGCTCCTCAGAAGCTTTAATTAAAAAAGTAGAAGGAGGGGGAGGGAAAGAAACAGAGATGGAAAATTATGGTAAAATTTTAGAAATTTTTATTGAATGGGTGAATTACTGTTTCCAGAAGTATTGGAGGGATTGCTAGCATGACCATGAAATTCTTAGATTTCATAGCTTTATACCATTTAAAAAGTAGATTTCTTCATTATAGAGAAGGCTACTGTGCTTCGGTATAAAAAATCCAATCTAAAACTGTATTTAAGTGAAGGATTTACATTATGGTAAAACTTCTTGGGTTTTTCAGAGCTGACTCTATTTTTTATATGACTACTCTAATAATACGTGTCACCCTGGCTTTTTAGTCTGTTTTATTTTCTTGCATTATTTTTATCAATCATCAGAGACTTCTATATAATAAATACATGTCAAGTGCATACTACGTGTATATGTGTATGTATAATACAGATGCATTTATTACATTTATGTAAAGAGGGAGAGGCTACCACTGAAATTCAGAAGCAAAGCACTGAAATTCAGAAGCAATGGCAGTTTAAAAAAGTCTTCTCTTCTACCCTTGACTGATGTGCAACTCAGGTTTCTGATGACGTTGAAACAAAAAGCAGAATTTGGCATTTCAGATATACTTTGCTGTAGGTGATTGGGAAATTTTTTTACATTCCTTCCAATAAAATAAAACTTTATAAGAGTCAGACAGTAATCAAGTAGTCCCTTGTTTTCCAAGAAAAGGGAGGTTGCTCATAGGAATAGAATTTACAAAGGAGGAGAGTTTAGCCGTTGCCTTCATTAGAACTGTTTTCTCTATGGATCTTCATCTTCTTCCAAGTGCTGCAGCCCAGTCATGAAAAACTGCATTTTTCATGACAAGTGACATGTTTGTACGATATTGTTAATAGCACCATGTTAAACAATTGTAAAACGTTGCAATAGTATATAATAAAACAGCTAGTTAATACTTTTATTATTACTGAACTGCTATGGGATTTGTCATGTCCAAATACAAAAACAGATTCTAAACAGGTCTGTTGTCAGATTTCTGTTTCTGTCTGCTTTTGTCTATCAAGTCTCTTTATAGCCAAATACTTTCCAGTTTGCAGTTATTGTCATGTCTGCATATGCCATGGACCAAACCAAAGCGACACCAGGGAAGCAGGACATTACTCTTTCTGAAGCAAATACATATGGAGAATTAGGTGTTCAGGCAGTGAGGCAGCCTGCGAGCGTTCACACAGAAGAAGGGAAACTGGGGCCTTTGTACCCATATTTTGCCCCAGGTTGAGAGGAATTTGACCATGGATACTGTTTATGGTCTTGTCTGTGTTTCTAGCCTGCTCTGTATTTCATAAGCATTATCTGTTAAAAGGAGGAGCTGATTTTAGACAGCACATTTCATCTGAGTGAAGAGAGCTGTGGCTGTTTAGTTAAGTGATCACGGTTAACAGATATTCGTCGTGTCTAGTACATTGCAGCAATTTGTTAAGCTTATTTGCTAGCTGGTGGACATATTCTTTGGAATGGTGTATGGTAAAGGTAACATAGGCTTACAGAAATAAACATATGTAAGTATCTAACCTCTAGGTAAATATACACAAAATTAGTCTGATGTTTTTTTGGAAACTTTGAAATTGCTGTCATGTTTCAAAATTGAGTGATACATTTAGATATTAGAATGAGAGGTGTATAAATATGAAAAACAGGTTCCTAATATTAGATTCGTATACTTAAAAGGAGGTACATGTAAGGACTGAACAAAGCAAAACAAAATATATAGCTTTCTGTTGGGTGATATTTATGTCTTTTAACAGACAGTTCTAAAGTTAAATTTTTCACCTCTAGAAATACTTTTTTTAAAAAAAAATTGTTTAAGGTTAGATTCAACCTCTGTTTTCAAGAACAAACTATCTAATCTTTTCAGCTAAGATAACTAGACATCCCACCTATTGAATGCTTCTTTACCTCCTCCAGTAGTATTTAGAGTTTTGATCCTGCAAGATTTAACCTTTTTTTTTTTTTTTTTATTGAACCACTGGTCTGTCTATTATGTCAAAAGATGATTCAAACTTTTAAAGGGTACTCAGCAGGGAATACTGAAGAAAATAGGTATTGAGATGATGAGTGAGAAAAAAACACAGAGGGTATCATTTGTCACTGCTGAAACTCATTACTGATGTGGAAGAGATCTGTGAAAAGCTGAGCATTTCTACTAGAAAATGTCAGAATCATGTTAAACTGAGATTTGTAACAATATAAGTGATGAAAATGAATGTTTACTGTTACTATGCCGTGATACATCTGATGCTATAAGGAAGCAGGCAACAAATATACTCAGAGCAGTGACCATTGTCTCCCTGGTCCAATCCCATCAGGTATCAGATGTTCGTCTTCCATGGATGCATGGGCCACAGTCCCTCTCAGGAATGTCTCCTATGGAGCACCTTTCCCTCCTCTTCTTGCTCCAACCTTCATCTTCTCTGCTATTTCCATCATCCCCTCCTCCTTTCTCCTGCGTTTTTTTACCAATATTAGTATTGCTGATGGAGATAGCATGCTGTCAGAGAATTATAACAGGCCACCCTGAAAATACAGTGTTTTGCACTTATAATGATGGTATTAGTTGTTCTTTACATTTATCAGAGGATATTGACAAACAAGCAATTGTCCAGAACTGTGTATTCTGCATTGTAGTTGCTAAATTAAATCGTGGAGCTAGGTTTGTATTTTCATATGCGATTCCTCCCCCCTGTGCCATACAAATCATGCAGAGTGGTAGATCCTGGCAATATAACTTTCATCAATGCCAAAAAAAAAAAAAAAAAAAAAAAAGAAATTTAGTAAGGAGAAGTTCTCAGGTGTTAAAAAGCCAACAAATATCTTCCTGGTGCTATCTTTTTAGTTTACTGTCATTTTTCAGTCTAGGAAGTATACTGGGAAACTGCCACGTCAAGAAAACAAGTTCAGTTCAGCTGTACAAGTGTCTATGGAGTATGAAATAGTCTCATGAAAATAATCTGAGTTTTTCCCTGTGTTTCCCTCCTAAAGCAAAGTTGTATTGGAAAATAACCCTGGATTGGTAGTGGCCATGAAGTGTTTTGGTTGTAGAAAACAACTTTCATGTACTAAACTAATGTGACTGCCAGTTAAGCTAAAGAATAAACACAGATTGCCTGAAAAATAAGGCATTTAAAGAAATGCTTCCCATTCCTGAATAAGGAATCTCTTAGATATATTAATTTCTGAAGCGAACATAGAGGTTTTCTGTGCTTTAAATGAATTGAAATTGATGTGGTCTGAATGCTTTGAGATGTACGCTTGCATGCATGAATGTGATAAAAATAACCAAATCGAGCGCATAAATGCTTGAGTAATGCATGTTGTAATTGTAATGCCTAGCTTTAGCACTCGCAAAATGATTGCAATATACATGAACGGAAGGACATATTTTTAAATTTGCGGCCAAAATGGACTGCAGTCAAATTTGAGCTAGCTAAAGCATTTGGAAAAAGTTCAGGTAGTTGGCACACCACAAGCTGGCTGTTAATGAATGCAGGGTATATTGCCATCTTCTTCTGGGCATGTAGATGTTTCTTTCTGTACTTTGATTTTAGCGAAGTTTTTGGATAATATATATGTTTACTCGGTTATATTCCTCTCAACTGTCCTCCCCCATCCACAAATTCTGTTTTTAAAAGAAAAATATTTCTCTATCATTCCGGCAAGGAATATATTACATATTTCACATCATGGTGGGTGTGGTGTGCTGTTTGAAAATTGCGTTCTGATGAGAGTTAATACATGTTGGCTTGGCAACAGGTTGGTTTTTTTTTTTTAATTTAATTTCTTCCATCCTAGATGTTATGAGAATATATAATCTAGATGCCCCTACACCTAGGAAATCACTTATTTTGAAAAGTAAACATTTCTCCTGTGCTGTAAATATGGGGTAATTTGACAAATCATTGCTTCTGATGAACAAGGTTCTCTCTGACATCTGCAAGCCATTGGCGAGCCCCAGTGCTAGAGGTCTCTGGTTCCAACATTGGGTTTTTTGCTTATTATTATTATTTTCCTCCCCTTAAACTGGCAAATGTGATATAGTAGGGAACTAATGCCTCTATTGGAGCGGCTTGCACTTAAATTATAATGGATTGATTGGCCTGTGCTCAGGCCAACAGCCATTCTCACAAGTTGCTATTTTTGCAGTTTTTGCCCAGATGAGCCAGTAGAGCGTTTGTAACTAATATGCATTTACATGGATTTTTTTTTTCTCAGTTTCTGTTTTCCCCTCTTTCTTTTAAGCAAGCTAAAAATCAATGCAGCTTTCTGAGTTCTTTATGAAGGGATGCGATCTCTCTGCTGTTTGCTTTCTCTGTGATAATGCTACCATAGTGCTTGTGGTCGAACATCAGTCACTGTTTCCCACAGAGAAGATTTTGCTCCTGAAGCTGGGCTTGGCACATCATGGCCAATCACCCCACGGCCGGTGAGCTACCCAGGGTAGTTACTGTCTCTGTTTGCTCTGCAGGGGGCTGTTATCTAGTGAGATCACCTTTGCACATCACACCTCTGTAGCACCAGAAGTAATTTATAACTAGAAGACTTATTTCTATGTTCACTTCTGGCTAAAAACAACACAGCATCTTGTGTATGTGGTTTGGGTTTGGTGGTTTGTGGTTTTTTGACAGCTTCTCAGCACTTTCCAGCTGATGACTCACGCAGCTCCCCATTTTCAGGCTCTTTGGTCAATGTGATGGCTCTTGGGTAGCTGCTGATGTGGGCTGTCATTGTGATCTGACATTTCCTTGGTGGAGCAAACGGGAAGTCTGCTTCTGTAAAGGCCATGAAATTTGGGGCCCCCTGCTTGCTTTTCATATAAATATGAGAATATTGATTCCTCCAAAGCCTCTCTACAAATGCCAAAGGGAGTGGAGAAAAAAAAATAAACATTTTCTTCACCGCTTCACTTTTTTCTGATCTATGTTTCTCTTAACCTGCTGAGGTTGTTTGGATCCGTGGCTCTTTAACAACATTCTCTTTACAATTCCTTGGGAGATGCTATGAAGCAGTAAGATGTGGCAGTACCTTTCAATCATTCAAGGCAATAAAAAAAAAAAAAAAATCGAGATTAATTTGCTGCTTCTTTTTGTAAGCTTTTTTAAGTACGCTCAGGCTTGGAACATGCCCGAGCCACTTAGAAACATAAATATCCCTTGTACCAGGGTTGGCTTTGGCAGCAGCAAAGAAAGATGCTGTTCTGAAGTTCCATGTAAAGGCTTGCATTTGATGAAAGAAGGATGACAAAGTAAGGGGACAAGAAAATTTTAATTAAATGTGATGTTTAAAAGATGATCTGATGGCTTAGATCCTATCCAATGAGTCAGCAACTTGAAACGGTCTGTGCGCAGTGAGTAAAGAGGAAAGCATCCTTCAAGTTTTTACCCCCTGCTTCCTGAGGGACAACCAGGAGTGATGAAGCTGCTCTGTTAGGATTAGGGTGTTACCTCCAGCAATCTAATATGGTTCTCCTGATATTACACAGTTCTTTTCTTAACCTCAGAGTAGCAAACAGTACATCCCAATTGATACAGAGCAGTACTATCAGGTAGGTTTAGTAGTTTCCTTATCTTTCTAGTAAGTGTTATGGGGTACGACAGCTTTCCCCTAGGAAAAACGGTACCAAAGAAAGAGAGGGCAAATGAAAGCATGGTGGATTTTTTTTTTTAATAATTCTGTAACAGCATGAAGTTCCATTTGCTTATACTAGCTTTGAATTTGACCCAGTTTTTCCACTCAGAACAAATTAATTATTGCTAATGGGAATTAGAGTGACACTTTTTTCCATTGTATGTAAAAATTGAGCTATTGTGCATGCTCCAGCAGAACTTACTTGGAAATATTTACGCAGGTCCACAATGGATTTTGGGGGGGGCCAAAGTAACCATACAAGTTAACATGGTGAAAGGATGTAGAATATTTGCCTCCTTATTTCTGTTTTCAGTGATTTTTGGACCAGCATCTTGAACGTTTGGTTTCCCCCTTGTTCCAGATGAGTGCTATGAACATTATTTCTCGCTTATTGTGGGACAAACCTGGTTCAGTCTTTCCTTTTGCAGCAGTTTCAGTCTATAAAAATAAATACTTCCTGATCTTTTTAACTTTTCTCGTTTTCATGTGAACTCTTTCACTAAGTATAGACAAGGTTTGAAGGTTGGTTATTATTATTGTTTTAGATGTATTGGTTTTGTTCAGACGGAGCACAACAGGGATTACTGAAACCTAAAAATATGTGGGTGAGGTAAATTGTCTGCTGTGTAACTCTAAATTCAATATGTGTTATCGCTGCCTCATGAAGAAAGCTGTGTGTCCTCTTTTGTGGTCCATCTTTAACAGCATCTCTGTCTTGTAAACTAGTACAGCCAAGAAATTTCAGTTTGGGAAAGAATAAAAGCAAAGCGGAGTTAAAGGAAGTACAGGGTAAGTTCCTGTAAGTGCCTAAAATTCATTCATGATCAGATATTTTACTATCTTATTTGCATTCCCTGTTACCTGGCAGGTTTTTAGTTGGGTTGGGGTTTTGGGTTTTTTTTTTGTTTGCTTGTTTTTTGGATGTTTTTGTTTGTTGGTTTGGTTTGGTTTGTTTTTTGAAATTTGAATGACACAAAGAAGTGAGGCCTCTTGGACATTTCCTCATAAGTCTTACTCTCTCTGGCAATCTAAAAAATGGCAAAATAGTGGTTAAACATCAAATTCTGGTTCTTATTTTGGTTTCATAATGTTAGCTACCCTAAATTAAATTAAATAATACCCTTTTGTTTTTCCAAATCTATGTAAAGTATCACCACAGGATTCTTTATATTGCTGGATCTGAAGATTCTATTTCAGGGCTTTTTTGTGCATGGATTGCAGAGGGACGTCTCATTTACATTTGAAAAGACGACTCCGAAACTGTGGCTCTAGAATAGAGTGTAAATTCCTGAGTTGTCAAATGTTCTGTGACCGTCTGCGGTAAAGGGGATAAGTTACCTTGCTGTTCTCACAGGTCACAACAGAGTAAGATTAAATGCATGAATTATGATGGTAGCAATGTGCATTTACCCTATCTCACTTGAGTGCCGTATCATCTGTTCTTAAGAGGTGCAAGACAATTGTAATTCCTTTCCTTTAAGATGCTTGCTGGATATGTGTTCCATATACCTTCTTAGCAGTCTACTACAGACAGCTTGGATGATGTGGGGTTTCATGCCTGCGTGCAATTAGACTTCTTGGTTTGACTGCTGAAAAGAAGAGATTTTAATAAAATAAGAAAAAAAACCTTCATTCCAGTAGATGAGAAATGTCTGCTCTACCCGAAGCAAATTGGTTTGTCTGAAGTTTCTGTAAGAAATAGCAAAGGAGGTGAGTCTAGATTCACAGAATTCCTAAGGGAGATTTTCTTCTTTTACGTGATAGCAGAGCGATTTGTGCACACAGTCAGGATATAGGAGGCACAAATTCTTTTATGCCACAAAAGATTTCAACTTATATCTCTCATAATCACTGTACTGTAAGGACAGAGTATCTGATGGGAGAACAGCAGGCTGCTGGACCCTGGGTTACAGTCCTTGTTTCATTGCACGTTTGACAGCCTACGCAAAGTGAAATGGTCAGAGAGGCAGTCTGGGGCTTCACCACCCAATATATTCCTGTCCGAGAAGTAACAGACTCCCTTGAACTGGGGGACATGTGTTGTTGTTAAGTAAAGAAGAAAACGGGGTCTAATTCTTCCACACCCTGAATGATGACTTTAATCACATATGTGTTAATTATGTGTGTAGGCATTACTCATAAGTGGTAAGTCTTCCCAGGTAAGCAGAGCAACAAAAATTGTGTTTTCTGGCAAGCTTGTAATTAAGGCAAAATTTTTCCCAGTACTGCAGGCCCTCAACGGATACCTGCATTTAGGTTGCAAGGGCTGTATCACATGAAGGAAAAGTAACTGAACAGTGTAGCAGAGCCAAGTGGGTAAAGAGAAGGGTTTATGAGCCCAGATTCAGGTGAACCAATTTAAGGAATTTGAAGGCATCAGCAGCCTTCTGGATGAAAAGCTGTGACCTTTGCTTGTGGAGACAACTGCTGGTAAGACAGGATCCCTGCATAGGTATTAAGTCTTCTAAAACACTGTGTCTGTAGCACGATAGTTAAAATCCTTTAGCAGCCTGTCTGTGCCAGGGGTTTTACCCATCCTGCCTGGAACAACTCTAGTGATAGTGATAGAATTCCCAAAAAGATGAAGTCACAGTTTTACTTTCAATTCCACTTTCTGTCATATAGCCTTATGTACATCTGCACTGATTGACCTGGATTGGTAAAATTCATAATGCAATTGTTATGAACTATAATAGTCCTCCTTTTAATATTATATTTCAGAGTAAATGCATGGCATATAAAGTAAACGTAATACTACGGTGTGCCTGCATTGGAGTGGTTGGAATTTTTTTCCCTGTGATTCAGATTGCTTTGGGTATATGCTAGCTTCGTTAAATTTGTAAGACCTGGCCTTTAGTTTGTTTAAATTGCCATAATTAATAGTATACCTGGCAGTGACCCCTTCCTGTTCATACCAGCTTGGTAAACCAAGCGCTATTGCAGATGGAAATTACGGGGTGAAAACAATAAAATCTAGAAAGGTGAGGTTGATCTTGGCTGGTGTTTTCAATGAATGTGGAAAGAAGCAGGGCAGTCTGTAACTAATGGCAGTGTTGGACAAAAAGTGATCTTTGCTAGCCAGCGGTTCCTCCTTCTCACATGCAGATGTCTGCCTCCCCAATACCAGGCTGTCTGTCTTTATGTAAAGGTTTCCCTGGTCTAGTTTGTCCAGGGTTACTCAATATCATAAGGACATCCTATTTACAGACCCCCTCACTTGAAGTAGTCAGGTTTCTGATTCGCAGAGGTGCTAATCCTCTTTATTTCAGCTTCAGGAAAGTGGTCATAGCCTGTGTTTTAAAGCAGTTGCCCTACTAATTTTATCATTCTTTACGTGAGCAGCGTTCTCTATAAAGTGTATTGTTTTGTCTAATCTATTTTTCATAACAACAGTACTGTTAACAATTCCCTTTGCAGTTGTATCTATTAAAAATAAAACAATGGTATCAGGCTGCTGAAACAGCATTATGTGCTATAGTCTTTCTTTGTGAAAGGAGAAAATGCTTTACAAATAACGGTAGTCCCTAGCTCTGCAGCAGGATGTGCTCGTGTGAGTCCCTGAGCCTGTGCCAGCTTCTATTAACAGCAAAAAGACAATAACCAAAGGCAGTGGGCAGTTTACATATTCTGCAGCCAGAGGAGTTTCTATTTCTGTTATACTCCCAGGTATAAAAAAATTTGCATGTGAAGAGAGCTGTCCTTTAGCTGATACAAATATGCGATACTGTGACAACTCAGTATGCGCGTGATTACAGAGCAGTAGGATATGATCGATTGGGGATTGTATGGAATCATAGAATAGTTTGGGTTGGAAGGTCATCTAGTCCAACCTCCCCTGCAATAAACAGGGACATCTTCAACTAGATCAGGTTGATCGGAGCCCCGTCCAACCTGACCTTGGATGTTTCCAGGGATGGGGCATCTACCACCTCTCCGAGCAACCTGTTCCAGTGTCTCACCACTCTTATTGTAAAAAATTTCTTCCTTATACCTAGTCTAAATCTTCCCTTTTTTAGCCTAAAACCGTTACCCCTTGTCCTATTGCAATAGGCCCTGCTAAAAAGTTTGTCCCCATCTTTCTTATAAGCCCCCTTTAAGTACTGGAAGGCCACAATAAGGTCTTTCTGAGCCTTCTCTTCTCCAGGCTGAACAACCCCACTTCTCTCAGTCTCTCCTCACAGGAAAGGTGTTCCATCCCTCCATTCGTTTTTGTGGCCCTCCTCTGGACCTGCTCCAACAGGACCATGTCTTTCCTGTGCTGAGGGCTCCAGACCTATCTCGGAATTAACCATGGCCTAAAGAGCACATCTGTTGTTTTTGAGAAACAGCTGAATTGGATCCTAGAAAAAGTGAAGGATGAGGATAGCTTGAAGTCTGCAGCCCTCTGAAACTTCCTCCCACCTCATAAGAGCTTTTATGGTACATTTCATAGTTGTTTTCCAGTGAAACCTGAAAATCTGGCTTTTGGTGGTAGACTTGGAGACCTTCCTAAGAATCTGTATATGGAAATACAAGGGCACTGAGCTCCCAGGCCCCTCTGTGGAAGTTTATGTAGAGGACTATGCTGCAAATCACGGTGTAGATAAAGGAATATCTATATAGCTAATTGTCTTTCTGACAAACATCAAAGGTGAGGTTAACACACTAGTTCCATGATGAAACTGGCTGCACTTCGTTCCATGGGAAAGGGTAGGTACCAGTTTTGTCAAAAATGGGTACTGGGCTGAAGCACTTCATGTAAGTCTCTTCAAGGCTCTACCTGCATCTCCTATGAAGAGAAAGGAAGTCTTGGGAAAACAAGGCCTCTCAAGATGGAGTTGGTATAAGGCGTTTTGGTGATGCCAGACCTGGGGGGCATTCCCAACGCATTTAATGGAGTTGTAATCACAATTTTTAGACTGCTGCCAAAACATCTTGGGATGCCTTAAGTGCCAATTGGCACCAAGCAGTCCAAAAAATATGAAGTGACAGGAAAAAAGCATTTCTTACTGGAAGAAACTGTTGAGACTGCTAAATTAGTGGGAAAATTGCTTTGAGCAGGACTTTTTACTACATTTCCAGGACCACGTCCTTGTTTTTCAAATCGATAAAGACTGAGAACAGGGCTGGGTGGTTGTTTTGTTCGGTTTGTTTTGTTTTGTTTTTCTTTTTTAAATACTCTACCAGTTTCTGCTGTTTGCAAATCTTAGAGATGCATGAAGATACTAGGCTTACTCTTTGCCATTCTTTATTTAACATCCCTGAATTTTAACACTGTTTGGTTTTGGCTCTAGAAATGGCACTGATACTGAGAATAAGAGGATTCTTTTTTTTTTTTCTTCTCCTCTCTGCTGTCTTTCCCTTTTTATTTCTTACTTTGGGAAGTGTGGTAATTTGACAGTACTTATATGTGTTTCAAACTTCTGTGCGAATCATCAATGCTATTTGACATTGTTCATCTGCCTTCATACAAAATAACAAGGAATGAAAGCTGCATTAATTCAAATGTCAATTTCAGGCTAGAAGAAGCTTTCATTTTCTATTGTGGGGACAAAATCACTGGATTTTGGGTCATTTCTTGCACTAATACTAAATATGCGCCTGTGTTAATTGAAGCTTTACAAAGCACTGACCTTAGACTTTTTTTCTGTAATTGGATGACTTAAAAGCTTAGAAATACAGGCAGCTTCCATAAATGATGGAGACTATGTTCGTAAAGTTGAAGCCTGTCTTTTTTTCTCTTGGTTTTGCATTTGACCCATGCAGCTTGTCCCAGAATATTCCTGTGCACAAGAAGTTGGAGGCAGTCATATCATATTTTCTGTATATACATACATACTTGTGCCTATTGGTGCTGCAGATATACCAAATCAGAAAATGTTCACATCTAATTCCTAAAAAAATATTCTAGTTTATCAACTACATTTCTATTAAAAATAAGCTGGTATCAAAAGCAGCAAGGGGGAAAGAATAAGAGAAAAATGTAGGCTAACTAACAGTGCCTTAGTATATAGCAGTCTGAAATTCCCCTGCTAATGAAGGAAAATAATTGATTGTATGGAACGTGAGAAGTGGCAAAGTGTAGTCGGCGCTCTGCTCACTAATTCATAGGCAAAGATCAGGCATAACTCTTGGAAAAGTCAGAAAACTTCACACCTTTCAAAACTGGTGAAATGAGATCAGGGCTATTTGCTAAGCTTAAGCCTCCTGTTTCATACAAGTTCTGCAGAAATGGACTTATAGACAATGGAATAATGTACTAGAATTATGCGAACTCATGCGTTACAATACACTTTGAAATTATTTACTCTTGGCAGCTAGTCGGCTGTAATTAAATTTCTGAAAACTGTCCTTCTTCCTTTTTTCCATGGAACACCTCTTGCGGCACACTAATAAGATGCAGTGGGAAAGTTAGGCAGTTCTTTGATCAGACCAGCTCAATGGCAGGAAGACCGTGTAGGCATTGCTACGATGTCCTTGGCAGTGCTCACGTTACTAAGAAAATTGTGCTTTGCTTAGTCCTAAAGAAAGAGTTTTGAAACTTCAGCATTCTTTCTGTTGTGCTCGCAGGATTCAAACAGCAGACTTAGGCATTTAGAGTGCCACTTAACGTATATACAGACCAGTCTTGTACCTAAGTACTGAGCAGAAAAACAGGCTTACCTTATGCAAGTCCAGCTTTTCAGATGTGTTGCTTAATATGTTATATACTTCAGATATTGTGGTAAAATGGGAATAACTATACTTCCATGCTTTCATAAAGTAGACATGCCTGAAAGAAAAGAATACTGTTTAAATCAGTTCTTTTCTCTTTTTTGCCTCTTTGCTCTGCTACGACGTGGTATCTGCAGTATTGCACATCAAACGGTGGTATGTAGCACTCTGGTTTAGTGCCAGTTTTAGGGTAACCCTGAGAGCTAAATGATGGTGGGTCCTTTTTTCTGAACTCTGTACTGAAGCTAAATGCACAGGTGTGATGCCCCACAGGCATTTGACATCTGAAGCAAACGTCCCCGAGTTTTGTGCCCACACTGTGATGTTGTGTAGAAAAAGCAAACTGAAGGGAGTGACACTATTTGCAATGCACAACCAGGAGTTGATATACACAATAAACCTGCTTCCCTCCTTATTCACATCTGGTAGTGACAGATCAACTCATGTGAAACTCGTGAGATGATATGAAAACAAAATGAGTAAATGTGCCAAGAAGGCACAGTCCTGTTGTGGAGTCAATACTCTTGTAGGGAGTTATTGTGGCAGTGTGTTTCATGAAAGAGCTGGAGAACCCACAAGATTGAAAACTGCAATGAAGGAATCAAGTTGGTGGTATCTGAAGTAACGCAGTGAGCACTGGTGCTTAGATCACACAGCAATTATATTTTTTTAAGAGAGCTAGGAAGAAAATGTAACTTCCATTTGAGGGAAAAGCAAGCGAGTAGACTCAGCAGGTCGACTGCTTGACTCCACATAGTGTTCCTGCTTGTGGCACTGCTGCCTCACATGGTACAGGCTGTGGAAAACTACTTCTGCTCCAGTTTTGGAAGCTGAGATCGCTTGATTTTTCCTCCCCACATGGTTTTGCGTTTCTCAGGAAGAGATACAGTTCTAAAATGCTACTTACAGGCAAAGGGAAGCTTTGCCTCTGATTCCAAATAGGATATGTGTCAACCGATTTCTGATGATTGGTTGGGTATGTCTTTTGTTGGACATGTGTCTCTTCGTTGTCAGAGATGGGCTTTAAATTTCCTGGCACCTATTTTACCATGGTGTGCATGGTTTAGAACTACTGCTTCCAATTAAGGTTAAGTGTTTAGTGTTACCCAAATGATCCTTATTGAAAATGTATATTTTCCATTTTGGAGTTATGCAAATGTCTTTTTCTGTGACATTGGAAAAAGTCAAGGGAAAAGAAAAGCTGCATTACCTTCTTTTCCTGGCATCTCTTGCAACCATTAAAGTCAAAGCAATCTCAGTAAAAGGTTGCAACTGGCACCAAAGGAACACTGCACCATTGTTATTCCTGGAGTAAGAGAGCAAAAATAGACTCTCAGACTTAGGCACATTTTGTCTTCTCTCTCCTTCTCTTCACACGCTGTGGCTGCTGCCAAGCCCTGCTGCTGCTTTGTCTATAACACGCACCCAGTTGATTTTTCCTCAATGCCCTTTTAACTGACACATTTGTCAATGCATCGGCTAGCTACCGCTTCAGCTGTTACAGTATCACTGTCACTGCTCTCCTTGCTGGTATCTTCTCTCTTCCATTACTCCCACATTGCAGCAACCCGCATCCTCCTCCTTGATGTCTAAATGGATTTATTACTTCCCATCTGCAAATCTCACTGCCTCATCGCTTACCGGCTAACATTTAACATCCTTCTCTGTGACCTCCAAGCCGTGATTACATGCCTTTACTCTTCATATTCCTTTATTTTTATTCCTTGTGAAAACCTATGGGTTCTCTTTTTTGCTATCCCTATGCCTTCCATTAATACTATTTTAACATTACTGAATTCATATGTTCACTGTATCAACATTGCGTCCTCAACCCTTTTTAATGTGTTCTCCTGGGTTTCACCATCTTATGTGGCTGTTAGTGAATATGTAGCTTATCTGAAGTTGTTAGGACCCATCACGCTGCATGTCAGGTATGAAACCACATTGAAGAATGTTTGTAAGTAATACGAGCTGAGATGCTGGATTCCTCTGTCACTGGTACCAGTTAGCCAGTCTGACACAAGTATATGCCTTTCCCAAAACGCCTGATCATGAGTGTGTATTTCCCAGGAGCTAAATTTTTTGTGCATGGTTTCCCCCCCCCCTCTTTCCTCAACACCTTACAATTTCCTTTCAGTTGAACACTGTATCTGTAATTTACCTTGTGAAATGATTGCTCCTGTATTGAATGCTTCTACTTACAATACATCCCCCCCAGTCTGCTGGTATTTTCTGTTATCCGCCAAGACTTTGCCTCCCACCTACAGTTCTGCTTTTATTTATCTCGTTCGCTCCCCATGATGCACGTGCCTGTGTCTCAATATTGTGGCACACACCCCACATCTCTCATAACCAACAGTACTCTTGCTCTGGGGTCGCTGTGCATCTGGAACTCTTTGTCACTTAATCCTATTGTTGTAGGCCGCATTGCCTTGCCTTTCAAATCTTTCATCTTCATAAAGCTTAGCTATATTGGGCTCAGAACATAAAACAATTCCAGTGGCACACTAATGTGCAAAACAAACAATGAAAAGCTGCAACAAAAGACTTTGTTTTCAGTCTTTGTGCATGTTTTAGCTTAGCATGGAAAACAATTTCCTTGCTTTGCTTTCTGACCTTGGGCAAGTAATTCCCCTTGCCACATCTGTTTTTTTTTCTTCTGTGAAATAGAGATGAAGATGCTGAGCTTCTTTGCAAAGCATTTTCAGAGCTACAAATAAAAAAGTGGTCTATAAAAGGTAGTTGATATTTTTATTCTTATCACGATTGTTAATTCTGTGTGTCAGTCAGCGAAATAAGCACAATGTCTATTCTTAGCAAATAATAATGGTGATAGTTGTTTTGACTCGTCTAACTTTTTTTTTTCAATGGCTAAGTTGCTAATGGAACTGATGTTCTGAACTCCTACAGATTTCTCAGTTTCTTCACACCCATGTATTTTTTGCAACTGATGTACTGTCTTCCTTGCTTTCTTTGTATTCTCGTACAAAGCTCTTTTATCTTGATGTAGAGTCTGTTTCCCTCTTTCATGGCAAATGCAAGATCTGACCTTAGTATTGTTTGCTCTTCAAATTGCTCTGTTCGATTCACTTGTCTAGTAGAATTGCCTCTGTCCTTTCTTAAAAAGAAAAAAAAAAATAAATGTCTGCCTTTTTGGCTTATGAAAATACTTTTCTTTCAACAATGGCACATTTAAAAAAAAAAAAAAAAGTTGCCCTACTGTCCCCTCAGCAGAACATTCCCTGAATGTTTGCGGTTTGCACTGTAGGAAAGAAGGCTCTCCCAGATTGCTGTTCACAGATTTTCTTTGGGGGCTGGTCTTATTTTGAGCGATATTGTTTAGTAATATCTATGCTTGGGAGAATGCCAAGCTCATCCAGGGCAGCACAGGCAGCTCTTTCCATTGTAGGGCTTCCAATTAAACTAATGCTACCAGCTGTGTGTTCTTTTGTCTGCCCTGGACTAGGTTGTGGTATTGTGCTTCGCACTGCATCTCTCCAGCAGAGCCTGTTGTCTCCATACTAATAGTTTGGGTAAGAAAGGGGAGCTATGAAACATGAGCATTCAGAAAAGAGAGAGGATGTAAAGGAACTTCTGGCAATGTGAATTATGCTAAGAAATGGGTCTTCTAACCTTGGAAAAAATGGTTGGTGTAGAACACAAATGTAATCCTTTGTGTTTAGATCATGGAAAAGTGTTTTACAAAGGTATCAAAGTATCATAATTGCCAAGGCATAAGAGAAATCGGATTACTCATTCAAAATTAGTCATGCGACAAAGTAATGGCAGAGGTGGGACCGGGATATGAGCCTTCAGATTCTCAGTCCACTGCCAAGTCCTCTAGATCTTGTTATTTTTTGACATTGGATGAGATGGAGTGAAGGGGGGGGGATGGGGGGGGTTGGGGAAGAGATGAAGGAGGAAACATGAAGAGGTAGAGCAAGTTGCTTTGCCTGGCTGGAGCAGAACATAAGGTGAGAGGGAGAGCAGGCAATGGGAGCATAAAAGCCAAAGTTCTGCAATGCTCAGGGGAAGAAAAAGCAGATAGGAAGGTAAAGTTAGATCCAAGATAGAAAGGCTGGAAGGGAAAATTGCCTGACAATCTAACTGATAGGTGGCAAGGAAAGTGTAATTTTTGTCAAATGGCATCAAGTTCAGTGTTTTATTCTCTTAACAAGAATGTTGCCCTGGCTTGTTTTGAGCAAGTCCATCAAATGAGAATTGTTGATGCTCAAGGTTAAAACCAGGTTTGTTGTTGAGGTTTTTTTCCTCAACACTTCTGTGCTGACTTTCAGAGAAAACAGACCTAGAGTAAATCCCCATGTTTTTATCAGGATGTTATCTTTCAATAAAAGTGTCTTTAATTTTATATTAAGCTCCTTTACGACTCAGCCTTTTTGTTTCTGTGTAATTGCTGCTATGCAGCAATTGTCTGCTCTGCAGCAGGCAAGCCAGCTATTAAAAAGGGTATCAGACACTATGTGCTGCTTAATAACTTCTCAAACAGCGCTGGTTAGGGAAATTAAAAGATTCGTGAACAGTGCAAGGGCGAGGATGAACAAAGTAAGGGATGGAGGAAGTTGCACAGTAGACTAAAGTAATATATGCTTCATCATTAAATAGCTAATCAAGTGTAATCTACCAATGGTTACACATGAAATGAAAAGTTTTCATTTTGCTGAATGGATGAGTGGAAATTGCCCATGCAACACTTTGAGCAAGGATGCTGGCTGTAGGTGAGATTGGGCTTGTGTCACTGAGGTATCAGAACAAAGAAAGGAGGATTTTGGAGTCATTCTTGGAAACTAGGCCTGGATATCCCTGTGTTCATTATTTTCCAATAGGCTTAACTTTGCAGATTGACACCCCTGTTGTCATGCCAGGATCCTAGAGGTCAATTTTGTGATGCGTCTCTAGCCCTTTCTCCAATTAATGTTACTGCTCGGCTTTAATTGATTTAACCTCCTTTTGTTGCCCCTCTTAACCCATTAACACTCGTATCGAACCTTTCTACAACAGTACTGGTTAGCACAGTCTCATCTTGCCAGGCCTGTCGGCACTACAGCCTCTTTTTACCTCTCAACCATAGGCACATGAAAAGCTGTGGCACTTTCTTGGGAATTATACTCAAGTTCACATGCTGCGGGAGAATGCAGCTAAGGCCATCCTTCAGCTGAAGATTGGTGGCTGTGTCATCTGTTTAAAATTTTTGAGGTTTTCTAATGTTTCTCAAAGCAGTTCAAGCTTCTTGAAGGGCTGGGAGCCGTCACTCCTCTGAGAGGAAGCCTGGGTGCAATTGTTGAATACCAGGTGGAACTGGATTTGAAAAATATAAGAAGCTGTATTGCTGTTCTCTGCCTGGTGTAATCTGGCAAAACAAGTGCCTTCTATGTGCCTGTGTAGAATTAAGAGAAGAGCCGTAGGTTGGCTTGCAGGAAAAAAGAAATAAATCTGGAATTTTGTCCAAAAAAGAGAACTTGTGGAGCCTTCCTCTTCCTTTTGGTAGCCTTTGTAAGACACTTTGGTAGCCACTTCTTTCAAGTTCTCCCATTGCATCCTGCAAGAAGTTGTGTCAAAGTACCTTCTGTCTATAAAACTTGCCTCCCTCCTAACTTGGGAGACTTCTATTTATTTTGTCAAGGCTCAGATGGATTATTAAATTTTAATATGATGGATTTAACATTACCATAATCGGCAAAGCCTTTATACAGGAAGAAATCTGATCCAAAAGAGACTCACAAAATGCTTGTCAATAAAAACATCCAAAAGTGGTTGCGGTGTTTTGTGCAACAGAGATGCAAATATGCTCTCTGGTAATATTTTTTACTCTTAGGTATCAGAAGTTTGGATTATTTTTCCCAAACAAAGAAATCCCAAGGCTTAGGAAGCACAGCTGTTAAGACTCAAACACAAGTTTGTTTTACAGTCAGGACAAACTAAAATCCCTTAAAGGTTAATTACAAGTGAATTTAAAATACTGTTAGCAGTCTGAGTTGTGTATAATCTAGTGGAGAGAACGGGGAGATTGGCTAACGTTTACAGAGACGATGTAAATAAAGTGGCTTTCTATGACCTTATCAAGAAAAGGAACAGGATAGACTTTTATCTGCACTGCAGAGGAGAATATTCTTTAAAATCCAGTCAATAATTTCTGCCCCCCCTCCCCGCCCTTCCCGAT
>NW_009648972.1:1634925-1765517 GCF_000708025.1 Charadrius vociferus
CTCATCTCAGAATAATTCAGCTCTAAGTCTGGGATGAACCATTGTGTTATGAAGGAAAAATAATTTCCAAGAGCAGAATTGCTATCTAAAAGTTACTAAGAAGTTTTATAGAAAATTTGAGGCTAGACTCACTTGATAATGGGTCTCATCATCACATTTTATCCTTACTTCTTGCATCTGAGATTATGGACACCGAACAAAAAGACCTTTAGTTTATATGTTTAAAGTTCTGGTAAGTTTTCATGGCTTTTTTCATGAGAATACATTACCTTTTTGCAATGAATTCATGAATGTTTTTGGGACTGTTGTTTAAAGGTGACGGATAAAGACCCAAAAAATTTGCATTGTGGTTAGCATGGCCACTTGATGGGGAGGGAAACAGAACACTTTAGTGGAAGAAATTCAGGCTTTAACCTTATTCCTTACACTTTGCAATAGGGAATTTGTGTGCTACAGTCCCTCAGTTTTTATCAGCATCCTGAAACTAAGAAAGGATTTGAGGAGCAAATCAAGAAATAATAGTTTGTTTTCAAAGCCATGTAGAAGTTCTGATTGCCTGATATTCATTTATTAGGTGCTCAAGTCACATGGTGTTGTGTGTTGCTCCTTGAATCAGCTGCTTATCATGATTTGGATGTGGATCAGTAGAAATAGGGTGATGGAAGGGATGATTAATTTCCAGAATGTGTTAATGAATCTGTAAATACTCTCTTTGTGGCTAATGTATGGGGAAAATCCGAGATTCTTACGGACTAGGTTTTTCTCCCTGACCTCTGACTGGATTGTAGTTTCCTGGCTATTTTGTTGAAATGGGTAAAGAATCTGAGTATCCTTCCAAGTAACCTGTGATCCATATGGTGGTTAATCGTACAGACCCCAAAAGAGAGTAAGAAGGTAAAAAAATGTTATGGTGGCAAGGCTATACTCACCTTCTACAGAAATCAAGGCAAAGCTAATTTGGCCCAATTGTATGGAGCTCTCCTAGTTTCAGAGTTCTTGGAACACTTCCAAACTACAGAGCAGATCCACAGGGAAAATATTGTTTATAACCCTTCACTCTCCATCCCAAAACAGAGATATCAGTGAAGCGAGTTCGATTGTTCCCTCCCGCAGCTTCACATTCAGCTAAATAGCTTTGAGGCACTATTTCACATGGGTAATACCTGGAAAACATCCAGGAGCAGTGGGACTGAAATGATGCCAGCTTTCAAAAGGACGTCCAGGGAAATGACATTGGGGTGTTCAAGTCAGACCCATGGGACCAGGACTCTGGGAACAGAGTTTAGCTCTAATTTCTCTTCACTCAACATATACTCAGTCAAACACCACTACTGCTCTAGATGGGGCAAGGTAGTTTCTAAATTATAAAAATTAAAAGAACCCTAGAATAAGTCTCTAATTATTTAAAGGGATACTGCCCACTTTTTATGCACAATATTTCACATTTTTGAAAAAAACATTGCGTTGGTCTGACTTTGTTTAACCAGCAATTTAAATAGGGGCAAAATTAAGCTGTTACTGAAGTCTCCAGTATCTTACACTTTTCTTTTTTTTTTTCCCCCACTTTGGCTCATCAGTTTGTGATGTATGAGGGTGATTTGTTATGATTTATTATCAGGAAGAAAAAGGGGAGAAATAAGTGAGAAATGCTCACATTCATAGCAATTGTTAAATCTCAGTAGTCCTCTTTTTTTGGTGCGTCTTATTCCTGCGTCTGTTTTTAAACTTGCTTTTAATTATAGATTTATTTTTTTTTTCTGAATTACAGCAACTAGTAGTTATTTAAGGACCTACCATTGTTCCTTTTTACAAAGAACGCATTTTAAAGGACACATTTGTAACCATAGCCATTTAAATTCTGCTTTGCTGGAAGTGCTTGTACAAGCTGATAGCCTAAATGTAAATTATTTATTTCAAATTGCATTGGCTATGCTCTTTTTTTAAAAAAATAGGACAGTGAACACAAAATTAGGGGTTTTCTATTTTCTTTAGATGTCATGCCACACTAAATCAGAAGAGATTTTAATCTAAAAGATCACCTTTTTGTTACTGGCGATTGGCCCACCACTGTTGGAAATGCAGTAACTTTGCCTTTTTAGAAAGACAAGATAAGCTGAAGTTATGTGTAATGTTGGGTATATGCCAGTGTGTGCTACACATGAGATAGCCTCTATTTGTATCTGCAATGGAGAAACACTTTAAATTGTCTTATTTTATAGACATTCCTGATATATTTTTTTTATGCAATGTGTAAAGTTCTGTGATCGCTTTTATTCCTTTAGCTGGTGAAGATCCAGTTTTTAATAGCATCCACTATCTGGTGGTTATGAAGGCGAATTAATGTCTGGACAACTGATGTTTAAACATAACTTATGCTATGAAACTGTAATGCTTTATAAACACTATTGCTAATCTTCTGCTCCTTCTTTGTTAAACTTGCAATGGAGCTGTGTAGAAGTCCATTTGAATTTGACATTTCTGCTGTCCTGAGCTCTTAAAAGACACAGCAGTATTTTTCTTTCTCTAGTTAATGGTAAACTAATATTCCTTGATCATATTGGCAGTAGACTAAATACCAGCTTGGAAGTACAATCTCTAAGGTGGTCATAGTAAATTAAATTGCAACAGAGTTTTGAATGGCAAGGTAGCATTTAAGTCCTTTTATAAATATATATGCGAGCATGTGGATATTTTTTAGCACACATGGGACAAAATATAATTTTGATATTTCAGGCTCAAGAAGGAATGCAACCAGGATTTCAAATATGTTTGAACTAGAGCTTTTAGTCAATTCATAAGATACAGGTAAAAGATTTGGATCACTAGGAAAAGGATTTAATAGAACTTGGGGGGGGGGGGAGGGGGTTTAAGAAAACATGTAGACTTCAGTCTTATGCTTTTTACCAATCAACTCTTCCACTGGAGCCAACAGAAGTTCTGCTTGGCTAATATGTGAATATCATATGTGACAGTTTGACATATCGTATAGGCTTAACTTCGTACGTGTATATGTTGTAGAGATTATATTTCTATTCAAAGAATAATCCAGTTAGACTGACTCAGAGGGGAGCTCTGCAACTCACGCACTCATTTTCTAGAAATGCTGCCTCTGAGATAACAGCCCTTTCTCCAGCAGCTAATTGTCTGTGTATTAAATAGTCTCTGAGTGTACAGGAATAAGGTTCATTTGTGAGCATAATTAAGTGCATATTGCCCCAACCCAGCACACATGATTCTCATAAGCGTATCATGGAAGAAAGAGCCACACGGGCAACTTCAGTCCTGAGGCTATTGTAACAAACGTGGTGCAGTGTCAAGAGAGTGGGTTTTAATCCTTTATTCAGTTTGTTTGCCAGTATTAGCTCTCGGCCCTGTGGAGCTAAATGTTCTGTGCTCTTTTCTTCCCCTTCATGTTTCAATAGCAATTTTAACAAAAAGCATGTTTCCCACTTCATAGCATTATGGGGAGCGTGCTGGTTATTCTCGGGCTGAAAGTGTGCCTGGAAATTTAGATGTTTTCAAGCAATTTTTGTAATGCAGTCTGACCCTGCTATATTTTTAAAAGTAATGTTTGAGAGACTGGAGGGACACACTACGTATTTTATTCGAACAGGTGGCATCAGGACCACGTAGACTTAAATTTTCACTGAATTAAAAGAAAGCTATTGCAAAATCTAACATCAATTTTATTCATCTATCGATATCTATCTATAAGGGTGTCTATTGACATATAAATAACTACAGGTATTTATTGATCAATAGATCAATATATCACTGAAAAAAGTTTTTCTCAAGTAGTAGCATTCTCACTGGTACATGCAACCTAGATATTGCAGTACATCATGTGGGAGAACCATATCCAGAAAGAGATTCAGCGTCTCCCTAAAAAGATAACTTGACAAGCCTTTTATCCTTATTGAAAGTGATGATGAAGAATATAAACAAGCCGCTTAAAAGATGAATAGCTAATGAAATTGTTTTGAAATGTTTTGAATATTAGAAACTAGTGAGATACTGATTTTTTTATTTTTTTTTTTTTGTCCAATTACCAAAGATATTTGGTACTTTTCTGAAAAAGGATACTTACGGTTATTGACCCAAAGCCCAGAAGCTGGCCCAAAAGTTGAGAAATATTCAGAGCCTATAAAGAGGGAACACTTTATCCTAAGCCAAAACACTTTGAAACCTCTCTGTGGGAACACTTGCCCTTCCCATATTTATCTGTATGAAGGAATTCAGAAGTGTTCCCATCAGATGGAGCCTCAGCGGTATCTGTACACCCTGGGAGTCCACCATGGCATGTTCTAGATCTCTCTATCTTAACGAGCATAATACACTGGCTTTAGGAGAAGGTGGTTCTCTGCGTTCATGACCTCCGGTACTGTCCTTTGGCTACAAAGTCAGGTTCCACATGGGCCTGAATGTGGAACTCTATTCCTCGGACTGTAAATATTTCCATTGAATATTGAGATCGATAAGTGTTTGTGGAGAAAAACATTACTCACTGTGAGTAAGAGCCATATGATATGAGACAACAGGTCTGGCGCTAAAATATGTTTTCGTATTTTTAGGGGAATATATTCTCACATGTGGGTTTCTTGTTTTTGGCTGCACCTGTCGTGTGTGCAGAATATTGCTGCAAAATAAGTAATTGCACAGTTTAGTACTAGATATGCATATGTAAATACATATTACTCTTTACCATCCCATTACCTAATTTACATGTGTAAATGCAGGTTAACTGCATGTGTAGCTTTGCCAGTGGCAAATTATTTCAAAATTTAGCCTTGGGTGTGCTCTAGGGAGTTACGCTACAAGCCCATGTTGTTTCTTCATTCAATCTCTCAAGTCTGTTAGAAACTCAATATACACACTTGACTCTGCTTTATTTCACGGGGTAATCCTTCAAAATTACAGACCTAATCATTATTAATTCTCTTTATATTTATTGATTGCATTAACATTAATCACGATAAACGCCTTTGGTATTAATGTGGATGTCATTGGTATGGTACTTGAGACTGTCTGCTGTAACTCAGCCCTCATTAACAGGACCATTAGTTTACAAGGTGTTATTTTTTGCATAAACAACTCCATGCCTTTCTTAGGGAAGTGAGAAGAGTAAATGTATATGAGCTGTTCACTGAATTTTGAAAACATTTTGCTGTTTATAAGACTAGCTTTTGTTTTGTTTAGACCAAAAAAAGTTACATAAAATTATTATATATATATCTCTTAAAACCAAAAGCAATTCTGTTTTTGCTTCGACAAGTTAATGTGCATAGTTATATTCAGTTGTCTTCAAAAGTTGA
The DNA here is from genome assembly GCF_000708025.1 of Charadrius vociferus. Taxonomy (NCBI): domain Eukaryota; kingdom Metazoa; phylum Chordata; class Aves; order Charadriiformes; family Charadriidae; genus Charadrius; species Charadrius vociferus. Next base: position 1,640,238 of record NW_009648972.1, read on the forward strand.
CATCAAGTTGGAGCTGTTACTTCTTCATGTTTTCTCTGGAGAATGCAAAGATCCTATTCATGGAGCTGTTGTGCAAGACTTTGAAGAGTGCTTATCTCCTTGGGTGGTCATGTTAATTTGGTAGCTGGAATCAGTTCTTACTGTTCCCCAGAAGGCCCAGGGTTGTGTCTCATTTTCAAAGGATAATTCATTTCTGGGCCAGGTGGATGGGGCAGTCTTCCAGCTTTCAGCACAAGGCAGCTCAAAGTGAATAGAGAAGCCTCGTGATTTTCACAAATTTTAGGCCTGAATTACTCAATGTGCAAAATTTTATCCATATTTCACTTGATTGAACATGTTGCATTTCAACAGCAAAATAGGCCCTATGCACTGAACTGCTCTCATCTTGAATATCGCTGTGCTTTTTTGCAGCCTGTGACCTGATGAACCAAGGCATCCTGGCCCTTGTCAGCTCCATTGGCTGCACGTCAGCAGGATCCCTGCAGTCGCTGGCAGACGCCATGCACATCCCTCACCTCTTCATCCAGCGCTCAACAGCAGGAACGCCAAGGAGCGGCTGTGGGCTCACCAGGAGCAACCGCAACGATGACTACACGCTCTCCGTCCGCCCCCCTGTCTATTTAAATGATGTCATCTTGAGGGTGGTCACGGAATATGCCTGGCAGAAATTCATTATTTTTTATGATAATGACTACGGTAAGTATTTATTTAGCAGGGTGATTTTTGTCAAATCCATAATTCTGTTGAAAGCAGTCACATTACATCTTTATAATCTTCCAGTAGATTATGTTTTGCTTGTGAACATTTATGGTTCTGTCAGCATTTCACAGCACCTCAGAGAAATCTATTTCAAAAATCCATCAACGTTTACAGGTTTATTTGATAATTTCTTTATTAGAGTTAGCTGATAAATGACGAATTTGCCTGGCTTTCTGTACCGCCGGTGTTCATGAAGCATAAAATCTTTTAGCAAGCTCTCTTGTTTTTTTGGGCTATGGAAATCTAAGATGACAATTCAAGAGGCAATGTCTAAGTTTTTACATTCTGTAGAATTGTTTCTTGCATGATGAATCTCTCCTGTTTGTTGGCATATATTTGATGGCCAGAAGCTGAAGCAGTGGTGAATGTAGGACAGAGACCTCAGCAAGAATGAACTGCTATTCATAAATGTCGAACTTGTAGAGAGAACTTCCGTAGAGTGAAGAACTTGAGGAGGAGGGCCTGGAGAAGACAATGTTCCTTCTTTTTTGAGTTCATTCAGTGTTCCTGAAAGGTGCTGAATTGATGGTTGTTGTATAATAAAGTGCGACACAGACGGCAGCATCACAAGACTGCTCCATTCAGCTCAGTGACTCAGCCGAGTTCAGTACAGATATTTTCTACGTCTGAGAGGAGAGCTGGACAGATTTCTGTAGGATAGGTGCCTTATCTAACTAATTTTATGATCTTTTTTTCTATGGAAAATTGCTTTGAAACCAGACCTGTTTTCTTCAGATGCATCCATTATTCATCAGTAATCATGACTGGTTTGGAGGAACATTTTAAAACTTATTTTCAAAGTTAAGTCTTCAAGTTATGGAAAAATGCTCAATTCAGCAATTCGCTGTGCATAACACCTGGTTCATTCAGGTCAGGTGTTATTGATTTTTGTTCCCTGGCTACATAATAAATTCTTAAATTAGAAAGATAGAAAATGATGAATAGGAGAGTTCCTATTTATAACAAAGCAGCACCTAAAAGCACCGGCCATAGGATGAGGAACACACACATTAAAAACCCATCCAAAAAGCTTGCAGCAAAGAGTATTTTTGTTCATTTTTTATGAGTTTGTGCATTTAAGTACCAGTGTACCTATGAAGAAGACCATAATCTTGCCAGCTAAAACATATCTTTTTGCAAGTATTTTGGGGTTTAAAAAACTCGAACAAATTTTATATTTAATATTTTTGAATAACTATATTTGTAAATACTAGTTTTAAATTATTCCAGTTTCATTATTTAATTTGAGAATGCGGTTCAGACACCGTGTCATTTTGTCCTTGATTTCTGGGTAAGAATCTCATTATGGTGTGACTTATGTAACACAGATGCCTGCCTGTGAGGAACAAGTTTCAGACCAGTAGCTCGTTCAGTGACACATCATCCCCAGACGTGACATGTGGCAGATATTAAGTCTTTCCACCAGCTTCTATGGCGTTCTGACTTCAATAGTCTACAAGTAATGCCATACTCGCCAAGACAGATCGGTAATCTGACTCTGATCAGTGATCACTATCACGTACATCAGGAAAAGCTGCAAAAAAGTCTTCATTTGTATGTACTGAGCAGTCTGTCCTCTTTCTAACCATTTGTGTGGTTTGAGTATTTTGGGTGGATGTTTTGTGAGGTTTTGGGGGGTTTGTGTTGTCCTTTTTTGTTTGTTTGTGTGTATGTGAATAGTTTGGGACTAACAACATGAAGAGAAATATTTTTTTAACTCAACCCGAGTTTTAAGTTAACCTGCAACTCTGAATAGGACTATGATCTGTACAAAGGTATAATGTTTCTTTAAATTGTGCTAAATCCTTGATTTCAACAGCCATCTTAGGGCAGCAAGCAGTTTCTGTATTCTCTTTATGCTTCCTACAGTTTCTTTATAAAATTTTGTGTTGCTGGTTTCATTGACTATCTCCTCCTCCACTTTTAATAAGGAACAAGAGAGCAGAAGTTTCAGATCACCATCTCTTACCTGAGGGCCTCTCTTGTTATTTGCATTACTATGAGAGTTGTTCACTGTCTTTCCAATCCCTCTTCTTGCTCGTACTTGAATGCCTCTCTAATTCCTCACTACCCTGTTTCAGGTGAAATCATTAAGCTTGACACAGTATTTTGCCTGTTCTTAATTCTTTTAGCCACTTTTTGATCTATGGCAGTAGTTTTCCTTGTACCCGTGATGCCATTATTTTCTTAGCAGTCCCTAGAGAGCAATCTTGCCAGGAGCTTATTATAAATCTTAACAAATTATGTTGCTTTCTCCCCTTTTCCTGTTATTTTATTGATATACTCAAAGCATTTCCAGTATGTTAGCAGTGCGCATTTTCTCTTCCCAGGTTCTGTATTTACCACAGAGGGGCTTGCACAGAGGGAAGGCTGGAGAAATTCAGGGTGTGAAAAGAGGAGGTGGAATTGCTTGATAACGGATCGTAGAGTGGAGAAGTCTGTATTGTGTATTCACTGTGCTTTGAGACGGAGGTTGGATTATGTGACCTCCTGAAGTCCCATCCAACTCTAATTATTCTATGATTCTGTGATGTTTGATAAAGTTATTCATTTACGTGGGCCTATAGATATGAAATACTTTAAAAAAAGAAATAAAATCCCAGCATCACTTTGGGTTTTATAAAAGCCCAGAAGAGATTGAGGAAGGGAACATTACCATTAGCTTCTGTGCCTGTTTAGAAAGAATTCAAGACTGGACATGCAGACGTGGGGTGGAGATCTGGAGTAAGCCAACACGTTGGTCAAAGCATCGGTGCAGACTAAGGGAGGTTGCAATTCCCTCTGGAAGATCCCAGTTCCATTCTTCAGCTTGCCTGAGAGGATCTGCCGCAGTGCGAGACTTATTTCTTTTCTCAGCTCATACAGACCTAAAATCAAATTCTGGTCGGAAGCTTTGCTCCATTTAACTGCTTGCAGTGGTTAATATTAGACATTTTAATGTAACATTTAGTATTAAACATTAAAGTAGGTGGGAGATCAACACTTGCATTAGAATTAAATTCATATTAGGAAGAGATTATTGATATGTTCTGCACAGTCCTCTGCAGAACTTAAACTTGTGCAAACAGAGCAATTTCTTGCCCCAGTGGGGTTTCTTTGTATGTGATGATCTTTCCTTCTCAAGGTGTGTCTCATAACATTAAGTGATGACTCCATAGCAGTAAATGAGAGAAGTAAAAAAACTTGAGAAGTAATGGGAATATTGATTCTGATGTGTGTTAATCCTTTTTTTTTTTTTTTCCCATTTTTGCCAACTTTTTGTAAGCTAGAAAATATGAAAATGCTGTTAGACTGGTTCCAGCAACCAGCAGAATTCCAGTACCTTCCTTTCTGAGAAATTATTTTGTATAGCGATTTAATTTAAAGATTTATAACAAAATACTTTAGTTGTATTACTGAAATTATTTACAGTAATAATTTTGTTCGGTGAAAGAAAATAGGCATTTCAAATTTAAAATAAATTTTCCTAAAGTAAAATTGTGCTCATGTCCAAAGTAAATACAGTGCTAAACCAGATCCCTTGCACCTTTAAAAGAGGCTGCAACCATTTATGTGTTAATTTATCAATACCATAGTTTTTTAATCCTATGAATTGAGTTGCTTTTGATTTTTATCTAGCAGTCTATGTTAGATTCCTTTTCATTATCGGAGAGTTAGAGAATTATTTATAATTGGAAATGTGTCTTTCTTCAGGGCTGAGAGTTAGTTCCCCAACATTATCCTTTTTTAAAACTCCCAAATTCTTTTTTTGAATGTAAGTAGACAAGTGTATTCAGTTTTAACATTTTAACACTTCTATCTAAATGCTAGAAGATTCAAGTCTGCTTAAAGGTTCTTTACTAACAAAGAAAGTTAAAGTCTCTGCAGGAAGCAGTTCTTTCATTAAGTCATAACCAGCTGGGTGTTGAAGAAGTGATGTAGAAAGGCATTTCTGAAATAATTGACATCTAAGTTTTTAACTGATGGGGTTTTTTCCAAGTAAAATTGGAAGTAGGCTGACTATTCTAATACAAAGTGAAACAAAAGACACACTGATAATAATAAAAAAAAAGTATTTTTCTGCTGTTGACTTAGTTAAGCTGAGTAACTAGTGGAAGACTTTAGTAAAGCCATAGTCTTTTGTTCGTGGTAGAGCCTTGACAGTAACAAATGTGTCTAACACATAGTAACAGTTAATTAATCAGAAGATAAGAAAAGACTTAGGTGGTGTTTGTATTTCATTTACTACAATTGTATCTTTACATTTCTTTACTATAAACTCAGATGAACTTGAGAAAATCAGAATATGAGTCGTTTTTTCCCCCATCCTTGCTCACTGCTGGGATGATCTAGATCAAAGTCCTGGTCACAATAGTGCAGTCAGTCCCCCTGTATTCAATGTGTTTTGTTCCTTGAGATAAAACAAGATAAAGGCCTGGCCAGGACATGAAATCTGATTTGGTTTAAGAAAAATTCATACGAGGATATTAAAAGTGTTCAAGGACAATTCTGCACTTCTTCAAACACCATTAAGGATAGTTTTCTTACACAGTTAAAGAGTAGGCGTCGTGAAATGCAGCAAAATTATGCAGTAGATTGATGCCATTCTCAACCTGCTATTAAAATTACTATCCACACAGTATGTACAAGCAGCCAAATCGGCTCCCACTCTTTTTATTCTTGACTGCTCAGCTCAAACCGTAGGATGACTGTGCTGCAGAGGGTAGCTGTGCATCTCATTCTCACAAGCCGGTGTAGAGACTGGGCAGTTCCTCCAAGCCTCTAAACTCTTCCTTAGGACCATCAGCACCCTTTTCAGTGAAGGCATTTTCAGACTGGACACTGCAAATGTATAACTTATACCTTTGGAAACTGCAGAGTTTACTTTTGTAAAAAGAGCCACTCACATCTGTAAACATTTTGAGCAAGCTTTGCCAAGTTATTACATCTTCAGTTTATGGGTTTGAGTTCAAAGCAAACAAAATGCAGTTTGAAAAAGCAAATCCTGCCTCACCCACAGGCTGGCATCTGACAATGGCCAGTCCCCAAATAGCAGCATGAAAAAGACACTTAGACATTTAAACAAAGGAGGAAAACAAATTATATGGTCAGTTGAGATCTGAATGTGTGAGTTCAGGCTATATAAGCAGAGTAATTGACCTGGAATCCCAGCATATTGTTGTGTTTTACCTCTGTGGTGTATCAACCTGGGGCAAGCTTTTGTAATTCATCTCTTACTCTTCAGGTAGTTTACAGTTCACTGTATTTTCCAGGAATATGTAGATACTTTTCTGTAGTAGTAAATTCTTTATGAAGAAACCAGTCAATCATTGCAAGAACATAATTGTGAATTTTGTGCAATTTACAGTGTAGGTACCTATACATTTCTAAGATGAAAAGGAGCAAGTCTAGCTATTTGAATATATTTATTTTTAATGTTTTGTTGGTGCCAAAGCAGATGGAAAGATTCTTCGCTTGATCTAGAAAGGTTGGGGCAATAAGATTGTTTCTGGAGAATGTATGTAGTCTTATTTCCTATTCTCTTTTGTGGCAGTGGCAGTAATATTTTAAAACCCTTCTGTATTTTATATTTAAAAAAAAAAAGTTAAACCCCACTTCTCTATCCAAATTTCTAGCCTAACCTTGTATTTTTCAACCCAGCATGCCTTTGATATGCAGCCATCACTGTTGATTTATGCCATATTTACTGATTCCAGGACTAAGATATCTTTGCTTACAGTTTTTAGACCTTCCTACTAATGTTACATATATTTGGCAATGGATATTTGTCATTCCCTTAGGTGCTAATTTAATTTTAACTTTTCTAAAGAAAAGAAACAAAACAAGCATTAAGGCTATGAAGGGAATTTGCTCTGTGAGGCTAAAGGAGGCATTCCCATAGTAAAAGGAGATTGAAGAAATAATTGAAGATTTTGCTGAAAGGGAAGAGAGAAGGTTTAGCAGTAGGAAAGAGTTTAGAGGACATCTGTCTCACAGAAACTTCGTATGGATCTCTCCTCTTGCTCTTCAGCATACACAGGGGTTTCAGGTTATTTGTGCACCAGGAAAGGATGAAGGCAGTGGTCTAAAAAGATGCTGTTGATGCCATATTTCTCTGTGTTCAAGGCCAGGCTGGATGGGGCTTTGAGCAACCTGGTCCGGTGGAAGGTGTCCCTGCCCATGGCAGGGGGGCTGGAACTAGATGATCTTTAGGGTCCCTTCCAACTCTAACCATTTTAAGATTCTATATGATTCTATGATTTTGGAGAAAGACACAAAATAAAATGCAATCTCAAGGAGGGGAGCAGTCAGATCTGTATTAGTGAGGATACCACCCTAAGTAAAGAGGTCTGTGAAACCATGAAGATAAGAGAGCATTTTCCCCACCCCTGCCCCAGAAAAGTGGTTGTTTCTAAAACAACAACAAAAAAGAGTGTAACGCTATAGGATCAGAGTACTATTCTTTAAAGATCCTGGAAAAGAAGGGGTTATACCTAGAACTTTGAAAGGCTGAGCTGCTTGCAGAGAGGCTGCCTCCTGTCTTGTAAGAGGGGTGATATTCTGAGCCCATCTGCATGTATGGGCCCTGGATTCCTAGTATCTCCTTAAATCCATATAAAGTAAATAATTCCATTGATACTTTCCTGCATACACATTTTCCAGAAATAAATGTATGATGACCACTGACAAAGATGTGCTTGAAAACATAACATTTTCAAATCATTTAAAGTTTTAATGCAAGTTTAATAAAGATTCATAAAAGAATCATACTCTCTTTAATCGATTGCAAATGCTTATAATTACCCTAAGGCTGTTTTCAGCTGCCTGATGACTATAATATTCTCAAGTCTGCCTCCAGACAGTCTTAAAACTGTTTATTACTCATCTGGCTCTTTGCCAACTTCCCGTGCTCATTTACTTCACTGTGCTTCAATAAACATATAATTAATTCAAGCTTATTATTGAACTTTTTTTTTTTCCATTAGTATTTATTATGTCATCCAGATAAGGAAAGGAACATGTATTTTTCTTCCATGTAACTTTAATGTGTCAATTATATCGCAAGTTAGCGTTTGCTTGTGAGAACTTTCATAACAGCTTGCTTTTGCTGATTGACATTACCACTGGAAAATGAATATATATTTTGGTTGACCCTAGAATTATTCAACTTCTGAGATAACTGAACTATTCTATAAAATTTCTCTGGTGGAACAATGGCCATGCTTCTGCATTTTGACCACATAAGAGGTTGGGGAAATGCATTCCAGGAGCTATGAGTGAATATGTAGAAGAGAGGGTTCGTCATTCGCTCATGCTGCTCTGGATGGAATGGATAAAGTGTTTGAAGGCTTGGCCTGACAGCCGTCTACGTTGTGTTAGTAAGGAAGAAAGACCAAATTTTTTATTATGTCTGTAACTTCAGTGCTGAGGTCAAAATAAAACTGTAGATGTTCTCTTGATAGCTGTGCAATGGGTAGTGGCTGTCAATGAGGTGCTACCTCGAGGTTTTGCACAGGTATGAGATTTCTTTCGTATATGCACAGTCTGCATAGTATCATAAATTGAAACGGAACTTTCTCTGTGAGCATTTTAACCAGTCAAGAAAAAGAGGAAGCAGAGACAGGAAAGAGCTAGAAAATATTGATTACCATGTTTCTTAATCTTAGTTTATCAGCATCACTTTCGTAGCTTATGTTCTTCACAGCACCAGTCTACTCATAAAACATTCCTGTTCCCATAGTGGAAACTTTTAATCGACTGAAAAAATTATTGGGGAGCAAATTGATGCACAGTCAGAGAACAACTTAAGTGAGATTATAACACATATAGTCACACTTGGTTTATTACCAGGAAGTCTGCAAGGACAGTCACTTCGCTGCTCCTCACGACCTCCTTGTAAAGGGATGCGTGGTTCCTCATTCTTACGAAATCCAACAGGGAGCAGTAGGGACCTGCAGAGAGAGTTGGTGTATCATACAGACATAAGTAGAGATTACTTTCTATTAAATAAAGGCATCTATCTAGGCAGAGGTATGGAGCACTGTTGTACAGTTGTATAGGATTTAAGTATAATTTTTCCAATTTGGTGTGATTTTTTAAAAGGAGAGTAAATGCTGAAGGTAAACAGCGCTAGGCTCTAAGCCTATCGTTTTTGGAGGCACTTGGCGGAGAAAATTTATTTCTTTGCAAGAGGTTGTTTTACTGAAAGAGAACACCTAGAAGCTTTTTGGAAATATCTAATGCAAACTGTAGTCAAAAGAAATTGGATAAAGAGGTAGAAAGCAGGTTACACAGTCAAAAGTATGTGATTATGGAATTTATTGGCTTGTCAGCCTCCATGGGCGAGGGGTGATCACAGTCTGACGCCCTTTCTATTTTTGAGAAGCTAAGGTAGTAGCTGATACTCTTAAGGATTAGTTCTAGCTTCAATTTTATTTATCTTTTTTATCCTCTGCTTTTTTTTTTCTTCCTTTCTTCCAGCTAAAAAACTGAGAAACTCAAAGGAAAAATCTTGTGTCAATCACCAGTAAGGTTGGAAACTTAAATCTTGCAGGATTTCAAAACTGGAAAAGTTTTTATCTCTTTCCCAACATTGATTCAGCTACTTGAGACTGACTGTATTGATTTTTCTTGTTTAAAGGATAATCTTCAGTAATTGATATATGGCATGAAACAAAAAGTGGCTAATGTAAATGACATTTGGTTGATCCTTTAAAATAAGGATTATGTAGATATTTCAGTAATGCCACAGTAGTTCATACCAAACAAAAAAAATGAAGTTACTGTTTTAATTATGGTTTGAAATGGAAACATGTTCCGCCACGCCCCTCCCCCCCCAAAAAAAAAACCCAACAAAACCCAAACATATGTAAGTATATTCTTCTTCCTTTCTCTCAACTGGATGACAGTAAGAAATTTGAGAAAATCTGTTCTCTTTTTTTTTTTAGATATGTGGAATTTCAGAAAAATGCAGGCGAGGGAGGAAATTGCAGTCATTCTCATCATTTACAAATTTTCAGTTTACCTCAATATCATCCCCATTTGCTAGGTTCCAGAAATTTTGATAATATAAATAAGATTTCATATGTAATTGAACATTTGAGTTTAAATTTATTTACAATGAGTTTGACCTACTGCTATTTTCTCTGAAGCCAGCTGAAACAGTTCATGTAACTTCTCCCTCTGAGTTCCCAAATGCTAATATGAAAGAGCTGTGTAGATGGGGTTTTTTGTTTATTTTACTTTGGAAGTTTTCTGAATTACATGTAAGCTGACTAATGAGAGGCAATCCCACTTCTGTGAAAGTAGGATGAAGGACTGTTATCGAATCATCATACTAAATTGTTGTTTTCCTCTGTCTGGATCTGAACCATGTTAATAAATACCAACACGTGCACAGGAATGCGAACGCTTTGCTCAAGGCTTTAAGAAGAGCAGTGGCACCAGCAGAGTCTGGCCAGAGCTGCACAGCTCCCTTGTGTGCGGTGCATTTCCATAATTAATAGTTGCTGTCATGTTAGCTATCACTGTGTAAGGAAGAATCACTGCGCTAGACTTATAAAGCTTTCTTGATAAGAATTTGAACAGTGTAATTTGTTATACAATGGCTTTTCTCATGAACTGTACAAATAAAGTGGTCTTTTGTGTAAATCAGCCAGCGAATATTTATGACAGGTGCATTCACCTTTACTGCCACAGCTGAATCAGTCGGTATTTATCATCTGGATACTGTGAGGAAGATGTTCTCGGATCTGAAATGGTATCAGAGGGAGGATGAGCTAATGACTGTAAACCAGGTTTGAGATAACCAAGGTGCTGAGTAACTGTGAGTGCCTTGTAATTTAGGTGGAATACAATGATAGAGGTGGATAGATTAATTTATTACCATTGGTGAATAGTGCCATCTTTCTCTTCTCCCAGTCATAGTATGATCTGAAATTTTTTTAGAAACTTTGTATCTACATCTACTGTAGATTTCTCATTTTTAATAAGGTGTTAAGAGTTACTTAGCATGCGAGTCATTTCATATTTACTGTTCATTTTGTATGGCTTGTAAAATCTTTACTGCATATACATACTGGTTTTCCTGTATGAGATGCCTGACCCTCAGCATATTTTGTTCTAGGATGTCCTGATCATTAGACTTCCCCAAGGTGAATTAGGGGACTTGCTCCCTCTGAAATTATTCCTCTGCATAGAAACAGAAATGGCAAAAGAAAGTTATGTAGGGGCAGAGGGAACAAAGAAGTGAGAGGACCATCTGATCCAGTGATTTATTTTTTTTTTAAAAAAAAAAAAAAACAACCCAAAAAACCCCTCTTGTTGAAGGCTTACTTTTTTTTATATATATATATATATTAAGATCAGGCTGTGGAAGTCAGGAATCTTCTTGTACGAGCTGTATCACATATACAGTATAAAGACTTCAGTGAAAAGAGAGCAAATACACACTCTCTCCTGTAATCTGGTGTTGAGAAAAGCTTCCTTTTTTTAATCCTCCTGAGCTGCTGAAAATACTGTCTCCTTTTCCCTATCACTTGGCTGGGCATATTTTCTGCCACACAGCTACTGAGCTTTCTGTTAAATGGTGCTATTGTTTGTGTTAGGGAAGGGAGGTCTGAGTGTTCCTGCCAGGTTGGTCATTTAAGGAGATTTAGGTGTAGGACCCATAGCCTGTGAAGTATGCTTAGCTCTGCTCTGAGCATGCTCTGCAGCAGCATTTATGATATTAATCTGTTTCTTGTGGTTTCTCCAGTATTGAAAAGATTATTCAATGAAAAGACGGTGTGGGTTTTGGTGCTTGCACTCAATTTGACTTGCGCTTCGTTTCCTAAGTTCGTTTTTAGGTCAGGTCCGCAACAACTGACACAGTAATGAAAAGTCTGTGGTAGAGCTGGCACCTGAATTCAGATCTCAGCTTGAGTTATGTCATGCTGAGTACCTGCGTGTGAGTATATCAGTCGGGTCTTCAGAGCTTAGGAGGCCACAGGCCTTGCGCTCACCCACGTAGGATGCTCTGCACGTGCACCTCAGCTACAGCCAGTCTGGTGTGCCCAGTGTTGGACCTTCTGTGCATCATTGGTGCAGAGCATAAGACCTTCCTACAGACCTCCACCTTGTGGTGGCATGGTTATGTATGGGTAGTCAGGGAAGGTCATTTCCAACAGTGTCCTTGATAAATTTTGCTTGCCTTGCTCTTTATTAGACTTTCCAAGCCAACTTGGCAATCTCTTAAATCAGCCACAATCTTGGTTAAAAAGAGAATGTTTGGTAATGTTTCATTTAAATTCCCAGCCTGGTTTAACCTTATAGCTGAAGCTGATTATCTGACTGCAGAATGGTACTGTGTTCTTGTGCATGCATGCGTAGAGTGGAAGTGATGGCTGTGCAGTGAAAACAGAAAATGTAACGCTAACTAATAGTGACATGAGTTGGGAGAGGAGATAGCAACTTTGGCTCTAGCAGTGGTCTGTCTCTATACGGTAACTTTGGCTTTCATCAGTAAGGAGGATAATTAATACTGGTGATAATGAGCGGCTCTTCTGCATTTCTGGAAATGACTGTGACTCATCTGATTTAAATAGAAAACAAAAATGCGTCTTCTGGCTGGGCAACAGGTTGGCTAGCAAATTCAGGGCGAGAAACACCTGTGTTCCAGACATGAACAGTCCTGTCTCTCCACAGCAGAGCCATCTGTGCCACAGGTTGCTTGCCAGATTTTCCTGCAGAAGGAGTTTATCTATTAGAAAGATGATTCCACAGTGCAGTGTGGATATGTGCCACTTCGAGACAATCCACGCAGGAAAGATAATGCTGCCCATTCAGTGGCAGCATCTGTTCTTTGGCATACGCTTTGAATATGATCATTGCTAGTGACTTGCTGCTGAAATATTGGAAGCACCATCATGATTTAAATAGCAGGGTGTTTTTATGTGCTCTCTGCTGTTTCATAGCAGCATGTGAGCATCACCAATATCTCCATTCTTCTACTGGGTAAGCTGAGGTATAAGCGAAGTCTGTATTTATTTCCTGCCCACGGCTTTGTGTTGTATCAATGCCAAGGGCAGAAGTAGTAAAGAAGTTTTATGAATCCTGGTTTGGTATCTTTTCCATTAGAATGGTGCTGTTTTCCGAGAAGTTTATCACACAGATACCATACTGTTGGCATGGTCACCTAGTAAATGTAGAACTGCAGAATAATACTGGATCTCTGTCTCTTTTGGCCCTTCATTTAGAGGAGGTTCAATATAATTGTTTCATTGTTTATATTTGCAGATATTTGTGGCAAACAAAGCCATTTGATCCCATAATCTGGCTTCTGGGACTACACAGATTATACAGAATATCAAGCAATAACTCCAGTGTGTTTATAAATTCAGGTCAAGTGAAATTACTTTCTTGTTTTGAAAGGACAAATTCAACTTTGTTTGGCAATTCCTGCCTACCTTGTTCTTGTGTCAGAGAAGGATATATATGGATTTATGCTATAGAATTTAAGTTTTCTAAAAGGCTTTCATAGCCTAAGTAACTCTTCCCCCTGATATTTTGATGATGCATCAAGATCCCATTTACATGTGTGCCTTGTACTTCAATAATTTTGGCTCCAACTGGTTGGTTGCATCAAGTTCTTATTCCATTTGTCTGGATGTTGTGAGTAAATCTCAGAGTGAGTGAGCATCAGGAACTTTAGAACTAAGGGGTTAAAGTAAAAAGAAGTTATTTTATCATTTACATAAAACTAGGCATATTTGTAGCAGTTCAAATGATCTCGTTGCTTCTTAAATTGGTATTTAAAGTGCCAAAAAAATTCTAACATCTCTGATTAGATTGAATTTAATTTTCCTGATTTAGATATTAAATAGAAGCTGTAATTAGTATCTGATTCTCTTATGGAACTTTATTTTTAGGGTAAGGCTGTATTTTATTCATGTTTAAACTATTCTTCAAGTGTTTAGTAATACTGGTGTTTCGATAGTGTCTGAAGAATGGGGTTGCGGTGCTGAACACCCAAAATAGCTTAAACACTTAAAATACCATTTCTTTCCAGTCCGTGGTGTTCTAGAGCTCTAGACAAGAGACCCAACTTGCTGGTTGTGACAGTCTGACTTCCAAGACTGACCCTGTTGGATTATTTTTGTGGACTGTTTTGGTTATAAGCTGTTAAATGGCTATTTCTTTGTAATTTGAAGTATCTTGGTAATCTGGTGCCGGAGGAAGATGGCTATCTGTAATACTCTCTAGTTAGTGCATGTCTGCTGGGGAGACAAGCAGATTTTCTGTACCGTGGAGACTGAACTTTGTTTTCTTTATGCCACTGTTTGTGGTCAAAAATAAGTAGATCAAGGTGTGAGTGTCTAAGCCTCAGATCATCTTGATAGGGCTGCTGGAGTTCTGTGAAACCCAGAACGTCTCAGATGCCTTATTTTGCCATAACCTGAAGTCAAATGCAAAAATCTGTGTTTGTCAGAACCTGTATGTTGGGGCCCCCAAGTCCTCGAATGTATAGCTTAGTAAAAAGAGTATTCACTACACTTGGAAAAGAGGAAAGCTTGAATTTAGTTTTGGTACAGTTTTTCCGGCAAAGTCAGCATACAGATTTCTACCTCAGGTATTTCCAGCTTTTCCCTGAAGATCTGGACACTGGAGTATTCCTGCTAGGCTCTTTTTGGGCTGTGTAGCGTTCATCTGCCATGGTTGCTAGCCAGACCTTAGTTGCACTGATCTTATACTTTCACAGTCATAGGTCCCATGTTAAATCCACATGTGATATCTCCATAATCTTCTTAGGGGTATATCACACAGGTTTTTCTGTCATGTTGCGGATGCTTTGCTGGGGGTGGGGAGTCATAGAATTCTGCCCCTGCAGCTGGGACCTCCGGCCACGTTTGCCTCATGTTTGCAGGACTGACCACAGCTGAGTGCTGGTAGTACTGCGCTCTTGATGGCTAGCGGAGGGTGCTGGGGTCTACGCAGCTTCACAGGAAAATTTTAGAGGACTTCCTCACAATGTTTTTCCAAAAGGAGTGATTTTTGTGATTTCCCCTGGTCTTAAAATGAACTTTAGTTTCTCTAAAAGCTGTCACCTGTCAGTGTACCCCTATGAGAATGTAGCTACTGCAGTCCTGATAAAGTAAAACAACTACTACATGCTCCACTACAATATTCTCTGTGGTTTGTCTTGGGGTTACCCTGGGCTGTTATCACAATAGACCAGCATGGTGTCACTTGTATCACCTGCAAAATAGAACACCCTAAGGCCCAACCAAGAGCCCTACCCAGATAGAGATTATAGTTGTTCGTGTAACGTCTCTTCTAGCGCTTAGAGCCTTTCGTGGTCAGGCATCCGCTACAGTATTCCTTCAGTCTGATTTTTCCAGCCTTTTGCTGTTCTCTTGCATCACATGTGAACAGCATCTAAGGTGCTTCCAGTAACGTGAATGCTTTTGAGATTTTTCCATCCCATATTTACTCAACCCATGTTAACATTAAATAGAGCCCTCCCCACACCCCCTTCACCCATATAAGAAGGACAGGGAGTAGGAGAAGAGGATAGATGAGGATGAAAGATCTCAGAGTAGCCAAGCAGTTGTGAGAATCTAACAGGAAGCTTTCTCAAATATGTTTCATGAAGAAAGATGCATGATAAGCCTGTAGCCTCAGGTCTGACCATTCCCCTGGAAAACGAGTGATCGAGACAAGATAGAGCACCAGAGTTGTAGAGATGTAGGAGGAAAGCAAGACAGGAACTGCAATCTAGCAGGGATGGGATTGACCACCACACACCTAGGAGAGCCCAGATTTGGTATTCTAATGGGAGAAATACTTTTTTGGTGAGTTTTCAAGAAGTAATTTCTGAAGAAAGTTTTCTTTATGTTGCATTATTGGTTTCCTTTTTTTTTTTTTTTAATAACTAATGCCTGTGTCAGACAGTTTCTGGTTTGTTGGCTCTAAGACTATGTCTTGTTCCTCTAAATGAGATCAGATGGATGTGTGGGAGGCTGGCGTGCCAGCAGGGAAGGAAGGTTGTCTTGGTGAATGAGCCGCATCAGGGAACTGGAGATTTAGCTCCAGAAAGAAGATTCAGAAACTGCAGTAGTGAGTGAGGTCTCAGTGAGGCAGGAGGGATTTTCCTGAGGTTCTGCCCTGTTCTGACATGTGAAGTCATGGAATGATTTTAAATTTAGCCTCAAAGTTTGGGTTTTTTTTTTTGATAAAGCCATTCAAATGAGCAGGAAAGATAACAACAAAGAAGCTTTTTGCTCACTCTTGTGGAATTCACTACTGGAAAAGGCCTTCCAAAGACTTGGACCAGCTTGAGGTAGCATCACAATGTGAGAGTACCCAGGTATTCCAGTTTGGGAGAGGCATTAAAGGTATGACAAGATAGGTGGCGAACACAGTTTTAGCATTTTGCTGATCAATTCTTCCTTTCCAAGTCATTTTTAAAGAAGGATTTACTCAGACTGAGACAGAAAGCTCTGCTAGAGTGGTTTGCTATGGAAGAACTTGTTAAATTCAGCTGCCAGTGACGATATCGGATGAGAGCAGGCAGTACCATTGCAACTATATGTCTGGTTTCTGTTTTGTTTTTGAAGGAAATAAATAGCTGTGCAAATTATAACCAGATTAAGACTTTCTGATGAGTGCACAGCCCAAAGTTGACTTAGAAACTTTAAGCTACCTAGAGCTGCAGTGGATAACATAATCTTGAGTTCCATAAAAGAAAACAATCTGCCTTCCTACCTTCCTCCCTCTCGGTTGCTTTCTGACAACCCTGATTCAAAGGAAGCCTTGTGTGTTACAGTCATCATAACTTCACTGGTCTTTATGGACTTTAGCATGAAAGTCTGTTAAGAAAAATAAGAAACAAGTGTGATGATTGAATGACCAAATTAGGTAAGTTGCCAGAAGTATTTGTAGGTTTGTTTTCCAGTGGTTCTTTTGGACGGTAGCTGAAGTGTGGCCATTCTTTCTCCTCTTTTAGTACTTTGAGAAATGCCATGAGCATAGCTCAGGAAGAGCTCCAATGAATATTAAGTGAAAGTCCATAAGAATCTACCTGACGCTGAACAAAATGCTTCTGTGAGATGAACTTAACAGTTTTGTGTCTTTTTTTCCACTTACCAATAAACATCTTGTTTGGCTTTTGATTTTCCTAGATATCCGTGGAATACAGGAATTTTTGGACAAAGTATCTCAACAGGGGATGGATGTAGCATTGCAGAAAGTAGAAAACAATATCAATAAAATGATCACGGGACTCTTTGCCACTATGCGAATAGAAGAACTGAATCGCTACCGGGACACTCTGAGACGGGCTATTCTTGTCATGAACCCCTCAACAGCGAAATCATTCATAACAGAGGTAGGTGTTTTATCACCAGTAAATTCTTGTTTTGTTGAGCAAGACTGCAGCTGTTTGTCAAAAGATTCAGTTTATTTGACTTCATAAAATCAATCAAACAAAATAATACCACCCCAAAACCCCAACTGAAAATGTAAATATTCTCTCTTCCAAGATCATCGTGCAAGGATGTTTTTTCATGCTCAGAAATGTGCATACAGAACAGTATAACTACATTCTGCTTGAGCAAAAGCGTTTAGTTAATATGCGGAGGAACTAGTCTTCAAACTTTTGTTTGAAGCCCACGAATATTGTATTGCTATTTCCTTGCTCATTGTGTCCCTCACTAAAAAATCTTTACAACTGGCAAAAATATTATTATTACATATATATATATATATATATATAAAATATGTATTTTGGGACAAAATTTATTTACCAGATTGGCATTTCATTTTTAATATAAAATAATGTTCAATAATGACCTACTGTGTACCACGGAGGAGTAGTAAGGTAATGGAATTTATGAAGGATTGGATCTGAATGAAGAATTTAAGACGATAGGCTAAAGTTATGCTCCTGTATTTAAACAGAAGCTGCAAGCAATATGGACAGAATTTTCAAAAAGCTTTTCAGGATTTAGAGATGGAAGACTTGTATATCACACTCCACTATGACTTGTGTAATTTTTTAAATTAATAGCATGGTTCTTTTTACGCATCACTGTGCTGTTTCAAATGTGGGGTTTTTTTTGCGTGCTTGTATAATCATCATCAATCAATGGTTAAAAATATATATTTATTTTCTGCTGCATAGAAATACACTTTCTCTGTGCAATAATTTCTCTTTGGATCTATTTGTAACTTGTGTTACTTTTCCTTTATACTTTCCCATAGTCTATACCTTCAGAAATGGAGGCTTGGAAACTAACTGTATATACAGTCTCAAGTGAATGCCTTTTAGGAACATTAGTTGGAAGAGGGATTTTTCGTTTCTTTTTGATTATTTTTTTTGGGGGGTAGGCATTCTGCTGTCCGCATAACACATTGAAGCTTACTAATTCAGAGTAATGAGGGTTTGCTGTTCTATCCAAATTTCTGTAGTGCCTTATAAAATATAAACAATTTGTGGGAATGTTTTAGATTGTTCTGCACTGTTTTCATCACCCAAGTCACAAATGTTTTATTTTTCAGTAAGTGGCATTATAAGATATTTCACACTTCAACCTGAAAGCAGCAGGGTTCAGGGCTCTAACTACAATAACTCAGTGAGAAAAAAACTCCTGTATTGTTCCCAAAGATAAATACTCTTTTTTTTAAAAAAAATACACTTTATCATTTATTTTTACACACTCGAGCGTAGTAACAAAGCCATTGTTATCTTTTGAGGTTGCCATATATGTGTTGTAAAGAAAATAAGCTATTTTAGAGTTCTCACTTTGGCATTGGCCGCTCAACCCACCAAACCAACAAAAAACCCCTAAACCAAACCTGTAATCCTCCTCCTCCCCCCAAAACCAAACATGCAAAAAACCCCAACAACAAAAAACTCCCAATATTTCTCGGAGGCTGTAAGACTACCAGGAAAGGTCATTGTCTTTTGTGAGTGGGGTTCAAGGAAAGAGGCTCACATCAGGCAGAGTTACAGGTTTTGCCAGCAAAACAGCATTTATTTGGGGTATGATGTGTGACTGGTAAAACTGGCAGTAGGAGCAGCCTCTCCATAGGAAGAGTTACTCAAACAGAAGCATGTTTTATTTAATAAAGCCATACTTTATTTCCGTTGTTGGGAGGGAATGAACTACACCACAACTGCACTCCAACACTCAGTGTCTGTGCAAGGAGAGATTTGCTGGGTTAGCTTTGCCAACGGATATTAAAAACTGTTATTTTGCAGTTGAACCAGCAGCTGTATTGGTATGGGCAAACAAGTTATAAAGCCCATGGACTGCCAATGGGTTAAGATATTCCTAAATAATTCCAGTGTGGACAGGCTTATTCCAAAGACTGCACCTCATGCTTGATCAGTTTAACTTGGAAATTTGGTTTAACCTGGTGGACTTAGCATGTAAATCTTATGAAGTTAGTAAGAAACAACTGCATATGTAGACAAGCCCTTGGGGTCTTTTTTAATGGCTTTTCTGCCCAGGAGAGGCTTTTGGCTGCCTAGTTGGATTCAGCTGTCAGTCTCTCTCCCCAGACCTCACATAGTCTCTGCTGCTTGGTCCCTTCTTAGACAAGTGATTTGGCTGAAGCCCCTCATTGTTTGCTGGAGAAGAGGGTTCATTCTCTCTGCAACAGCTGTACTAAGTGTGTGCTTGATTACTATGCAAGTAACAACTTGTCCAGGGTAAACAGTCAGACACTGGCCTATGTAAATAGGCAGTCTGGAAATTGGAGATTCCTTGTGGTAGGATTTATCTGTGTTCTGACTCTTTGAAATTTTCATTTTTAAGAAAGAAGATTCTGGCTTTCAATTAATTTATTTTTTTTTTAAAAAGCGGCATTACTTCATAATGTTAGATACCTTCTTTCTCTTCAGCTTTTGTATCTCCAGAGCTTGCAGAGATGAGATCTATGCCTATATACTCAAGAAAACTGAGATTAAGATGCAAATCTACTGTTCTGGCTATGGAGATAAACCCCTATCTTTTCTCTAACCATTACATATTAATTTGCCCTCTGTAGGGCACGGCAAAGCAGGAAGACTTCGGAGTAGGTGTCGCAGCATCTCTCTGTACTGGCTAAAGGATAATTGTAAAGAGAGAGGGAGAGGCCAGCCGAATTCTATAATGTCCTTCATTGCTTTGTGCTGGAGATGCAGGGGCAGAAGGCAAAAAATTCTGCTGAAACAGTGACATTCAGTGGGGCTAAGGAGTGTGGAGGTATGGAGCTAGAGGAGATTGAGTCCTCTCCCCAGATCAGTTTGTGGCAGCACCTGGTAAAATCCTTTGCCAGGGATATACTGGTGACTTGTTCAGGTTTTTTTTCAGTAGAGTAAGGTCTTTCTGTAACCTCAAATAATCACCCGGGTCCCACACGTGGCACAAAATATTGCTTTTTGAACTTTTGTGACTACTGAAAAGCACCTCAGAACCAACCACTTTGCACAAAAATTGCTGTGTTATCTGACAGCACTGGTGACTGATGTGAACTGTGTGCCGCTTGTTTGCTTTTTATTTTGGGGTGGAGTTTTCCTTCTGATCTGTGATGAACTTGCAGGATGTGAAAAGCCATATTGGGGAAAAGGAATAGGATGGCCTTGCCAGCTCAGCATGTGAAGCATCTGTCAAGTGGCAGAAAACTAAAGTAGAAAAAAGAGGACAAAAAAAATCACCTGGTGCTTTAGCAAAAGAACCAGGGCTCTTTGGGCCGAGAAAGTCTCTATCACTGTGTCAGCTTTGGCAGGAAGGCATCTCAAAACAGTAGGAAATGTTTAGGAAAGGGAAGAGAGAAACCACCCCTGTGTTGAGCCCAGCTTGCAAAGTGAGGACTTCTAAAGCCAAGTGTGAGAAGGCTGGGTAGGAGGAGGAGCAGGCACAGGCCAGGAAACTCAGGTTACAGC
Organism: Charadrius vociferus; assembly: GCF_000708025.1. Lineage (NCBI taxonomy): Eukaryota > Metazoa > Chordata > Aves > Charadriiformes > Charadriidae > Charadrius > Charadrius vociferus. Next base: position 1,660,885 of record NW_009648972.1, read on the forward strand.
AGAGGTTCTGGTATAACAAAGAAACTTTGAGAAGCAAGGTTTTAGGAAGCAAAGCAGATGCCCTCAGTGGGGCCAAAATGCCGTCAGTACATCTCTGCTTACAACTTTATTTCTGTCTAGCTAAGGAAACTTTATCAACTGTGTGCAGAAATATGAATATGTTCCTCTGTCCAAAGACTCCAGGAGGTGATAACAAGACTACAAGGGAGGGATGATGCAGCTGATTCGGTTTTTTAGATATAGAGGAAAATTATGTTGACAAGTGGAGGATTTTACACACTGAAAATCCAGCAAGCCATGGGTGAAGGAGCCCTGGCATCAGCCAGGGATTTTGCTGGAGTTTTGACAGCCAAGCTCAGGAGGCCCTTGGTCTGGGAGCTGAGGACACTGACACCTCCAGCTGTCGGTTCTTCCCCTGGATGGAGGGATTACCACCCCAGCAGTAAACTTGGCAGATGTGACTGTGTACCTTGCTGCCCCTTGCTAGGTCCCTTCTCTTGGTTCTGTTGCAAGGGTAGTGACCTCTAACAGAAAGAGGTGAGAACACTTTTTAACTGCAGCAGCAAGATTCAGCAGTTAATCTAGCGAAAATTTCAGAGCGTTGGCAACGGGTATCAGCCAACAAAGCTGTTGTGGGGGCTTGACGATTTCAAGCCATCAATACAGTGAGCACTGGCAGTTCCCAGGATGGAGAGAGTACTGCCTATCAGCTCACTGTACACTATATGATTTGTGTAATTATAAAAAAGTATTAATTTTTCATTATTCCAAAAGCTCCACTCTACAATAAACTTGAAGCTACTGAGCCCCATAATGTCAGGACTTCAGGCATGCAAGTGATTATGCTAGAGATGTTGGAAATGTTTACTGTTAAACATATCTTTAAAGTTAAGCTTGCGTGCATCACAGAACTGGGTTGTAATTATTTAAAATGGGTATTCAACAAAACTAGCAGCTGCCAAATCTGAAAGTTGTGGCAATAAGTCCTGGATGTTGACCAGTGTGTATGCAGACGTGCTTATTGTACCAAACTTATAGGTACTGTTTTATTTGTGTATATTCATTTTCACAGAAAACTAAAATTATGTAGCTTTTCAGGCTTTAGTATGATCTACTACACATGATTTTTTGCAAATTAAAATGTATTTTTTCTACCCCAGGCTGATGTGGGATAGTACTAAAATAACATTACCTTGGATGAAGACAAGCTATGCTACTACTTTCATAAATAACAGAACTCTTTATAAATGAAATGTTAAAATAGGTAGGGAAAATAGAATAAACCATATAAATGAAGTACTGAAGACTTCTTGCCATGTTGTGGGCAAGAGAAAAAGAAAAGTGAAAGGAGGAAATGTAATTTAAAAATGCCTTATGTTATTGAACCTTCACCATGTTTTTTGTAGTGGTTACTGTGAAAAGAATGAGAAGTAACATTTATTCTGTGAAATAAGATTATTCCTGGTTGCAAGTGTCCTGGATTTTATTATATAGGATTATTATTCCTCTGTTGAAAATAATAGGTCATTTTAAACTTAAGTACTTGAAAAAATGGTATTTTTTTATATAGTGACATAGTTACTGTTTTACCAGGTTTCAGCTTTAGATCTGATCATGCAGCAATTCACAGATTCTTTAGATCTGAAGACAGGGATTTGCTTTAGCGTTACATAACACTCTAAATGGGCTTATTTATTTAGACAGCTTATTTGCTGTGAGTTAGGAAAGTCTATTCAACAACTTCTCTGCAAGGTTTATTCAGCCTTTGTGTGACCAAAGTTCACGGAAGCTCAGTATCTGTTTTCTTTTTTAAAACTTATTCTGTGACGCTGTGCTCATTGAGTTTTACAAGTATCCTAAGACACGTTATGATGACTTTCATCTGTTTTGTTCTTCTCTTTCTTTGTATTAATAAAGAAAATTATCTTGTCTTTAGACAAAAGAGTGATATACAAATGAAGTATATGATGATATATAGATGAAGATATACAGGTGAAGTGAACGCAGCTGAAAATAGGAGTTACGGATTCGATGCACCTGGGTGCTACTTCCACTGAAAACTATGGCAAAAATGCTATATTTTCCAGTGGGAGCAGATGGCAGTGGTTTTTGTTCAGCTGTGGACAAATAAGATGCAGAGCAAGGAGACGTGGAAGACTCCATATAGACATCACATCCAAGCTCTGGAGAAGACATCATCTAACAGATCCCTTAACTGCATGTGCTGGGTGGTACCTTGCCTCTCTTTACAGCACAGCTGAATTTGTAGCTCAGCTATCAGCTAGTTTGCCACAGATGCCTCTTTAAAATCTTGTAAATCTGAGGTTTTGATCTTCTCCCATTTAAAAATCTGTTGGTTTGCCTTTTACGTGTGTGTCATAGGCTGTCAGTCCCAGGTAGATTCAGGAACAAACACCAAATTGGAATTTAGGAAAGATGGGTTCTCTTCTTCTGCTATGCACACGCGATGTGACTTTTGAATGTGTAACACTTCAGTACTTCTTCACTTGATAGAAAGTAAGAGTAATGGCTGCATACCTGTCTATAGTACATAAGAGCAAAATAGTAACATTATTTTGTGTACATCCATATGTTTTCTGGAACAGTAAAAGCATATTCATCTAAAGCCCATGCTGGGTTTTATGTTTTCAAATGAACTCTTCTGCCTGAAGAGTTTCTTCTTGTCAGCAACAAGAGATTGGACGAGAAAGATTTGTCAGTTGAATTCAGCAGTGATGAACTGATCCAGTGACGGACTGGAAAAGCATCCACAGGTCTCATGGGAAGCCTGCTGGATTTCCCATTAGGCTGAAGAGTGACTCGATAGTTTATCACGTTTGCATGTACATCATAATTTTCTGGGAAATGCTGAATGTAGTAGTAGCTAGTTGGTGCTAATAATGAAAAAGGTAATTTTTCCATCATGCAAATATGAAGGACCATTTCCTTCAGAGATTTTCAGTATTTTCTTTGTGAAAGTTTATTCATAATATCTGGAAATTTTTAAACAATCCTATTTACATAAAATACAAGTCTGAAATCTCTAAAGGCAACAGTTGTTAAAGCAGTTCCCTTTTAGGTGGCAGTGATGAAGGTGAAGGATCAGCAGCAGCCGTATGATCTTACTACTGCTATTTTTTTATCTCCTTTTCCTATCATTTTATCATAATTTTATATGTTGATTATGAAGAAATATATTGGAATTTACCTAGGAGAGATGGTCTTCAAAGGCTAAAATAAGATCTTGCACTGTCGGTGACTCTGCTGCTCTGTCTTATAAGTAAGCTGAATGCTGTAATCTTCAAGGTCATCTTTCTCACCAATTTTTTTGGAAGTGTGTTTGAGCTTTTTAGACCTGAACTCTCCCATAGAGCATACTTGCCTTTTTTGAGTCCATTCTCTATGTCATAGCTTGAGTGGAATAAATCCCATTCAGCGTGCTTTGCTGTAATTTGTTGTTGTTAATGACAATGTAATGAAATATTTTTTATTTTTTTTTTTTCCTTTCTCCGGCATTAAACACAGAATTTATAGCTACAAACTGAGCCAGAGGCTTAAAGGTTTGTTGTTTTGTTTGGTTTTTTTTTTTTTTTTATTTCATAGGTTCTTCCAAATATCTAGTAAAGGGTTGTTCAGAAAACATGTTCAGGATGCTGAACAAGTTGAAAGTTTCATCCTTCAAATGTAGCAGAAGAGTCTCTTTGACTTTTTTTAACCTGCAAGAAGGGAAGCAGGGTTCTTGGAGGATTCTAGGTTTTACCTTTCAGTAAAAATCTGATAAAGTTCTTGAGTTTACTTTTTAGTCCAATTCCTTGACTTTTTATGCTGTTTCAGCTTTGAGTATAGGCCATCCAGCTGATGGATGTGAAAATTCCTGTTATTTTCCTATGCTTGATGAATGGAGTGATTTGGTATAGATTGTATATGCACGTGCTTACCATAGGGTACAAATTCAAAGATAAAACTTTTTAATTACAGAAAAATGATAGAGGAAACTAAGTCTCAGTGGTGACATAAGTTAGCTTCAAAGGGATTTGTATCATATGCATCATTACTGTGACTGTAACCTGAAGTAATTGTAATTCTGTTTCTGTATTTTCAGGAAAGTATCAGAAGAAGAATGAAATTCAGGTTCGCAATGTAGTGATGCAGTTCTTGAGGCAGAATGCAGTGCTTGCTGTAGCTAAGGTTGTTTAATTTAGTATCTAAAATGAAGAAGAAACACCATGGGAAATCTATCCCAACACAGAGGGTCTAGATTTGGAAGAATAGGATCTGGTGGCTGTCCGCAGGTCCTTTGCACTGATACGAATTTCAGAACTAGGGCTGTGCCTTGCTGTTCCGGAAAAGTAAGGTTGCGTATCGGTAGGCTGTAGTAGTTCAGCTGGTACATTTGTGTTGGCTGCATGTTGGTTTGGTTTCTTAATTAAGGTTGCTATTAACAGCAGCTGAGGAGAAGTAGGATACGGACATGCTCATCTTGCAATCAGCCATGCCTTATATGCTTATTATGCGAAAAGTGAGACAAAAGCCTGCCTGGTGTTACGAGTCTGGTGGCATCAATATGCCCTGAGGTAGACAGGACAGGATCATACCATGGCTGATTATGCTTTTAAATCCTTTGCTGTGATTTTGGTGGTATAAGGAGACCCTCGTTGAAGTTTCTTTCCAAAGGCAATATGAACTGCAGCATTTTTGTGTTTTACAACATAAGAAAGCCACAGCGTATTTCTGCATTTTTATTCTTTCTGGATTTTCTTCATTTGGATTTACAGTGTTTAGTGATGTAACATTTATTATACATGGATATTCACACAATACTGGTTTTTAGCCTATGCCAGAGGGTAGCACAATTGTGAGATGTGAACCAGGTCTACCTCTCTGGTGTCAACAGCAAAAACTGTAGTGTATTTTTTGTTTACAAAAACAAAACTTATTTTGTTAATAAAAAATGCCTATACATTCATTATATAGATGTATGCATGACAATATGTGCGACTATAATTGCTCTGTGTCTTGTTATCAGTACAAATATTTACACTATCAGAACTTTTTTAGTTATACACTAAAATTCTTGATCCTGGAGTATAATAAAACAAGAACAATACTTTGCTATATGTAAGCTTTGACCAGTAGTCTGGATTGGAACCTACTTTCTTCTCCAAATTTTGGAATTACCTAATGTGCATTTAAAACTCTTCTTCTATCCTTAATTCTCTTTCTGTCCCAATCTGTAACTTGGAATGCAGTCATGTCTAAGTACAACTTCGAAAGAAGAGGAGCTTTAGTGATTAAGTATTGAGTAGACAATGTAGTATGTACTTTATGAGAATCTCATAATATTTGCTGTTGTGCAGACAACTCTTTAGTTATGCCTTCCTATAAATTTCTTTCCGCTACTCCACATGGCTTTTAGTGACTTAGTCATTGACATTCTCTTCTTTGGAATCTTGCTGGGTATGCTGTTTTCTGGACTAAAACAAATAACAGAGAGGTTGACCTCCCAAGATCTTTAAAGACGTAATAATTCTTTTCTTCTGTGTTGGCTGTGGTTTGTCCTGCTTTCTTAAATTGCTATCGTAGTTAATTATATTCTCCTGTTGTTATACCAGTGATTTTTAATTGGATCTGATAGTCTTGCTTGCTGCTTATCCTTGCTCCCTGTTTTTATAGTTTCACTTTAAACACCTCTGTTGTGTTCCTCTTGAGAGACAAATGTGTTCCCCTAGAGAGCAAATTGCTTCAACCAGCCAAACAGAATAAATTAAAAAAAATATAAAACACATTAATGAAACAAAATTATTATATACACATTGGTAGAGACAGTCAGTGTAATAAAGTACATATTTTCCACAGAGCTGAGGGTGGCTGATTCATGTAGGTTTTATAAAAAGCCCGCTCTGAACATCTGCAAAACTAACATGCAATTGACTGCCACAGGATGAGTGTCATTTTGAAATAAAATGACAGCTAGAGAGGATTAACTTAAAGTGGAGATAAGATCTGACAAAACTATTTCTAATCCAATTCTTCCTCCAAAGTCATGTTGCCTGATTGGCAGAACTGTCCTGCCTCCTTCCTTCTCACCGATAGAGGCCAGTGCATTAGTTTACTTCGGTTTCCGTAGAATGTAACTGATTTCCTAGCTACCGTGAAAATTCAGTGTTGAAATTGTCTAACCCTGAAGCACCATTAATTGACTCATCAATGAATATCTAAACCATTTCATCCATCTGTTAGACTGAAATGAGAACTAATAATCATTCTTTTAAAAACATTCCCTGTGGCACTGATGAAGCTATCTCATTAGTTTGCTCTAAAGTATAGATAGAAGTTTATACCTTATCACCCCTTTCACAGTGTTTGCTGGGAGTTTGCTTATGAGATTTAGTTGAGCAGGATCTCCCATGTTTTTCTCATTTTTTCAATATATGTCTTGTAGTTTTATTCTGGCTGTAATGTTTTTGCCATGTATGCTTCAGTAATCTTCATGTCAATTTAAATTCTTTCTTTTAAAATTTGGTTGACCAAATTGGATAATTATCTGCAAACAGATTAACAGCACATTATTAAAAATGGTTAGTACACCATTAGAAACAATTGCTATCATGATGGGTACCTCAAGATTCAGCTTGCTTTTGTGGGCACTTCATAATCAGCAGTGATATTTTTGAAGAGACTGTAAGATAATTTATTCTGTTTTGGAAGTACGTAGCAGACTTTGTAGTCTCCACAGAGTGTAAGGAGTTGTGGACTGCTGATATCAAGAGCTGATTTTAGGTTTAGGCAGTCTTAGTTTCTTACCTCCCCACATAATTTTTCCCTAGTTAGGACTTGTATGATTTAGCTTATTTATAAATGGTTTCAAAAGATTTGGGGGTTTTGTCTTGGATGCCCTCATTTCAAATGGAAAATTAATTAATGGTTGTGATTCATCTCAAAATTTCTATAAATGAAAATAACAGCTGCTTCTGCTGATTTGAGAGAATAGATTTAAAAAATATCACTTTGGTTTTGTAAAAATATATTATCTACTGGTTTCCTATGTCACCCACACTAAGGGCCTTATCTTTTAATAACAGCCCTGTGCTTCCTTGGAGGGCTCAGTCATTTTACATCCACTCGCAAGTGACTAGGCAGTCAAGGCTACTCAAGCTGTCAGCCCAAATTCTGCAATGAAAAAAAAATAGACCTCTCTAATTATTGCTCATGAAAAAGCTAATTACACAAGTACTAAAGTGTGTGTGTCAGGCTAACCTGCTTTTGGGATGTTGGTAACATTAAGCCTTCTGAGATCAGATTCTCTGGTGTAAGCTGCCAGAAAATTTGTCCTCTGATGAATGCAAAAAACATGGTAATATGAAAAAGTATCTAGGGCATCATATGGTGTTACCTCTTCAGGATCATCTAGGACAGAACTTGCCAGGAAGTTGCTGAGTGCCCTTCTTTGGGATTTAGACTGCATCCTTTTGCTCCTGGCATGTTCAGTGGTGACCCACCAGCTAGCTCTGGCACTAGCTGTGATACATGATAATCAATGAACCTGAACATTGAAGAGGTGCATAGTGGGAGGTTGGACTAGGTGATCATTCAAGGTCCCTTCCAGCCCAAACCATTCTGTAATTCTATTGTTTTCTGAAACAAAGTCTGAAAAGTGATACCATATTCCAGGCTGTTAGGGTTTCTTGAAGCGTAATCTTGAGAACTACATGAGATTTGCTGGGGAAGGGAATCAAAGTTTATCTTAAGATAGATAAATATTTTTTTCTTACAGAAGTTCCTGTATTTCAGAGGATATAAAGTATGGGAAGCAGTAGGAGTTTATGCTGTCAGCACAAAATAATTTAAGAAACAGTGGATGGACATGAAAACACAAGGAGAACAAAAAAGAGGAAAAGGAAATTTACAAGAAGATACTATTGGCCTGCTGTGTTAAAAGAGGAAAGAAGTCTGTTTTCTTTTGTCTCTTGTGCTTCATCTGGCTTCTGAGCCAGCAATGCTGAGGAGTTAGATGGACGCATATTCAGAAGAGAATAAATGAAGAGATTGATTTTTGTCAACTTTCTTTACGAATTAGGTAAATGAAGTAGCCTTAAAGAGTGGTTCACATATGACATTCATTTGGATATAAAGGTACCCAAGCAGGGGCTCTTTTTAACTCCTCCTCAGGGAGTTGGAGAAAGGCCACAAGAAGGCCTTCAGGCAGTGCCAGGTTGCGTTAGCTTAGGGAATTAGACTGATTTTCACCATGTGACTGGGCATTTCTCTGTGGGATTATAGTGGAAAAAAATCTCACAGGTTATTACATATGTTATTTGCCATTTTTGCATTGACCAAGAAGTGAGATATGCTGAAGGGGAACTAGGGGAGGGAAAAGTAATTGGGTGATTCAAGCTTTCTCCAGTTCCAATCAACCAATGATGAAAGCAGCTTTTCCCACAAGCTCTAATTTGAAGAGACTTTCAAAACTAACATACTTGGCATTTTGAGATGCTCTGAGGAATGAAAGCTTTTCCTGTGTGATCTCCTTAAAACAGAGTTTATGTTTGAATTGCGTGGTTATGTATGAACAAAGAGAGATAATGTGTCCTGAAAGCCCTTGCAGGTTTCAGAGATAGATATGTTTTTCATAAACAAACATTGTAGTACTGAAATTTCCCTCTCTCAGGAGAGAAGAGCTGTTGGATATACAGAATTCCTGCTTCATGGATAGCCCTGTAGCTGGGACCCATGGCATCTCCAGGTGATAACATGGGAGAGATGTAGCTCATGGAAGACGTAGGGTACTTTGGGTTAGAACTTTTCCAGATGCTTTGATGTTCTGTCAAGGGCAAAATATAACTTTCCGTCTCTTTAGCTGTTCAAATTGATGTGAACTCTTCAAACCTGAGCTGTACAGTAGCTCCTAGTCCCCTTCAGAGTTTGATTTAATTTGTCAGCCTGGCTGTAAACCATTCTGTGATTTATAAAAAATCTGACTCGATTTTGCCTTCTTTGTGAAGATCTGTTTCTCTGAATGCTCTGGTGGTTTGGTCTCAGATGAAGTTAGATGGTAGTTTAGAGAGTAGGTGGTACATGCTCAGCTCTTTATCGATGTAGTTGTCTGTCAGACTCTAAACAGGGCAACTTTGGAGAACCAGTGTTTGATAACCATCAGCCAACTTTGAAACGTGCACCTTGGAGCTAAAAGCATTAGCTAGTGTTGGAAAAGCTGAATTGCAGAACCTGACCCTGCTCTGCAGATCAGCACAGAAAAAAGCCTGCAAAATACATTCAGGTGGTTAAAATGTACACTTAAAATGTGCAAATGACACCACAATTTATATCCTCTGTTAATTCTTTGGTGCTTCCTCATGGTAGTGGTGTAAACATGGTTCTGATTTGTGCTTCCTTGATTTTTTTAATTATTTTTTTAAAGAGTTTGCTTTAATTTTAGGAAGTGTAAATTAATAATTATAAAATGAAAACATGTTTTATTTATATACTCTTTCACATATATTCGTCTAACACATACATAAGCCCAAAAGTGTACTGGTAGTGCAGAAATCATGCTGGCAGTACGCTGCCGTTGGAATCAATATTTAAGGAATAAAGCCTGTGGTTTCTCTTCTGTAAATTAGTTAAATGTTGGAAAAACTTCATTGGCTTTAAGAGCTCGGATCCTGACTGAAGCCAGCTAAGAGGTTTTTTGCATCAAAAAATTTCAAATTTCCTATGGTCTGTGGTTCCAAGATAGTCGGGCAGCCTACCTGAGAGCCTGGGCTCTGAAATGTCTTTCATAGAATTTCGAAACTCTTGGGTTTCATTCCAAGCTGGAATAAAACCAGATTTTCAAATATCTACATCCTCTGCAGAGTTACGTGACCTTTTTTCATGCTACTCTTCTCCTGACTAGCTTTTAAATTTACTTCCAAGCTGAGAGCTTTACATTTCAGCCTGGTGTATTGCGGTCATGGGTCTTTCATTACAGAAAGAACATTACTGTCTTTGCTGTTGAGGCATCCATATTAAGGCATTTAAGTATCCGTATTGCCAACTGCTAAGTTTGGGCTGAAAGTACTTTTTCATTGTCTGTTTCATCAATCTTCATTTTAATCTTGTTTAGATAGTGGCTGGCAGCCTGCCATTACTGAGGATCCTAATTAGGCTTGCAACAGTGAATCCAAGCAGACTGTCAAACCAGCGTTCAAAGAGGACGCAGAAAGCTAAGTGCTGTCTTCAAACTAGTTGACAGACTTATGCAGGCTAAAGTGCAGCTGGATCCACCACACGCACATTGAACAAGAGAGAAGGCAGAACAGGGTGAGAGATCCCATAATGTACTGCCACTTTCCCATCCCAGCTGTCTGATCACACCTGAAGTGTGAGAAAAGACAAACTCCTCAGACTATATTCCCTACCTTTGCCATTGCTCATCGACATGAACCATGGGAAACTTGGTGAAACACATCAGAGACTGATGAATCCAAAAATCAGTGCCATCCTCTGACTTCTGTCCATTATCAGAGGGAAAGAATCAACTGAAGAAAGAAATATGAAATCGGCACTGGTGAGGCCCCACCTCAAGTACTGTGTTCAGTTTTGGGCCCCTCAGTACAAAAAGGACATTGAGGTGTTGGAGCGTGTCCAGAGAAGGGCTACAAAGCTGGTGAGGGGTCTGGAGGACAAGCCCTGAGAGGAACGACTGAGGGAACTGGGGTTGTTTAGCCTGGAGAAGAGGAGGCTGAGGGGAGACCTTGTCACCCTCTACAACTACCTGAAAGGAGGTTGTAGAAAGGTGGGGGCTGACCTCTTCTCCCTGGTGACAAGTGATAGGACGAGAGGCAATGGATTCAAGTTATGTCAGGGGAGGTTTAGATTGGATATTAGGAAACATTTTTTCACTGAAAGGGTTATTAGACATTGGAATAGGCTGCCCAGGGAGGGGGTGGATTCGCCATCCCTGGAGGTGTTTAAAAAAAAAAGGGCAGATGTGGTGCTTAGGGACATGGTTCAGAGGTGGTTTTGTCAGGGTAGGTTAATGGTTGGACTTGATGATCTTAAAGGTCCCTTTCAACCTTAGCGATTCTATGATTCTATGAAAGTGCCTGTTTAGGCCTGAGGTTTAAAGGTAAACTGATAGGTAGAAGGAAGGACATTAATATCTGACTTCTACAACTATTTTGCCACAAGCAAACTTACATATAATATATGTAGGTATATATACTAAAAGCACAGAAGTTCAGTGAAAGAACTAGTAATAAAGTATAGGGTCAGTTCTGATAACTTACAGATGCTTTTATTTGTGCTGAATTTTTTTCTAGTCTGGAGACATGAAAGGGGAGTTGAGATTTATTTTCAGAAAACAGTGTTAAGAATATACAACATTAACTAAATTTTTATTTGAATCCAAAATTAAAACTTATCTCACATTGTCATTTCTGTTTGCTATCCTTGTTATATCAAGCAGACAAATCGGAGGCTTTACAGTATATTGTCTGTCTCTCGATCAGTGCAGTGATGTTCCCTGAGGCATAACTGTTACTGTTTGCTCAAGGTATTTTTTGTTATGTTTGTACAATACTAAAAAGATGCGTATTCTCAAAGTTTTTGATACTTCTTACGTATGTTGCAAAAAATAAGAAAAAGAGGTATATCTCAATCGTGTAACGCTTTCCCTTGGGAGAAGAGGAATAGCAGCACAGAATTCCCCTGGGAGAAATTGTTGGAGCTGTTTTCAGTTTTGACAAATACTTTGTTTGGATTTTAAAATAAATTTGACAGAATTAAATTTGTTGAGTTCAAATATACACGTATGTATTAAGAATGTGAAATACAATTTTAAGCCTGGTACAAATGTGCCTCCCCTCACAGGACTGGGAAGTAATAGCGCTTCATGTGAAAAGCTACTTTTCTGATGAGGAACTCTCTTGCAAAAAGACTTGAGAAAGTGGAAAGAGTGAATGAAGGGCAAGAAAAATTAATGAACGTTGAGGATCAATTTAAGTGAATAGATTCAAAACAAATGTATTTCCATAGTTTGCTTGAATTCTGCACACTTGATATAGTTTCAGTACAGTTCAATACATATAATTTCCACGTAAGAGCATTTTATTCTTTTGACTTCTCTTTTGTATATATTTACCTCTTCTTTTTAAGATAAGTCTTACTATAGTGAATATTCCCTTTACCACAATATATTATGAAATTCCTTTAATGTTTAGCCCGGCAAATTTTCCATTGAGCAAGATTTTTGAGATATCCTGTACATCAATTATTACTTAAAATTAGGTGTATCGCTTCATCTTTCTTGCCTTGTTGACTTTCTAAGATTTGCATGGAAACATACATATAATACAACTGTGGTCTGGTTCCTTTTGTATACCAATTTTAAAGTAGTTTTTTGCCGCCTTATTCTTAGGAATACGGAGTTTGCCTGTCTTCATCTCTAACTGTGGAATCATTTGCAGCCTCTCAGTCTTAACTGATCATTGCCGGATTCCATATTGCTTTGGATAGATCCCTTTCTGCACAATTCTGCCTCCTCTCCCTTTGTCGCTGGTGCCCATATGGACCACAGTCAACAGCTCATTCTCTTTGTGGGGCCTACCGCATACTGTCAGAGGGAAAATCCACATCCAACTCCCACTTATTTTGTATCTGACAAAAAAGTTTTCCATATCTTGTCCCTTCTGATCAGATGGATATCCTACTTTTCATGGGATGACTGGCTGTCAGATCCTCCTTTGTGTGATGATCTGGTGGTGTTCACATAAAGTCCCATTTATGGTTTGGTTTTGTTGTTTCCTTTTTTTTATCTTGCCAGGAGTTAATGCCCTGCTGACTTGAGATGCCGTTCCTCCTTAGTAGCACGCAGCCTGCTGGGGTAGAGATATGACTGCTTTATGATGTCCCTGCAAACTTTATCAATATGCTACTTTGTCTTTTTTAATTTATCCAATTCAGTCAATCCGATCTCAAGACAGAGTGCTTGGGATTTGAAGATGGTGAGCTGTCTGCCTTCTCGGTTGCCCGAGGCAATCACACCTACTGCACCCAGTAAGACTAAACTGGGACTTTTAGCTTCTGGTTGCTTGAAGATTTTTGGTTTTCTTTGTTTGATCCAACTGTTAAATTTGATACTTGTTTTCATATTCCTTGAGACTCAGTGTGGAGAACCATGTAACCTCCTCACAGCTCATAGTTCAACTTCCATTGCAGCCTGCTTCTCCTTTACTGTGTTGACTTGAGTTCATTCTGAAGTTTTCTTAGTCCTGCACCTCTACTTGCTCAAAGATTTCACTACTTGTCCTGACGGGTTTTGCTATTTTGAATTAATATTATGTGATATTAAAAATCAGATTTTCAGCAAGAAAAAATTCATAACTTTGCCAGAAAACGCAGCGCATAATGGTGAAAGTTTATTCTGAGGTAGAAGACAGCTGATGAATTTAAGACAAATAGAGCACTAGGTGTTTTTCACAAGAGCGTATTTCACACCAAAGCATATCTGTGCAAATAAATAGCAATTTTCTACTTTTCCACAATTAATGTGTTTCTCAGAAAACATCTTCCCTGATTCCTTTTGTGTGATTTTTAACTGGTTTTCCTGGTGGTGCTTATTTTTTCAGGGAGCTCGTATCTCACATGATAGCTGTAGGGTGGATTTGTTTGACACAATTCATTGCTGTTAGATATCTTTTCTTCAGTGTGTAGAATTTGATTCTTCTGTCACATTTCTGCATGTTCCGCACAAGGATGTTTCATTTTTTCTACATTATGATATGTATTATGTTTTTTTCCATACTGGTAATTCTCTATGAATTGAAGTTCTCTGTTTATTAATGGTAACAAAGGTATAAATGTGTATTCACATCATCCCTTCACTGCGTGATAATTTTAAAATATGAAAAATCACATTTTGTATGGAAAGATTTTTATGGTAATAGTTATTAGTCGACAAAAATTCTCAGCATCAGTAAGTCCTTGCCTCTCAAAGATTACTACGGTGAATTTTATCAATCGGATAGTTCTTAGTAACCCAAGCTTTCATCATATGCATGACTCTCACAGTACAGATACTGGTGATTTGCAATTGGGCATAATTATTTCCTGCTGTCTTCTCTATGTACGTAATGTCTGGAAAATTATGTTTGTGAACATAAATTCAGGATCTGCTCTGTGCTGATGACTCACAGATTTACCCTCTCTCTGGATCTTTGTCCAGCTTAAATGTGTTCCCTGTCTTTCAGACATCTGTTCGATATCTAATCGCCTAAACTTAAGCAAGTTGTAGTTTTTATTTGTTTACTCTAATCATTATGGGCAAGCCTCTACATTCTCATCCATCCCTTATTGCTCAATTTTGCTATTTCTCAGGCTCTTCACATCTGTCCAGTGTTTAAATATAACTAATTCTGTATAGAAAGTAACTTTGAGGTGCAGACTTTCTCAATAAAAGGTGCATAGCTACAATTTTTTCCTTGCAATTGCAAAATCTCTTTCTCTGCTCTTGATAAATACAATCTCACCCAGCTATTTGAAGCTATTCAAAATACTGACGGAAGGTTATCTTTCCAGCTTGTTGCTCTAATCATCTGCCTGCTCATGGGTCTGCCTTCTTAGTGGTGTAGAACACAAAGCTTTTGCTTTTTCTTGGAGCCTTTTTGAAGTATTGAATGCTGCCTCTTATATTTTAAATGGTGTTCAGATGTCAGCCCTTGTTTGCTTTGCCCATGTATTATTCTTCATCATTTTCTTTCTCGGTGATCTTGCTTCTGCAGTGACATTCCCTTGCACGTGGAAAGAGCACGCTACTAATTCACACTAAACCAATTCGTTATCCTGCTTCAAACCTTTCCTCAGAACTCTTGTCACCTCACCTATGATTAACTTGACAGTGTACAGACAGCTGTTACGCCGAGACAACTGCCTACTGTGGTGACTAATATTCCCTTGCTTCTTTGTACTCTTCATCCACCTGTCTACCTACATAACCTATCTATCATGTTTTTACACTTCAGACACTAACTCCCAGAAGGCTGGTTCTCTGTGCCCCAGATGGATTTTGACCGATCGAACTTCCTCATGCAACTCTATTAAGCATTGTGCTGGGGCCCCCCTCAAGCCTAATTCCCTGGCTGCTGTGGTCCCACCCTCCTCTCTGTCCCTAACTGCACGTTGCAGCTCCTTTGTGCCAACTCTTTCGCTTCTTCAACTGTGTGCTCAGTTGCCCCAAAGTGCTCTGTGAGTCTAGGTTTCTAACCCAGCAGGTAATTATCCACTTTTCATGCAAGGTGGCTACAATGTTACTTTCTATTAACAGTCTTCAAATAGATGAAATGCCTTTTTTTTTTTAACTGCATCCCTATCGTGAATTACAACTTGAAATAGGAAGTGTGTTTCTTGATGTTGTTCTAAAGCCATGAAATAAGAATATTTAACGTATCTCTAATATGAATCTCTTAGTACAAAGAATTATTAAAATGTGTGTAGAACTCAAACTAAATTATTACAGAAAATCTTGGAAAGAAAATAGATGATTAAAAAGCATCTCAAGTAACACAAAATATGACTAAAACCCCTTATAGTTAAAAATGAAAGGTAATTCCAGTAAAACTAGCAGATTAAATTCTCGTACCATTGTGAAGGAAGAATGAGGTTTTGGTTCCCATAGTTAATGCATTCAAATACATTGTAATATAAAGAATGATATTTAAAAGAGCTGAGTAATACTGAATGCATAAGTATGTGCAGCTGTAATGACCGCACCATGCAACTTGCATCTTCTCTAATTTACTAAGATTTTGTTCATTGGCACTTACCTCTCTGGTACCTGACCTGGTCATAACTACTCATCTTCCAAAAGCATATTCTGTCAACTCTGATTCCTCGGGGGGTGGGTGGGGGGGGAAGGGGGGGGGGATAGAGGACACTGCATGTTACAGTTTCATATGTAATACTTGTAGACTAGTCCTGCTGAGTGCCTGCTTGCATTAGGTACTGTAAAAGCATAGGAGGGATAAAATACCTCTGCTTTAAGACTTAGTTCAATACTTCAATCTAAATCATGGTTTGCCTTACTTGTACACATCAGAACATTATATCTGGATAGAAGCTGTTATTCAGTGTGCGTATCCTAATTTAATTTATTTTGCTGTTTTACAGCCGTAGCCACTGAGGTGCAAAATTATTGTCTGTCTTCCTTTTATCCATTGTAATTACTGAAAGGAAAAAAAAAACAAACAAACAACCAAGTCCTCAAACATTTGTTCGGATTAAATCCTAGGTGTTCTTCATAAACCAAGCTATCGTAGAGAATTTCTTAAGTTGTTGGTAAAAGTAACAACAATTTATTTTCTGCAGTTTGAACACATTGGCTACGTATGAGTTTCCCTCTATTGTTAGTCTCCTGTAGATAGTTGCATACATTTTGATTTATCTAGTGCAACATTACCTCCACAGTTGGCCTTTTGCATATGCACATGCTCTGGAAAGAGAAATTAGCCTTTTGTGCTCTCACTTCTAATATTTTCCAAAATATGAGTGTGTTCTTCAACATTTGTACATTCCTGTAAAGAGAAAACAAAGCATATCTGGCTCTAAGGTTGCATTTCCTTCCTTCTTGCATCCCAGATGAATTATCATTGACATTTCCAGTTTTGGTGATGACAGAACCACAAATCTTTTCTTTTTTTAAAGATCAAATTATCCATAGCAACTAGTTCATCATAAAATGTCAGGAACAGTGTTTTGTGTGGCAGATGGGTAAATATTTTCCCTTGGTTAACCAACAACAAATGTTTCTGGTAATGTGGAGGGTTGGGGCATGATTTAATTACAGTCTTTAAACCCAAATGTTTTGAGGCATACACTTATTTAATCTTTGTTAAACCTTCTCTACTCTTTCCGTCTCATGAACAAGGTGGAACTGGTACAGTAAGACTACAGGAAAAATTTTAAGAGGTAGTAAGATGTTAAAGGACCTTAAGTCCTTTACTCACTTGAAATGTGGCAGGCATTTATGATTGTAAACTTCAGCAATGCTGAAGCGGACTTTTCTCAAATACCAAAGTCACTCTAAGGGAGCAGTTAATTAGAGGGTGGAAGTCAGTATCACAGACTACCTGAGTCTACATGACATGCCAAAGCAGAGGACCGTCTTCTCTCTCACTGTAGTTTCCCCTTATGCAGTAGAGTATCTTTCATTTATATGAACAAATTATTTGCCTATATGTATATATATAATCCCCAAACAGTTTATTAAATTATTTTCAAGGAATGTACTTTTGGTTTTGGTAACAATGAAGCGTTTTCAAGTTCTATCAGTCTTGATAACGTTAAAGCAGTTTCTTTATTTCAGTAGGACAGTAGATTGTGATGTTAACATATCATTTAAGAACTACTTGCCAGTATGAGAAGGAATGGAAGATGGCCTAAAACATAAGTCTTTACTGCCTAAATTGAAAATAACAGAAAGTTCAAAATTTATAAAAGAGAGGTCATTTCTTTTTTATGTCTATGTGGCATTTGTGATGCCAAGTCATACATAACTTACAAAAAACAGTGAGAACAATGTAAGCTAGCAAAGGTCATTCAGATAGAATGTCTGGCCTCAAAATAGGCTGCCTCTTTACCCTAAAAAAATAATTCTTGTGAGGACGTGGTGCTGAACTGACTTTCCTAAAGACGCTTGCCATAATGTTCAGTGACATGAGAGCGCACACTTCTTTTGCAAATTTGAAGCTGTGTTAACCTATGCCCATTCACACTGAAGAGGCGACTGCTATTTCTGGCACTAGTTTGTGCCAGTTAGTATCTGACACAGGGAGCCCTTGTGCTGAGAAGGTTATTCAGACAATGTCCATCTCTTGGAGAGAGACAGTTTGGTTTATTGTGTCCTGTGACACTGGAACTGGTTTTCTTACCCGTGCAGCTCTTAGCACAGGCTTGACAAAGGTTCTCATTTTACGCAGTGATTTCCCAATGTCCATCTTTCTTTTTTGAAACAATTAGACACGCAATAAGAAAATATTCTATATTAATAAGAGCACAAATATCCATTGCTGTTTTATTGGTTTTAGTAAAATTACTTTCCATATCCATGGCTTTTTACATTTTCAAATTACTTCACAAGTGTTAATAGTTTAACTAAGAAATCCAGTGTTTTGCGTTGCTGTTGTAGCAGCTTTCTTGCTATATAGTAGAAACTGATTTTGGAGGCGTTAGGAAAAAAGATAGTAAAAAGAAGGCAAGAACAAGTGACCTAGTTAAAAAATGTGGAGTTCATTGTAATAGCAGCAAACATGAGATTTTCATTGTTTCAAATATGGTAGCTGAGAATTGTATCGAATTACCCTGTCTCAATCTTTGAACCAGTAAAAGACTGGATTAGAACAGTAAATTGTGCTCATCATCTTATATTAGACACATCTAATCTCTAGGCTGGAGCTGAGACTTTCAAATTTTTTTTGGAGACTGCAGAATGAATTTGGAGAACTATTAAATGAAAAATTCAATTTTTCACTTTTTTTTTTTTTAGTATGGAATAATATCAAACAAATTGCTTCATAAGCCTTTTTGAAATAGTTATGGAGACAGTTACTCTGATGGTATATCTCAGGCTTTATGTGATATTTCGTATATACTTTCCTGCAGTTTTCTTTGCTGAAGCTCATTCCTTGTCATGAAGTTGCTGGAGATTTTGGTTTGGTTTTTTTTATGCTTAGACTTAACATACACAATCTAAATAGCAAATGTAAAATGGTCTTTGTTTTGATTAATATAGTTTAATACTGTCTTTAACTCACTTTATTGTAATTCTAATAGTTGTGCTTTGCTCTTCATATAATTGAACAGCAACAATAAGTAAAATTTACTAAGTGTCAAATGTGACACTGAAAGAAGTATTTAAGTGTGTATCCCTGAGATGGGGTCTACTGCTTTGACTAGTATCATTTGGCAGAAAGTCGGAAATATTCTGATTGGTTCAGGTTGTGGAGGAAAGTATGGTCACTCAAATTGAAATTTTACATGGAATTTAAAGAACCTAGGAGAACTGGGCATCAAATTACTGTTAGAACTGGGAGTTTACCAGTCATCACTTGAGGTTCCTAGAAGAATCTGTGCTTCACAGTTAGAAATGATCAGGACCTCTGTCACTTGTCTCATTCATATGATTTTCTGTACATTATTTGAAATTAGGTTAGAAAATATTTAGGGCTGTAAACCAAGCCTCATTAAAAATGTCAGATACAATTAATTCAACAAGCTTTCACATTGCAATAGGAAAATCAAGACAAGTCATACCTTTAATTTCAGAACCGAAAAAGGACAAGACATATTCCTTCATTTACCTCAGAGAGCAGTGAGGGTTACAGTATCAGTGCTGTCAGTCCTTAAGGTAACTGCTCCTCTACAAGGCAGGCAAGGAAGTAAGCTTTGAATCTAAAATTAGATACCCACGGTAGGCTCCTGATGTTATGAAATGGCAATACTCCATCAAGCTATTCATATAAATTGGACTGAATCATCTAGTTTCAGAACCTGAAGGCAAAATGACTTGAGATGCATGCCAACATTCAGTTTAAATTCTTAAATATATTAAACTTTTAAAATGTTGCCATTAAATCTATATTGATACCTGAAAATCAATTGCTGACATGTAGGGAGGTTAAACATTTAAAATTCCCTTTGATTTTTACCCTCAGTTTTCCTTAGTGGAAGTTTATATGATGTAGACCCTTTTAAATCGCAGCAGGTGGGTGAGTGTTCAAGTGTGCACTTAGGTACTGCTTTGGATACTTCTAAAAATGTTGGCTTTATGATATAATATTTTGATGCCCATGAAATATCATACATGCCTTAGGTATTTCTTACAGGTAAATACACTCCTATATTTTATTTGGTGTACCTACTTATTTTTTTTATATGTAAGACATATATGCTATGTTTATAACAAAATCACTGTTGACAATTCATGTAACGTAAGTGTGAAATCTGTGGGTTTACAAATCTCAAGTCACAAGGATATAAGTTCAAATTTCTATGTTGTATCAGCATCCTGATCAAGCAACAGCTCAGTGCGTGTGGAGATGGCAGAGAACGGAGAGACAAATGATGCTCCTGAAACAATAATAGGCAGGTTCAACAGTCTCCATTATAAATTACTCATTCAGAACATCTGAAAGAGAATTCCATTACATGTTTAAGTGTGTATAAAGAAGGGAATATTTTCAACTTCAGCTGTAAAGGGACCTAATCAGAAAAGATCATTTTTGAGACCTCTAAACTGCAGTGAGCTGCAATGAAAAGCCAGTATTTGAAAGTTTGTTTTGGAATGTAAAGTTAGGAAAAGATACCCTTCTGAAGCATTTTCTTTCATGATGCTAAAATAGAACTAAAAGTATAAATACAATACCATAATAATAATAACTATACAGGCATAAAAGCATAAATCCATAGCAACAATATCAAGGTGTTTGGGTGTGGACGAACCGAGAAGGTCAAATTAAATTGTTCTGATGTTTTACTAGAGAGAATGTATTACAACTAGCACGTTCTTATAAACCTGTGAGTTCACACGCACATGGGAGTTTTTGTGATGCAGGTCATTGAGACAGGAGGTTGGTAATAGATGAATTTCTGATGGGTTGTGCCAATGGAATACATTTTAAGCAGACATGAGCTTTCTTTGTCCGCGGGTAGGGAGCTAACCGAGTTCAGATGGTATAATGTAGAATATCACTTAATTACCTCTGCTGACAGGAAGGGTCTATTAATATGGAATGTGTGCATCTGACTTTCATTCAGGTCAGAGCATGGGTGGGGCAAGCTCATATTTGTTCATAATATTTTGTGCAGATGCAAAACCTTAAATTAATCAAAATACCATTTAGAAAGACTGTTAGAATACCTGTGCCTTTGGGTTACTGAAGTTATCATCAGATTAAATGGATCTTATTTTTTCAGAGCTAAAACTTGATCACAATTGCTCCAGGGTTTTAAGTCTTTCTTCTGGGCACAACCAGTGTATTTATAATGGAAACTTCAGTGGCATTTTGCAGGAATAGGAGACGTTACAAGTCTTGATTCTTGTAATACATATTCATCCGTATTTACAGAAATGGTTATAGTCTCGGGAAGTAATGTGTTATAATAGAAAGGAGAGGAGAGCTTGGAAATCCAATGGCATAATTAGAAGGTTTTATACTTAATGAACTGTACCACAATTTCATTTAATGTAGTTGTTTTCTGCTGCCTAATAAGTACCGTCATTCACCCCCACTCCCCAGATCAATTCTCTATCTTGAAGTGATGCTGCAAGTGCAAACTGGGCAATCGCATAATGTAGAGTAGGGGAAGCCTCTTTTTGAGTACATTTGCTCTTTAGGTAGGTTGCTGGTTTGGTGTTTTTTTTTTTAAATATGCTTTAAAGCTGTTCCCAAGAGTCTTTTTTTTGTTCTCTTATCTTAAGTGCCATGGTCTACTGTCCTCATCTCTTTGTCAGACATACGTGCATGTTTTTTTTTCTTGACTTTTGAGTATTAATATTTAAAGAGACGCATTTGGAGGAGAGAAGGAAGGTCACAAACTATTCAACAAAGCTTAGGAAACACCAAATCAGTTTCAAGGCTAAAGAGAACATAAACCATGCACTATAGTTTAAGCCTTTAAAATTATAAAGTAGGTAAATTGGATTTTTATGGAAATTTCACAGAAAGGCTCGTATTTCGAAACACCAGTATAATATCTGAATCGAGGTGAAATCCGCATGAGGTTTGCTGACTTTAAAATTCAGCAGTTTCATTTTATGCCATTGAGCAAAAAACTAATTTATTTTTTTTATCCATATTGCATAACTAACAAAATGAAATTTTACCCTCTGTTGACTGGCAATACCTTGCATTCGCCAAGATGAAGTCATTAGAGAAGCATTATAGCTTTGCCGCATTTCAGGGTCTGCTGATGTTTCCATTTACAAGCCCTGGCTTTTGGGGTTATGTAAAACCAGAAGTAAAAACTTGTTTCCAAGGAAAATTGAAAACTTCTTTCATCATGGAATCAGGGTATTTTTTTAATAATTAAACAGAGAAAAGAAACCTTGGACATATACGATGACCTCTTGCATTAGTAGAGGTTGGTAATCTAAACTCCGATGCCTGGTAATGACTTGCTCTGTAAAGGTGGACAAGTCCCTTCACTTCTTGGTGGCTGCCATGCCTCAGTCTTTTTGAAATTCAAGTACATAGGAAATGATCCTTTTGCTATGGATTTTATCTATTTTGCTTAGTTTAGTCCAGGTAAAATGATCTAATAACAAAGCTGTTCACTGCTGTGAAATGCAGAAGCATGTTTCTGTTTTCAAGGGTAATTGAAGGTGTGGAAGGTAGATTGATCTTAAATGACATTTGCTTGAGTAATTTCAAATTGGACTGGTTCCAACCCCCCCGAAGGCCAGACCCTCAGCTGTATCTCCCACTGAATAAGCTACACTGGCACAGGTGACTTATGGATCTCAGTCCCAATTTTTTTGTCATGCAGAAAAAACTAGACCAAAATTAGTAGAAAAACTGTTTTGCATTCTGGAAAAGTGTGCTTGTCTTACACTTTCAGGTGTTTGAACAATACAAATGTGAAATATAATTTGTCGTGTGATAATCTGACACCTTTTTCTCACGCTGTTTTCAAGATTTGTGCTTCAAATGAGGCAATTTAGTAATATATCATCTTTATCATTTCAGATCCCTAAGTAGTATTTGGAACAGTCGGGAAAAAAAACTGTTAAAACTTTGTAGGCAGAACCATGTGTGTAGTACAAATGCACCGGTAAATGCTGCTTCTAGCCAGAAGACTTAGCACAATCATTTGTTATTTGGAAAGTTACTGCATATATGCTTTAACAAGCTTAAGTCAACACTGTAATTCAGGAACTTTTCTAGCATCTTAACAAACTCCCAGAGGAATGTTGATTAGCCTGGTGTCTGAAAAGTGTAATTTTCTAAAGTGTAAAAAAGCATTTGAAATATTTACTTGGGGATTCAGGCTAGAATGCTGCAGTGAGGGAAAGTGTTTTGCTAGCCTTTAATGTGTTTTCAGTGGTGACAGAATGAGGAATGAAGTCCAGCACTTGCATGGAAAAGGCCCTTCCATTTCTTTCCCTTACTTGCCTTTGAGTAGCATGGCTTCTACACTATAGTGCGTGCGAAAAAGTGGGGAAAAAAATAAAGAAGGGGTTCTTAGGCCCTGTTCTGGCACTTCCGTTGTGTTTCTATTTCTGGTTTTGTATGGCAAGAACACAGGGCTCGTGCTCCTGTAAGCAACTGAAAGGTACTCTCAGAAGTGGTAGGAAGTAGAAGATTGATAGCTTCCTTTTTTGGCAGAGGCTTAATATTTCAGAGGAAACGCACATTTGGAGTTGAAAGCTGAGTGCCTGGAAGAGGCAGTGCTAGCAGCTTAACTGTTTTTCCATGTACTGCTCTTTCCACCTTTAGAAAATGTTGAGCTGCAATAGTGGAAGGTCCAGGTGAAGGAAAGCCCTGCTGTGCCTTTATCTGAAAGGTGTCTGCTTACAGTGGAGAGAAGAGCTAAGCAAGAAAGGGAGGAAGGTCTTCTGGGTCTTCCCTCTCTTTTAACCTGATTGTAGCTATTACAGTGAACTACAAGAATGGTCTTGACGTGTTCAGATGCTGTGTGAGAAGAAACATGAATATGATCCTGTGATGGCTAGAGGAGTCCCTGCTGTCCTAAACAATGCGTTAAGGTGTTCCTAGCAAGTGATAATCACTCTCAAAGGGTTTTCTTTGCAGTTTGTTTTGTTGTGGGTTGTTTTGGGGAGGGAGGGAAGTTGAACTGGAAAGTAAAACAGTATTTGTTTCGTACTGGTATCAAGTACCACCTATAAGCTATTAGAACTTAGTCCTGTCTTTTGTTCTATCAAAGGAAAGGTCGTGCTATTGCACCTGTGCCCACTAAAGGTAGAGAAGAAAGGAGCAGCACAGAGGTCCTTCTTTCTTCTTTTATCTTATCTTGGCAGTGTTTGAGCAACAGAGGGCTATGAACTGCAACAGTCTCTTCAGAATGAGTCCTTTGCTCCTTATATGTCTTCCATTTTCCAGTCTCTGAATCAATGGATTGTCTAATCTGGCTGTTCGTGTTGGGTAATAAAAAATATTTTTCTTAGTAATTTGAGCAGCTGTTAACTGTTGTTTTCAATTTCTTCTAGCAAGTGTAGTTATGCAAAAGTAAAACACTGAGTAGTTATGCATTTTGTTTCTGCGTATAATCTAAATTTTGACCAATATGGGTATTATATGCATATTAAATACCCTGAACAAATCCTGTAAACTGGCAATGAATATCATGTAAAAAAGCTTTCACTAATGGTTCCTTGGAGAAAACAGAACAGAAACGTGCAAATCCAGAGCAAGAAATCAATCCCCTTACCAGTAGTCACATAAGAAGCTTCTGCAAGCTGAAAGCTGCAGAGATATTATTAATACATGTTTTTAAAAGCAAAACTCCTGCTGTATTTTTGCAGTATAGATTATTTCTTACCCCAGAAATCATTCTATTGTAAGTATTCTAAAAAAAGATACTATACTATATAGAATCTATACTATTAAAATGTCAAAATGTTGCTAACCCTAGCATTTGCTTTGCATGGAATATTGATGTATATATTGCTATTTTTTCCTCAAAAACACATCAGATGAATTTAGGAGAAGTCAGACACGTAACTAGCTGGCTTTCTGCTGATCACTGACATGCTCTCTGAGGAATACCAGTCAACCATATATTGCAATTACGAAGAACACTGTATTTAGACTGAAATAAATCTGCAAAATAAAACCCACCCAAAACCACAAGCAACACGTTCTGCCCCTGGGAAGGGTTTTCAGCATAGCTTTATTATGATTTACAATTTAAGCTCAGTGTATTATTGGCAGAGCTGGGCAGTGGAGAAGAAAGAACTGCACCAGCAATCGGGCGCCCTGAGGAGACTGACACTACCTCTTACTTTCTCATATTCCGCTCAAATAATTTTGGAGACTAAGATGTAAAGACAGCAATGTAGATGCAAATGGCCATTCAAAAAGTTGGGATTTCTATTGTTCTTTGAATTAATCTTGTCCTTAGGCATTTAAAAAAGATTTTATCTGCAGAATTGTTCTACATATCAAGGGGAAAAAATAATCTTTTGCATAGATTTGGGCATAATGGAATTTTACTCAGATCAGAACATCAGGTTCATATAATTGTCTTTTTGAACTGTCGGTAAACTGGGAATCACTATATTATTGTGGCATAAATCCAGGGGCCTTAGGAATTAGGTGATGTTCTCTCATGAGGTTTCCTTATTTCAGGAAGGGGCAATTCAGGTGATGCAAACAACTTGCTACATTCACCAAACAGAAAAAAATACTCCCCCTATCTGGTAAGCCCACTGTTTCTGAATAGTATTTGAAAAATACTTGGCTTTCAGATTCTCAGGAGAGAAATGCCAAAATTAATGCATCTTCCTCTGAGATCTCCTGGCTTCACTTGCAGCATCCCAGCCAAGCAATGCCCAGAATTTGGCAATACTTTACAAGAAAATCTCAGCAGAAATTAAAATATATGCAATAAACACCTCATGAGAGAGTAGGAGTGAATCACTTTGAAATATTAGACCAGTGGAATTAGAGTAATGAGAAGTACCTAGACTACAGAATGAGTTGCTGCATGAAACCATTTGAAATAGTTGTATGCAAAGCATTTACAACCTAATTAGAAAATGTGGCCAACCGCATAAATACTGATGCAAATTATTAATACTTTTAGGAAATGAGCACTCTGACTTCATCTTTGTCCTCAGGCGTTCGTCGTAGTCATGAGTGGTTTATTTCTTACTGTCCCATTGTAAAGTCTGTATTATGATCAGAATGGAAAGAACAGGGTGGTGTTTTTAGTGTAGTGTCTTTTTCTTTTTTAGAAAAATCCAGGATACGGCTTTGCAAAAAAAGAAGTGCACAAGCGAGAGATCTACCCCAGAGGTAGTCAAGTGTCTATGAGCTATAATATGACATTGTGCCTGACATAACTATGATACTGTCCTGGGATATTGTGTTTAGCGTGCCTTCGCCCCACTCCCCATATCTCCCTATCTCGCAAGAGCCTCCTCTTGTTAACTGAAGTGCCCTTTTCACCACTCTGGGTTTCTGTCTGATTAACAAAGGAATTGCCAGGATTTGTCAAGAACTTACAGAAATTACACCTCTTTCTTGTCTTCTCTTTTTTTTTTCCCCTTGTCTTTCTTATTTAATTGTATAGCTATGGTTAAAACCGAGAAAGACTTTTAAGAGCAAAGTTCTGTATTTTTACCTCCTCACATTTACATCTGAAACCACTTTGCTTAGTTTTACTTTCATATTCCATTTCTTTTACTCAGTTGTGCCTGAAAATTTAAGAGAGGAAGGTAGTGAAGTACTTTTTATGAGAAGAGTAAGGATTTTTCAATCTATATCTGTTGTTCCAGAAAAGCTATTCCAGAATGATTTCTCTACAATCCACTTTTCCACTTGGAATAGAATGTTTTATTCTGTTACAAATTAGTTCTCTGTGAAAGCAAAGGTTTCTGATGAAACCAAAGATGAAAACACACATATCTCGGGCTTAACTCTTAGATCCGTGCTGAGGCACAGTGTGTGTTGTGCTTTTTAAAAAACATTGAACCCAATATTAGTTGAATTTCAGGTATAAATACACTGAGGCTTTTTTTTTTTTCCCCTGGACTTCACTTTTGTGCATGGTTGTCTATTTCTTTCTACTGAGCTGGGTCAAGTTATCTTAAAATGAAAAGAACTTTAATTTTGAGTCAGTTTAGAACTTTGGTTATGGAAACATAATTTGAGTCTTAGAATATAGGAGAGACTAATGCCTGTACGTGAGACAGCTTAATCAGTGTAAGTACACGTGAAGTTATCTCATCCCATATGAAAATTTGATGTCAGTTCCAAACTTTCCCTATAATTTCCTTAATACTGCTTTTCTAAATACCTGTCTTCCTCTTTTTATCATTTATAGCTTTACTAGCAAATACTTGTGCTGTTAAGCTGCTTCTTTCATTCTGGAGCATTATAGAGGCCGATACTGGCCTCCTTTTGGAAATCCAGTAGTCCTTTCCACTCAGCTTTCTAAGCGTTTTAGAAAAGTGCTTCCCAGCTTGCTTTTACTGCAACACCTAGGAATTAGTGAACTTAAGTTCTTGGAAATAAGGCAATAGACTTTCATGACTGCTTTAAATTGGCCAGGCGACAGGGCTTCTGAGATGCCCTGTCCTTAAAATAAAGTTTAAAAAACCAGGGCATGATGAAACAGGAGAATAAACCCTTTGAAAGTTTTTGTTTGCTATTACTTTCTACAAAATGCTAATAGCTTATGATTTCTAATAATAGAAGGTCTGATCCAACAAATCATTGTAAATTCAAACTGCAGACAGTGGGAATTGTTCGCATATGGGCTTCATGGCACCTCATTAGCTGGTGTCACAACAGCTCTGCCATTGCTTATTTTAACCTTTCTCCTCTCAGACGCTCTCCTGGACATAATCTATGGGCATTCAGAAGAAAATATTTGTTAATTAATGAGCCAGGGAAGTGAAAGAAATCACTGTTGCTACAGAGGATACCTCCTTATTTCTCAGGATAGTCATTTTGTTGCTTGCTGGCATTTATGATTCAAACGGTGTACTAAGAAAGAGGTGGGAGAGAATGAGAATTGAGGTGAATTTTCATAAACATATATTAGAGACAGAAATTTGCTGGTCCCTTGAAGTTTCATGGCCTATTTTTATCCCCAGCTTGCAGTTCTGTTTATTTTCCTGGTATCTTAAAACAATTTAGTTTTAATATGGATTGCATCAGCAGTCTTATTAGGAACATGCTCGCTGACAGAATGAGGCTCCAAGATGTATATGATCTCTAAAGACCATAATAGGAAATGGAAAGAAGTGTTTTAAAAATGTGCAGGGTTTTTTTTTAGCAGAAAAGGTTATTATTATTATGGTGAGGTTTTTGACAACAGGTAGTTGTCAACATCCTGCCCCTGTCCTTGTCTTGCTCTTAATTTACTGCCAACTTTAACTTCTATACAAGATGCAAAGAATGACATAGTCCCTGCACTGTGACAGCCTTTTAACCTTAAAAATGCAGGTAATGTGTAAAGCAAGAGACTTAAATCAGTCACCAAGCAGGCTGCGCTCTGCAGTGGCATATGTGTCTGATGCTATTAACTCAGTGAAGGGAAAGGAGCTGCTCAGCTGTCATTCTGCACAACAAATTTGATGCAGCATTTGATTCTTGGAAGATACAAACAGTGCTCAGAGAAGGCAATCGAGTCTTCAGGCTCTCGCTGCCCTGGGAGCCCTCTCTCCCCCTCGCCCTCCCAAGGGAGGGATGTGTTTCCAAGTGGGTGTCACAGAGATGGCGGGACCCCGCAGCCCACAGAGGGACAGAGCCACGCACCGGGGATTTTGCATTGTAGGAACAGCAGTGGTTCATTTTTTTGCGAGCAGAGCAAAAGCAACCATGGGTTTGAAAGGAGAGGTGGATCACTGGTGCGTTTTGTTATTTTTCCACGTTGCAGTGCTGCTGGTTAGACCTTCAAGAGCAGCATTTCTTGGCACTGATATTTGGGGGGGTTGGGGGACTGGTGGTGGTGTCAATTCACATTGTTTACAGTAATTGCAAGGAGGTAGCCTGGCACAGAACAGTGTTTCAATCTCAACGCTGCAAGCTTGTCTTAAAGTGAAAACTGAAATTCTTCAGGTATGGGTTTAATCCCGATTTATTTATTTATTTTTATAAGGAAAGACAGATCTGGTTCTCTGGCTCTTTGCCCTGCTCTGCCAGGCAGCGCTTATGCTGTCATTTTCAAAGGGTGAAGGGACTTGCCCTCTGTCTGTAATTTGTAAAGCAAGCCAGAAAAATATTATCGCTGCTCCTCATTAACAGTTTGTCCCTTTTTTTTTTCTGCTGTTTTGGGTGTTTTGTCTTTTTGTTCCCGTGAGGCAGCAGAGATGCTTCCCTAACAATGGTCTGTCTGTGTCTTTTCAAGTAGAATTATATACTGGTTCCTTGCACTGAGTGAGGCAACCTGTGTTGGGGGGATTCAGGGACGTATCCATTACTTTAAAGAAAAAAAGAGAGGGGAAAAGAAACCTATACCTGAAATGTCTGGACAGCTGTCTGATAATCAAGAAAACTGGCTGTATTCTATCTCTTGTTTCAGCTCTGAAAGCTGTGGTATAAGGAAATAGAATCATAGAATGGGTTAGGTCGGAAGGGACCTTGAAGATCATCGAGTTCCACCCCCCCTGCCATGGGCAGGGACACCTCCCACTCGACCAGGTTGCTCAGAGCCCCGTCCAACATGGCCTTGAACAGCTCCAGGGATGGAGCTTCCACAGATTCTCTGGGCAACCTGTTCCAGTGCCTCACCACCCTCAAAGTGAAAAATTTCTTCCTAATATCTAATCTAAATCTACCTTCTTCCAGTTTATATCCATTCCCCCTCATCCTATCACTACCTGCCCTTGTAGAAAGTCCCTCCCCAGCTGTCCTGTAGGGGCCCCTTTAGGTACTGGAAGGCCACAGTAAGATCTCCCCGGAGCCTTCTCTGGTCCAGGCTGAACAGCCCCAGCTCTCTCACCCTCTTCTCATAGGAGAGGTGCTCCAGCCCTCGGATCATCCTCGTGGCTCTCCTCTGGACTTACTCCAACAGGTCCATGTCTTTCCTGTGTTGGAGGCTCCAGAGCTGGACACAGTACTCCAGGTGGGGTCTCAAATACTTGAAGAAGCTCTCACTTATTCCATATGGACAGACATATCTACTGTGGGGTTCCTGCTTTTGATGTACTCCACTTCTTATGGTGCTATGCATTCATGATACAATAGAAATTAGTGCGACTTTGTATGTATATGTACATAATATAGATCTGAGTGTACTGAACGGGCCTTGTTTGCTCTTCCACGTACTCTTGACCGATGGAGTCTCTGCCTGTTGACCTGCAAGCACCTGTTGTGTAGGAAAAAGATGTGAAAAATCAATGGCAGCAACAAGGAATGATTACTTAGAAACTGGACATGAAGATTTCTGTGATATTTTTAGACCTGGATCAGTTCTTCTGCCTGTTCATCAAAAAAAGTAGGACAGGAGAGGAGGCACTTTAGGAGGAGGCTTTCTCGCAGATGAAGAGGGTAGGTTGAGGGCAAGCGTCGTTGCTGCGACAGAGCAGCTAAATGGGGTTGCCCTCCCATTTCATAATTGTCAATTAGCGGTATCACAGAAAGATTGGGGCTTTATTTGGAGGTTTAATGAATTGCAGTCAGCAGGGATGTGGGTGTGTAAGGAGTGATGGAGAACTTTCCGCTGACCACCAGAAGAAAAAAGGACTTGTTACAGGATTTTGTCAAGTTGTATTGAGTGTCTAAAGCAAAGCACAAGAAATCGGTTTCCATGACTCTGTCCAATCTATAAATAAAATTACAGATCCTTAAGCATTTGAGTTGTATCTGCTATTATTTATATAAGATTTAGAATTCTTAAGTAACCTCATAGTTGCCT
The DNA here is from genome assembly GCF_000708025.1 of Charadrius vociferus. Lineage (NCBI taxonomy): Eukaryota > Metazoa > Chordata > Aves > Charadriiformes > Charadriidae > Charadrius > Charadrius vociferus. Next base: position 1,691,467 of record NW_009648972.1, read on the forward strand.
ACTGTTATTTCCATATTTCTCCGCTGAATACCAACTATATGTTTTACATATAATTGGTAATGCACATTGTATATTAATATGGACTGCGAGCTCTCCAGGATGCGCTATGGAATATGGAGCATAATGGATTCAGACCCTGAACTGGAACTATTAATTACCTAAAATAATAAAACCATAATAACACCTTGAGTGTTTATATATCTTGCAGGGGAAAAAAGGGAAGGGGAGAGATAAAGATATGGTTATTGCCTTGACATTTTGGTAATGGGATTTTATGCTGAGCTGGAGTTCAGGAAAAGCACAGCAAGGGAAACTAATAGAAAACGGGAAGGAAAAGAGCAAAGGTTGGAAGGTACAAGGGGAGCTTTGAGGTGCCATGCAATTATGCTCATCTCTGTTGAGCTTCCCCTGCTTGCCTGTCTGTTTCTGACAGCATCAGCCCTGAGGCAGAGGGGGAGAGCATCACTGCAGTGGCTAAAGGCATTTAGCAGTTAGTAAGCATCGCCATAAATATAGAAATCGGTATTTTCATATGTGTCGCTGTGGATTATTTAAAAGCATTTGTTTTAATAACAAAGCTGTGGGAATTATTACATGTGAGTAGGTAATGTAAGGGGAAGACAGTCCTCCTCCCTATTAGCTGGTCGGTGTCACGGACGCCCCATATCTTGCTTTCTTATCAGTCATTGCTTCCTTTGCTCTTTCCAGTGTTTTTGTATTTGATTTTGTTTAGGCTAGCTGAGAGGGTGGGGGACTTGGTCATTTGGAGGGTATACTGGCCGTACATCCAATGTTTTCAGATTGCTTTATTATTGAAAGTTTACATGTTTCGTAGGCACATAAAGGCAAGTGCCCATATCCATTGTGGAACTATGTAAGTATGTATTTGATACAAGTTCATTTCTCATTTTGAAAGTAGCTTTATTTAAGATACCCTTTGAAAGCATATATGTGAAGATCTCAGCATTGCTATCCTTGATTCAAGCCATGGGGAATCATTCCCGTAGGTGTTCTGGAACTTTCATCTTGTATAATATAATTTGATATGAAAGTGCAGCACACTGGCTGGAGCAAATAAGAGAGGGGCTTAGCAACAGGTAGCCTTGTGATTATAAAAGAGCAAGTAGGCTAAGGCAAAAGTCATTACACATAATTAATAGGGTTTTGTTTCAGGCTTTGGGCCAAGAAGGGTGTCTGTCTTCTCATTTTCAATTGTCAGAAAGCTTAAAATGAACTCCCCAGGTAATATTTTCTTGTATGCGGATTAACCAACTGCCATGAGAATTCAGGGAGGTTACAGAGTATGTATAAGACTCTTTGTATAACTCATTTTGGCTTAAGGCTCCAGAGAGACTTCTGAATAGAAAGATGTATGGATGCGTGTGAGATTTTTGCTTTTGTGCTTCATTCAAATAGTTCTTCATTCAGTTACTTTTTTTGCTTTCTTCTGACTTTTCTCTATTTCTGCTGCAAGTATGCAACAGAAAATAGATTGTTTAGCATAAAGCATCTACGTATACATATATGCAGAGCTACTTTTTCCCCTGTGGCTGAAATGTTTCCTTCAAAAGCATGCAGCTGTAAAGTTAAGAGAAAATAGTTATAATATATCCTGGAAAAATCTCAGTTTCTCAATATTACCTAAAAACTTGATACTTAAATCGTATATGGTAACACTTCTTCAAACATAGTTTTGCAAGATGTGTGTAGGTAATGCCTATGAGCAAAAGAATCTGTTTCTGACAAAATATTCACATGCCTGTATTAGCAACCATAATTAGCATTAATATGTTTGCGTTTAGTTGGGATAACTTAGGTACTGCTCTATAGCCTGATTATTTTTTTGCAGTGCCACCTGTCCATGGGTTCTTCTAAGTGCTCAGAGCTGCTGACATTGAAGCGGTTGTGTTGTGTTCAGCAGTATGCCCCTGTTGATTCACCTGCAGTACTCTGAGAAGCAATTATCATGGTGGAGAAAAACCTAGAAATAAAGCTCAGATTATTCAGAGTGTTTTTCAGTATGTGGTAATATGACTGTGTAGACCACACACAGTCCCAAAGTTGGGTGAAAACAAGCATCAGAGGGCATCCAGCTAACTAGGCAGTCTTTAGTCTGGAAAACACCTATGAATCAGTTTTCAGTAACTTGTAATATTCCTAGGTTCTCGCAAGATCAAAAATATGACAAGAATAACTGTTTTCACAGGGTATGTTTTAAAACCTCACTTCAGTCAAACCCTGGGAACAGAAAATCAACTACTGCTGAAGAAAACTCTTCTCAAAACTTTGTGGAATAATTTGAATTTAGTTCTATTCACTCTTTGATTCAATCAGATTGCCAATTTGTTACATGAAAGCATCTTGCTTGCTGTAATTACTTATTTCTTTTCTTTTTATGAATAGTGAGCACTACAGATTTTGAAGGCAATGAGTTTTTGAAAAGAACCATACTGAAACATTTTATTAGGAGAACTGTTAATTGTCTGTTTATTGGAATCACTAGAGTGCTGTGTGAAAGCAGCAACTAAGCATTAAGTAAATAAAACCAACCTCTATTATCCCAAAAGTTAATGGTTTCATCACCAGGACTATGTACAGCGGCTCAATCTTGGTTAAATTTGTGTCTGTAACTCATTTTGTATTTGAAATGAAGTTTCTCAATAAGTTATTCACAGCTAAGTTGTAGATCTGGTGGTAAAATTTCATGCTTTCCTGAAATTAAAAGGAAAAACTGTCTTAATAATGGGAGTGAAATGGGGCTAGCCACAATGGTTGATGTGCTAATATGCTGTTAAAAAAAAAAAAAAAAGATAATTAATTTGTTGCTATGATAAATTGTTAATTTGAAAGCAAGACAGATTATACCAGTTCCATAATTAACTGTAAATGCTTCACCCCAAGGACTTTGTTTAGCACAGTAACTGATTGAATAGGAAGGATTAAATAACTGCAAGTAAATCAACAGGTCTCAAACAGCTTGTGCCCAAACCTCTGTTCTTCCTGTGTCTCCCAAGCATTGCCATGGTACATCAGTAATTAATGTCCTCAGAAGGAGAAGGTGTACTCTCGATTTATTTTGTGATATCTAAACGGGTATGTTGATACTCTTCTGGGCTCTGATGTGCAACTTCCCACAATCCATGAGCTAAAGAATTTGCTTATTGAATTCAAAGTTCACATCCAGCTTCAAATCTCATTGAGAAGTAGTTCACAGGGAATATCATATTCTGTCTGGGGGCTTAACTTCAGGGTGATTGTGGTCACTGTAGGAATGCTGCCTTTTTCACTGTAGCACTTAAAGGTGATCTGGTTTAAATATAATAAGTGTCCACTACTTATGGTTGGAGGGGGGGATATTGTACCGCCATCTGTCTCAGTGCATTACACTGCAGGAATTTGGTGCTTTCAGTGAAACTGGATAAACCATGAAATAGCACAATCCTAATAAAATAAGACATGGCCACATGGGGTTGTATATGGCTGGGACTGATTTAGTTATTTATTTATTTTAAAATAAGTTTGGTAGAGGCGAACGTTTCTTTGTCAGTATTTGCTTCATGCTTTACCTGCCTTAACTACAGAGCTAGAGACGCTTTAAGAAATTAATTCATTGTAGTCCCCTCTGTCCTTAGTCATTTGCATTGGTATTCATCTATGAAGAAAAGACACAGTTAACACAAGGAAGGTGAGTTTTTCTGTATCTCAGCGTAGGAAAATATCACTGTCACAAAAGCAAGGGCAGATGAGAGCCCTTCACGTGGAAACTCTATTTCTTTCAAAATTATTTGGAAAAGTCTTTTTAAGTGTCTGTATATGATTATTTTCAGAGACAGCTCTTCATGCCCATGAGCAAGTTGTGCTCCTGCCCTAATAAATCCCTAATATCATCCTGTTATTCTGGGAATGAAGTGATTGCAATGGCATATAGCATCGATTGACTGAAAACAGTCAGCTTCCACTGCATGAAGCAGGGTGAAAGGTCCAGAGGCTGTTGATAAAGGTTTGTTCCTACCTTTAAGATTGAGGCAGCAAATAGACCTTTAGGGAAGTATTTCCTTGCACCTAGTTTCCACAATATAATATATGTATTAAAAAATATAAAATCTTATCTCATTTTAACTATGCATATTAAAATCTAGGTGTCTAAGCTCAGCAAGTATAAATTGGCAGAGGCGTGCTGACATAGCTTTCTTTTTGGGGACCAGAAGCTCAGATGGTAAAACATTAGCTTGTTGGACTTACATTACAGCACAGAACTGTGGTAAAAAGAAGTCACTTGTTTAAATGAATGTTACACAGCAGTTTTCCAGGTTATCTAAGGACAAAGGCTGAATCAATTAATATTGGCTTCATTATCTCACTAGCCAACACGGATCCTTCACTGCTAAGTTTTGGACAGTCATAAATCAGTCACATAAAATACTATAAGCTCCTTTTACTAGGTTTTTCTCTGCTGTCATGGAAACAATATAATTTGTTTTTAGTGTGAATAAAAGATTCTTAATATTATCTTTCTAAGGTATATAATTTGGGATCAAATTTAATATGGCCATGTATCCCTTTTCTATTGTTTTTATATTGTCATTTTGAGCAAAGAGGAAGGTAGAGGGTTGAAAAAGAAGGGGCAGGCTTTGAAAGATTTGTATTCCCTTCCTGAGATTGAAACACAATGCAAAGCAAGCCAAGTAGGTGTAAACTGCAAATGGTTCTTTTCTGTCTGAGGTTTTTTGTTGTCTGAGGCTCACTGCTCTGTAATTCAATATCCACAGAATTTCCCTGATGTTTCCTTCCCTTTAGGAGACTGTCATTTTTACTTTATTTCATAGGTCACATTTTTAAAATCAGATACACTTTTTTTTGAGGTATTCTTTCATATCTGTAGTTCGTGGCACATATTTCAATATTACTGAAATAATAATATTTCAGTAGTGCTTCTACAGAACAGGTATCGGGGTTTAGTAGTGTGTGCATTTAATCCAGAGGCAGTGTGATGACTCTCTGTTCACTTCCTAATCCTTTTTCTTAGAGCCCCCTTCAGGTTTTCTCCATGTTTACACAGCAGATATAGTAAAATACCAGTTAATTAATGTGTCTGAGATTATAAAGGAAGCTTACCAGACTAAAATAGAGAAAAATTTGTTACAATTGCATCAATGATGGTCACTTTATTATCTGATTTAGTACTTTTGTAGGTGGATTCATACTAGCACGAATACACAGTCTGACATAGCCCTCAGGCGGTGTTCGCTCAGCATTAATAAGGTTTGGATGCTGTTTAAGTGCTCACTAGCACCCACCATCTCAGCTGCAACAGTGCTGGGGAACTGGATACTACTTTTGCTAGCTTGAATCTAGCTGAGAATGCTCCCGCTTTGCTCATGTAGCTGATAGGCAATACCTTCTTTCTTGATTTTCAAAGCCAGAGACTGGTTTCAGAAAACTCAGTCTTTTTGTTTTTACCTCACGACTATTATCATTTGTTTGTAGTAATGTGCTTTCCAGCTGAGTCTAGGACCAGAATCCCATTGAGGACAAAATTATATTAATTTATAAATGTAATAAAACACATTCCCTGTTATGTTACATTCCATGAAACTGTTGCAGCACGTTTCACAATTGTTCCTTTCAATGTTGTCTACCCTTGGAAAGGAAAGTACAGCCTTACATCTTCCCTCCTCTTTCCCATTTATATGTGCCCTCATCAATAAGGGGATAATGTGAGAGAATCTGAAGTGAGCAGAGGGGAACTAGCACCCCTGCTTAGAGCCTTTTGGAGTGTCTCAGTAATGAATTGTGACGGTTGTAAGTGGTGTAAAGCCCAAGTTCCATGCCCCAGTGTGAAAGAGCACCCACAGCCAATATGCAGGGGTGCGGTGCGTGTTGACCATGCCTGTGTATCAGCCAAGCACTGCCCTGTCTCAGGCGCAACAGATGGGAACTTGTTGCACATGAAATACAGGCTTGTTCAGCGTGTGAGAGCATACCTGTATTTTCCACTTGTCCCTAGGACCAGAGGAAGAGCAGGAAAAAAAACCCCAAACAAACAACAAACCAACCCTTATTCGCAATAATTTTACTTGTAGGGACTTTAACTTAGAGGTCTGATTAACCTAGCATAATGTTTTCAGTGCCTCCGTCTCCCTGAGTAAGTATGCACATGCAAAAAAACGCCATAGGGTTTCCAGAAGCATACATCCACAGACTGAACAAAGCCTCAGAGACTTCCAAAGGAGGCAGTCTGTGCATTTGTTTTTCAACGAGGTGATGCCAAGTACATTTGTACTTTAGATGCCCTTTAAGCAAGCGAAACGTGGCTGTGGGGAGCCTTGCTGCGTATATAAGTGTATACTACAAATGGAGCAGGTCCTGGCATGTAATGAAAAGTCTGCTGCCTCCAAAAAGACGTTTCATGCTTACAGCATGAAATATTCCAACGTGTCAATGCTTATTTTAGTTGTATTAGGTGAAAGAGTATGACCTTTCATTCCTTTCCATGTATGCCTCCTTGTGCGGAACGAAAGCAGGAGTTCTTGTCGTGATACCTTTAATCCTAGCTACTCTCAGATCAAGTCTGATTTTGGGATTGGGAGATACAGTACCGCATATTTAATTCCAAGTTTTTTGTTGCATTTGTCCTCAAAGTAAAGGTAAAAATTATAGTCCTTTCTTTAAAATGTCAAAGTATAATCATAAGAACAGTGATAACTTCTTGCTGGAGAAGGTATCTCATTTGTTTCAGTTATTGCTTAGTCACGTGCCAGGATGCCATTGTCAGACATCATACAAGTACAGAACAGTAGCGATAAAAATATCTTTTATTGCCATAAATATATATAAAAAGTCATCTATTGGCTATTGAAACATACATTCGGGAAGATTCATACTTTGACAGAAATACAGTACTGCGCTGCTTTTATCTTTTGCCCAGGGGAGAGTGAGATAGATACACAATGAGCAATTTTGATGCCCTCTTTTCCATTTTGGAGACATGTTATGGTGTGCAGAGGGTCATGGATCAGTTTGAAACTTTTCAGTAGAAGAAATTTTCTGTGATGTTTATGAGGAAAAATTTCTGTGTTCCAGAATCCTGGGAAATGCCTGGTTTGGGTAATAAATTTAGGGGCTGGATTATAACTCATATAAAGGACATTTTCACATGTACAAAGATATACATTTCTGATCTCCTAGAAAAAGCTGACAGCATATAGGACAAGACATGGTAGATGAAACAAATAGGAATAAATGTGGTGCATGCACATATGCAGGCATGAATTGGGTGTAGGACAATAGGAAAATAAGCTTGTTTTGTTTAGTCGGCACGTTATGTTTTCAGATAGCTGTATTTTGTAGCCTCTGTTGCGAGCATCAGACGTTGCAGTAAAAAAGGCTTTTAATGTGTTTCCAGGATGCCAGTGCAGAAAATGATCTGAACTTGAATTTCTCACGATTCCTTAGAGCTTTTGTCTTTCTCACTGAGGTTTAATCTGTATCTGTCTCTCAGGAACTTTAATGCATATCTATAGAAAGCCCCTCCCTTTCCCTTCTCAAAGTTTCTGGTTGATAGCAGAAGAGATTTTACTTTTAATTTTTTTTTATTATTTTTTTAATAATTCTCTTGATTCCTCTAGAAAAAATGCTTAGTGTGCATGTAAGAAAAAGTGCCATAAAAAGATGCAGTACAAAGGCACTGCCTATCCAAGTGGCAAGAAGTGAGAGCCAATGTGTCACAGCTTCCCTGGCTGCCCTTGCTGTGACAGCCAGGGAGATGGCCTCTTCCTCAGTAGGGGGCCAGCAGCTAAAAAAGGATGAAAAAACAGGAGGGGAAGACCCAGAAAAAGCAATAAAATACCCAGCAAAAGCTCTGCTGGTGGAGTTTTCCTCTGAAGTCTGTCTTCTCATTCTGATGGTGCTTCAGTGGTGGAGATAAAACATGGCGTTGGCAGATGAGAAAGCATGGTGACTCCAGGCAGAGGTCTGGGGCTGGCAGGGACGTAACTGCCCGTCGTCCGAGTAGGCAGTGCCATATATGAAGCACAAAGGGAATATCGTGTGCCTCTAAAAGCAGCTATAGAAACGTGCTCGGTTGCAGTTAGTTAGCAGTGTTTGAGCAGATATGTTTAATTGCACGGCAGAGTGCAGTGATCCAATGATCACAGTCCCTTCTGTCTCGCAGGCGAGGTTCCCGGACAGGGAAGGGATGGGGAACGTGGGGAGGGGTTTCCCCCATCCTGTCCCTGACGTAGCTTTGGGAAATGGCTCAGGCAGTCGCCTGACATTTGACGCAGCTCTACTGGGCCGTGCCAGTCTGTCTGCCTTGGGTAAGTCGGGATTTAGTTGGACTTGAAGTGGGCTGTAATTATGCTCACACATTCAGAATTTTGCTTAGGTGAACAGCAAACTTCACTATAATTTACTTCTTCATGACAGATGTGTATTTCTCTTACTCCCTGCATAATATACCAAATCATGACCTTCCTAGGTCATTGTAATTTTTTTTTTTCTTTCTGCCTTTCTTTTTTCTTTATTTTTATTCTTCTGACTGGCTCAGCTTTGCACTCTGTGTACTTGGAGGCCCACAGAGGACTTCTGATGTACTTGCTCCCAGCTGAAAATACAGCCTTATAGCCAACTTGTTTTTCCTATCAATCAGTCTGGAGAGAATAGTGTTCTATCTTGTTGATCATTCTTGTGTAAAGCTCATGTATCACTTCAAGGATTGTCTGGCTATTGGGTCTGTCAGTTTGCTTCTATCACCATCCAAAAGCAAAGACCATGTGCCCATAATATTAATAGTCGGAACGGGAGAGATATATTACTGTTCTGGTTCAGGTTAGTCAAAAAGGATGATTGAAAGAACGCAACGAAAATGCAGTGCTTAAAGGTAAAAAGATGTTTGACAGTACCTGTGGGGAAAAAGAAATGCGATTCTAGAAAAATTATGACATTCTGTAATGTGCCTTTCATAATTTACATCAAGGTACCTGTGCCGGTAATCTATTATACATATGAATTATTTTCCTCACATGAGTAATTTCATCAACTGAGTAATTACACTGACTTTAGAGGGACTGTTACCATAAGTATGACTCAAGATACTGATGTTTATTGATCTAAAATAAAAAAAAGCAATTAAAAAATATAGTCTTAGCTTCTCTTCCATGAAAAAATACAGTTGGAATCCAAGCTTAGACTAGAATGGTCTTCGATACTACTTCTTGCAAAAGTTAAAAAGGCCTTCATTTTTCTTTATAACTCATTTTGCTAAGGCTATTGTCACTTTCACAAACTTAAAATGCAGAACTAATTGTATTTTTAACAAAATGCATGCTGTTTTTCCTTTTCTGGAATGCTTAAATCCTCTTAAAGTTCTCCTACTGTTTTCACTTTTCTCCATCAAAGCTTTCCAATTTATTTTTAAAAGATGATAGCAAGGATCTAATTTAAGCCTCTTTGTTCAGTAAGCCAAAAGAAATGGGCAACTGTTCCATAATGAAAATTCAAGAAACAATTCTTAGCAACTTAATCCCCGTAAATTATTAAGGAACTGTACAGAATGGCTCAAATTACACTATGTATGTTAAATGTTGATAGTTTTCTGTTTTTCTTGTGATTACAACCATTGCCTGTCCTATAATACCTCTGCATTTTGTTTTTAATACCCTAAAACAGGAGTGTTTTAAAATATCTGCTCATACTTGATGGCTAGAAAGTTTCATCTGCTTCCGTAAATGAACACCTGTTGGTCACTTGTGCTATTCTTTCGCTGATAAAGTACTTCCCAATCTGTTAGGATCCATCCCATGTTAGAATTGAGCTGATGTCCCAATTGCAGCTGTATTTCAGGTGTGCCTGAGCCTGCAATTCTGGCATGTTTGTACCCCCAATGTCTGTCCTTCAAAAAAATAAATGCTGCTTTGACACTTTAGATCTATATGCAATTACTGTATGGAACTAGCTTTTAAACCAACATCAAACAATGATGAAAAAATGTACATATTTTCTTTCTTATTAGGGCTTAAATATATTTTAACCTGTATCAGTTTCTGCTGAGTTGTACTTCTGTTCGCTTAACCATTAGCAGCTACAGGAACATGGTAATACGCAGACTACTTTGTAGTCACCTTGAATGTTATTTTGTTAATAAATTTCAGTGATATATATGAAGGATTTCAGATCCAAGGTGTGCAAACAGATTTCTGGGCAGCAGTTTTCTGGGAAGAAGCTGAATCTGAACTGTGTTGCATGGTTGATGTTAGGACAGACATTACCATGTTACGGTAGTAGTAAAAATCTTTAAATTGTGACTTAGGTTCGTGTAGTTGACTGGCTGAAAGTAGGATGACAGCAGAATTTCCCAAAATGTAGAGGTACTTTGTCAGGAAAATTTAGAACCATTATGAAAAAAGGTTGATGTTTTGAACCATGTCCTCTCTAAGACTCAGTGAGTCCTTGTGCAGATCTTCTGGGCTTGCAATGCCTTTGGACCTTTAGGAAGAGTGATCCGTGTTATTCATCTGTGGTGTATCACAGAAACCAAAATGGCTGATGGGCTTTGCATTTGACATTGCAATTTGGTGGTCAGAATATTTTCAATACATTTAGGATAGATTTTGTCTTGGTACGTGTGCTTTTGAGAGGATTTTTTTTCACGAGGAGTTTCAAGCCTGCAGCCAGTTAGAACTCTATTAAACTACTCTTGATTCTTGAACTCCTATTACCAGAAAAAAATGCTTTCAGCCTGCTTACTGGGAGAGGAGCTGAATGCTAAGTTTATGTGCAAGTCAGAAATGTGGGCTATCTCGCTTGAACCTCTGCCACTGTTGTTCTCTACAGATATGTGAAGTGACAGAAGAGGCACCATCATAAAGCTGCAAAGCAAAAAGAGCTGATGGCTTTAGTGATATTTTGTCACTTGAACGGTGACCTTCGTTAACAACACCTCTGATAGGAAAATGAAATACTTTCCGTTTCAGTAATGTCGTTCTGATGCTTGGCAACAAATGCTTTTAAGGCGGACAGTGAAGATGAAAAAAGAGCAGTACCATTATATTCTGTAGTGTATGATGTTTAACATTTTTCCCTGCTACACTGTCAGACTAGGTCTTGAGTTTGCTAGCAGATGCAAAAGGAGTTGAAACCACATTTCTGTATCACTAATAAAATACAAAACATACTGCTGGAATAATCAGGGCTGGGTTTTCAAGACACTCAACTTACATGTAACACCCTGAATGGCATGGGCAAGTTTTCAAAAGTAGTATCCTGCAGCCCCTGTTGAAGAAAATCTAGCTAACTTATGGACTCTGAGCAATTCAGAAGGTCTGGCCATAAAATATTCCCTTGATACTCTTAGAAAAAGAAGGTGAATTAAACCTTGCATTTTCAGTTTGAAGATATAAATTGAATCTATATGTTTAATAGTCCTCCTAATTACATTCTTTCAAACCTTGAAAAACAACAGCACCCACACCTAATATCAGAAAACAATCAATCAAAATCAGCCAAACTGACTACTTTAAATTTAATTGGTATTTTTATGGTTTTTATTAATTTGTGTTTCTGGTACCTAGGGTGGACAGGAAGTTTTTTACGGAAATCAGCTGCAAATAAGAAAACTGGTTCTTTGTCTTCATTTTTTTTTCTTTGCTTGCTTTTAAACAGTGGCAGTCTAAAAGTCTTGTTCCTACTACCAAATAGCTTTCTGAATTGGTGACCCTGTTCTTGTATTGCTGTTCTTCGCTTCCTTCCCTCAAGTTCTTCCTCAAACCCAATGTTTTTCTCCCTCTGACAGTGGTTTCCATCCTAATTAACTGTTCTTCTTCCCATTTAAACTGGTGTAATGCAAGAGTAACTACACAGCAATCTGTAGAATTACTCAGGTATAAAATCAGATATGGATGAGAAGGGCAAGGTTATTTAAAAATACTACCCTTACATGATTCCTTTACAAGTTTTATTTGAATCAGTGTCCTTTTGCTGAGTGCAGTCAACCCATACTAATGCACACTGGGAAGGAATGTTGTGCCTCACAAGCCTATTTTTCTTCAGTCTTAACTGTTCTCTGCATTACTAAAGTGATAACTTTATCTTGTTAGTCGTGATTTCCAATTAGAAACTTTATGTATATGTTTCCATATTGGCAACAGATTTAAAGAGATTGTAAATATGGATTTCTGTATTTTTATATGAGCTACTAAAAAAGCATATGTTGAAATTATGACAGATACCATTTTATCATCTGTATTTTTTTCCTGCAGCCTCCAAAGCTCTCTTCGCTAGCAGCCTAATTACCTAAAGCGTACGTTAAGAATGATCCATTGTGAAACTGATGTTCCTTTTTCCTCTACAAGTTAAAGCCTAGAATTAATGGCTGTTTGTCTGAGCTTCTCATGTCATGTTAACAGATTGAAAGGTTTCTTCATATCAGTAAGGCTTGCCATAAACCTGCTGCCACCCGTAAAGTTTGCAAAGGGTTAAAAGTAGGAATTGAAATTTTTCTTCTCCTTAGAAAAATAACTTATGTTTGCAGATAGAAAGATTTTAAAGCTATGAAAAAGTTTCGTTAATCCCCAACTTTCCCTGTTGTGGAAATTCTGGCCTTGGTGAAGACAGTTAGAAAGAAGTTGAGATCAGCAAGGCAATTATTTTCCCTCTATTGGAGGACTGGTCAACAGCATTCAATCTAGCGTGTGGTCACTCAAAGGGTAGCTCCTGAATGTGTTTGAGTGTGGGAGATGGTGAGGTGTTGAAAACAAACACCACAGTTGGGAGAAAGTCTCTGATTCCAGCTCTTAATCCATACAGAGGAGGAAATTTTGAGACTAGCATAGATTTAGGCTTCTTATGTTTAATTCTTCACTTACAAAGGTGATGACAACCACTTTGATTCAAAGCCCGCATTCAACCCAAATACTCAAGTTTTCTGCTTAGATTTCAGACTTCCAAATGGAATCCAGCTTTTTTTAAAAAAAGGGGGAAAAGATAAACAACAAGAGATCTTCAGGCATCAATTTAATACTATCCCTATGAACGAAGTATAGTTATGTATAAAAGAGATTATAAGAAGTTCTTAACAAGAAAGGAAGGTACAGGCAATTGTACAACAGTAATGAATCTGAATTTCTGAATTTACATGAGAGTTTGAATCACTTTGTTACTTTCAAATAAGCAGTTTCTAGGTGGGAGGTACTTTATTGTTCGTTGAGAATACTATTCTACTTTCTAGCGACTGTCTTCCAGTGCAGGTAGCATAACATGCTCATGGTTCTGAGTTAAAGCCAAGTAGTTTCAAAATGGATCTTTGGTGTGTTTTTTGGCTTTGGTTTGGTTTTGGGTTTGTTTTTTTTTGTTTTGTTTTCTTTTATTATTTTTTTTTCCAGAGTGGATATTACAAACACTTTTCATGAGCATAAATAGAATGTAAATCAAAACATAAATTAGGAAATAGCAAAACAGACTGTAAGAATAAAATAATCCTTAAAATGAAAGATGCATGTGTTTAGATTCCTATAAAATAAATAAATTAGCTTTTCTCAGTGATGAAGGAAATGAAAAAAATTAAATGGCCATTTCTACCAGACAGAATGTGTTTTCATTTTATATTTTCCATGCAAGCCTATGGTCATACTCACTGAAGTATTAATGCTGCGTTTATTGAGCATTTAACTGTTGACTTGTTTTCCTTAGCATGGGGCTGATTTCTTTACTTGAACTGCCTCCGTCTCTTAAAATCCTAGGGCAAGGGAGATGAAATCTTCCCTGGAGCTTGACTTGTTTCAAATATAATTAGGATGGCAAGCCAAGTCAATATAAAACTAATTATTTTGTGGAATAACCCAATTCTTTTAGTTTAGAAGTATCATCTTTTAAAATAAATCTTAAAAAAGGGAAAACTGATCAAGTACTTCAACTACTTCTTTCTTTTTCAAAGAAATGAGCTCTCATGAGACAAAAAAAGGAAGCCACGTCAGCCATCTCACCTGTCCTTAAGAGGAGACTAGAAGGTGTTTTTCCCCTCCCAAATGCTGTAGAAGCTTGCTTTTTAATCCTTGGTAAGAGATGACTAGTGGCCTAGGGATTTCTCTGTCAGGTTTCACCCAACGTATTATTTTTTTTGCTTAGAAGGAACTTGAGGGAAAGGAAACCCAGAAAGAGGGAATGCTCCATAAGAATAAAAAGAAGTATTGCCACGTGTGGGTGTTTTCCCTCTCAAGAGTGGAAATGGGTAGAGATTAAAATTAGATTCCAAAAATATTGCCTTTGGTGAAGGGAGATTTTTATGAGCTTTAGTTTCTGGTGTGCAAGAATGAGCTTTATAAATCAGCAACTGATTTCCCTGCTGAGAACCTCAAAGGCTAAGAGCAGAGACACATAAAAGGTCTTGCTGTGGCACCAGCAGGAAGAAATGGTACCGATAGCATGATAAAATACTGGTGGTTTAATGAGCTAGCAGCTAGAAAGGAAAAAAAAAAAAAAAAAAAAAGGGGGGGGGGGGGAACTTGAGACAAGCTCAGGATTTCCATGCTCAAGTCCTGCAGTGTTTAAGGTAATACAACATACTAAATAGTACAACTCCATGCATTTACCATCCCAGACTTCAGATCAGTTAAGGTAACCTTTATCACTTAACTTTCTTAGTACTACCTGTGCAAATAGCTATTTAATAGTCTTTAACTTTGATATTTTGCTTTGCATACCACTGCTTGAGAAGCAATCTATACTACAGGAGGCTGCTCTAGGTGCCCAAACTACTCAAGTCACATCTTTTCAATTAAAGGAAATGTTAAGAAATTACCTCCGATGACTTCTATTTGTTTGGTGGCTGTTTTCTAGGTTGGGGTTGTTGTTTGTTTGGGGTTTTTTTTTGGGGGGGAGGGCAATGGCTTCCTGTCTCTCATGTGTACAGGAAGCCTGTTTTTTATCATGTCTCAGTGATCAGAAAATTGATATATCTCTGGGAGAGAAAATTAGGTCAAGGAGTATATTCACCTATAAACTGGAGGTTGATCTGTGAAAAGACGCGGGCAACAAATCTAGTGGTATTGGACAAAGGCAATTTACTAGTCTTCCAGCTGGAAGACTGTGCAGTTCAGATTACAAGACCACATAAACGGGACATATTGTAGACAGAGGATGTTTGGAAGAGGTTAGCAGGGAGTTTGTGTCCCAGCTCAACTCTTGGGAAAACCAAGTTTCTAAATCACTGTCTGAATTATTTCCGTACCAGCCAGTTCCAAAACAAGGAATTATGCGATGCCATCTGTTCTTCTGTGAAAAGTCAAAGGGAAAACGTGGTTTGCTCAGTGGTGGTCCAGCAGAACGAGATTCACAGTCACTACCACAGCTCCTGGTGGAACAGAAAATTATCAGGAAGGCCAGTTCTAGTTGGAGACACTCTTCAGCATTTTGAGAAATGAGTCATGGCATCTGGATGGCTTGTTATAGAGCAGTCCCAACTGTAGCATGGGTAAAACTGGAGTCCAGGAGCTCTCCCCTATATTTCAAACAGAAGACACTAGATGGAGAAGATGGCTAGATTCTGTATGTCTCTTTTCATACATGCAACATTACAACCATTAGATGTTTGCAAGACTTGTCTGAATTGTTGCATATGTGTGGAGGTGAATTTTGAAGATCCAGAACAGTTTTCCCAGGTTTCCTTTGTAAGGGTGCTGATCTGTATCTTGTAGTTTTGACCCACAGCTGCGGGCCCATATCTATAAGGAAGAAGAGATGTAGAGAACTTTTTGTCATTTGCTATTAAATTACATGTCCTTTTTGTTGGGAAGCTATTTTGCTTTCTTGCTTGTTATTGCATATGTGAAAGGCTTGCATGCTGGCACTACTACTACTACTTTATTTGCTTTACATTGTCTTGCATTTAGCCGATTTGAAGGTTTGAGCGTGAACGATAGAAATACTTGTGATAAATTGTCAGGCTCTTCCAAAGATTCAGAAGTTCTGGAGTTACTGCCAATGACAGATGGTTTGTCCTTGCTCGTCACTTGTCTTCTTGACAGCATTTTTCTGCTCTTTGCAAAATCTCCCTTGGTGTGTAGTTGAACTCTTTAGAAAAAGAAAATTATTTTTTGCTTCATCCATGTTCTTGCTCATCGATTCAGTAGCATCCGTGTTTGACTAAGTGGAACACCTTCCTCGTGAAGCAGAAGTTTGATTTATTTTAATAGGTTGTTAGGAGAACAGCTGGAGTTTGACATGAACACATTTCTAAAGTTACAAAGATGTTAAGAATGATCTTTTATATCTATTGCTGTGGATTGCTAGGACTGTGTGTGAATGGCACTGCGTACTCGGCGGGCTGTATCCTTTACTGCAGGATTTGTGCAACTAATGACACAATGTTTTCAAATATTCCGTTGTGAACTCTGTCTGAGTGGTGGTTGAGTGGGTAGAGAGTGAATTTCTTTTTCAATTTTTCCACAATTTCATGAAGTCTATTTCAGAACTGGCCTGCCAACTTGCTGCTTTGATTCTTAGTACTGGAGAATTACGTAATATGGCATTAAAAATTACTAAATACTAACAGCCTATAGATGAAAAAAAAATGCTGAATTCAGAAAAATTATTGTTTGAAATAGTTGGCTATGTTGGCTGTCCTGTGCTTGTTTTCTGAGACCAATTTATTTGAGTAAGACAGGAATGTGTGAGTTTCTATGGCATTAGACTGCAAGGGACGCAGCTCCCCAGTTCATACTGGAGTTCATCTCATTATGTATGTTCCTGCACAGTGGAAGTACTCAAGGACAGAGCAGAAATGCCATCTCAACACCGCAAAGTGCCTTTTTTGGTATTGTTTCAAGTATTTACCCTTTCAGTAAATAAAAACACTCTAACCTGCACAACAGCTGATACGGAATTAATCTTCTAGCTGCTGCTAGTGTGATTCATCATGGTTAAGAAAGTAAAATATATTTGGAAGCACAAAAGCAGCCATCTTGGGTTAGGCCAAAGACTTTGTGTCTTGTTTCCAAAGATGGCCATAAGCGAATGCCTGAGGGAGCAGTAAGAACAGAGTAGGCATATATGGTACTGTCTCCTAATGCTCTCCCAGCTAGCAGCTGTGTTTAGCTTGAGAGAGCTTTCTGCATTGAGTATAGCTCTGTGTGTTTGGTAACCCGCAGCTGAATTCTTGTACGATTTCCCCTAGAGGAAGTGTGAAAAAAGGATTTGTCAAATATGTCAAACACGTGCATGGTTTTCTTTGTTTTGGAAAGGGTCAACTCTCCTCCATTTAATATCTGTGTAGGATTTTGGTGTTCAGCCCTCATTGTGAATGCACACTCTAGTTTTTCTCCGTTTTAGCTTAAGAGATGAGCTGCATAAACAATACATTCACCTGCCTTCTGTCTCGTATGGAAATTTCCAATCTGTCCCTTGCGTTTCCAGAGTGCACAGCGCTGCTTCCTGTCACAGATCCAGCAGAACCGGCCGATGAATCTCAAACTTGCATTGTATTCAAATGCTTGGGGTCTTGAAGCCCCTACCCCCATCAAATTGTTTTATTGCTTCTAATATACAGGATACCAGATTTCTTTTTCCTTGCTGCCCTCATGCCTTTGCAAGCATTATTTTGTACATTCGTTATTCCCTGGCACGGAATACAAGTTCACGCCAGCTCACTTGATATGCATGCAGATGTGAATTTCAACCAGAAAAAGATCATCGCTCAGATGACAAATACATGTTTTAACTTTCTGAACATATTAGTCATAGAAACCTTCTACACAACTGCATCATATACTTCCACTGAAACGGTGTTATATGTCCTTTTAGGTTATGATCAATTTTAAGCCGAACCAGCCATGTTCTTTTGTTGTTTTGTTGTTGGGTTTTTTTGTTGTTTTGTTGTTGGGGTTTTTTTTTTTACTTTAATCTTATTTGTTACCTTCCCTTCCAAGTGAAAATGCAGGGGCTTTTTTAAGTAAACAAAACAGCAAACTCGGTAAATAGACAAGGGCATTGTGGAACATTGTGTCATGACTGTAAAGGCTTGCTGTGTCCGAGTAATGACTGTTTTACTGATGGATAATTGGATCTAGGTTGTATTGCCGTTGACTTTAGATATTTATTTTATTTTATTTTTTACTGATTTAATATAATCTCGAACTTGTAAACCTATGCTTGATAACTGCTGATTGAGAGACTCTTCTGACTGTGAGATTACGCATATGATTACTGTTAGTGTTTGAAGAAAACTTTAGGGTTGAACAACCTTTTCCTTCAAGTATCAAAACTGAAGTTTTACATAGTATTATATTTACTTATTTTCTGTAAAACAGTGGAAGTGCCTATGCATTCTTCTGCACTGAAATATGTAAGCAACACAATAACTGGAAAGTATTGGAAGGTGAGTATGGTCATTATAATAGTATAGTGTTCTGCAATTCATACAGCCATAGAATGTGCACTGCCCAGCTTTAAAGTCAATTAAATGGTCAATATAGGCCATATTGGGAGAAGAGATGTTCACTGTGTGGGACTGAGATACAGCACCCTTATTATGCTAAAATAGCTCTTTTGTGAGTGATATCAGTAGGACTGGGATTTCATCAAGTAAGACCGAATCACTGAAAGATAAAAAGATGATCTTGAAATCCCACTCTGATGCTGAGTCCCCATTTTGATGTAAGTCTATATTTCCTCATTAAAATAAAATGTAAAAAAAAAAAAAAAATAATCTAGCCACTTTCTCAAGGTATAAAAGTCATTTTTTTAATAAACCACTGTCAATGCTAGAACAAGCTTTGGGTGGACAAGCTAAGGAAAATGCCAAAAAGCAGCTTCTGGCAGACTGAAAGGGAAAGTGAATTCTTAAATCGGGGGCTATTCGTAGCTCATCTAAACTTAGAATATATTAGACTGAGTGTCTCTGAGTACATTACAAGTTCATCTCAATTTGACATAAGCTTTTTGAAAATGGCTTTAATATTAAGTAGATTCATGAATGCATAAACTTTAATGGATAAAACATGATCTTTCTGCTGAGGAGTTTCAACTGTAACTAAAAAATGGATGCATTTCATCTTATTATTTGCAAGTTGTGAATAAATCTGTCACAGGTAGCCTGAGCTGTTTGAAATAGTAAGAGTGACTTGTGAGACCAGTAAGCCTCTTCCATAGTCTGCCTTAAGTGGTCTTTGAGCTGTAAATAATAAAAACAGTGACAGTTAGAACCACACTCTGTTGGAAAGGCCTTTTCTAATTGAATTTTGAGAGCCTGGGCAAAGTAGATACACTGAACCAAGTATTTATAAAGAAATTAAATGAACTGAAACCAAAGTTTTAATGGAAGATAAAGTGCATTAAAATCTGATCAGCCAAAGCTTCAGGCGCAAAGAAGTGATCAACCCCACTTTTACTGTGTTATTAGAAACTGAACAGAAAATGTGAATTTTAAGATTGTGGATTCCTTCATTCTGAAGTTCTGGTTGACTGCCACTTTGAAGTAGAGAAAGTGCTTAGGAGCCCTTTATGGAACATAATTATCATTGTCATTCCCCTAACACCACTGGGAGCTTTGACTCTGATGGCATCCCTCTAGCAGGTTGCCTTCAAGCCGCAGGAGCCTCAGGAGACTTCATCTTGACCAGAGTAGTTAGGGCAGGGCAGACATTCCCAGCGGGACATCCTGGAGGCAGAAGTTAGGAAGGACAAGGTTGCCAGGAACCTGACAGAAACCAGAAAATGTTAGATGTGTGGTTTTGTGGTTTGGGTTTTTTTTGGTTTGGTTTTTGGTGTTTGTTTTTTTTTTATAAATTCTGCTTACTTTCAACAGAAATGTATGTAGATTGGCTAGCAGAATTGTTTCTGCTTTGGTAAGGTGTTGATTAGTTTTGTCTTACGGAAAATTTAAATGGCATTGCTTATGTTGTAAATGGCATAAACTTTCTGTGCTTGGGAACTTTATCTAAGGAGCAAATTCTCCCTTGAGAACTTTGTTGCTATTCTGTCCATTCTTAATCTTTCTCTGTTCCTGGATGTGTTTGTCTTCCAACTGGTTTGATATCAGAGATCTGATTAGAACAGTCATGCTCCAGTTCAAGCATCCTGGCTGGGCCTGTTGTGATGCATCCCATCACTTAGTTATTCCGCTTCTATCCTGTTCCTTTATATGTGCCACGTGGATGCCTACTGTGGAGAATGCAAGAAAACGTCAAAGCAACACAACAAAATATACTGTTCTCACCACAGAGAAAGAGTAGTGAGTCTAAATTCCGTGTAAAGTGAGGACCATGATTCCTACTGCTAATAATATTGACATTTTCCAGGACCACGTTAGCAGCTATGGCTTTCATTTCCCCTCATTTCTTATTGGTGCTGTGAGGGTTTCAAACAAGAAGTCAGTTTGTATGCTGCTGCTCTTGTTTTTTTTTTCCAGTCTCTCCAGAATTTCCATTCTTGCCTACCATTCTAGTCAATAAGCAGTGAACCCAATTCTAATGGCCTTTCAATTAATAATGAAGGTTATCAGTATGGGGTCTTTTGCTTCTTTTAAGATTTGTGGCCAGTTAAATTGTTCTCCTTTGGACGTGGCACAGTATAAATTGCAATTATCCTTGGCAACCATTATTTGTGTTGGTAAAATCCAAACATGACTGCTGAGCAATGGTCCAAGTAATAACAGCACAGTTCAGTTTTTGTCTTGGTTTTTTTTCTGGGATTCAATGCAGTTCTAAGTATCCAGTAGTTTTGAATTGTGAATCAAGATAAGCATGGTGAATTATAGAAATAAAATAGGATTAATCTGGTTTTAAAACTTTAATTTTTTAATTTGTTTGTTAATTCAATTTCATTTAGAAAAAAAAGTGTAAAGGTGTCCAGCCTTTTTCTGTAGTTTGTTTCTGGCCTCCCTCCTGTCGACAGTTTCTTTCCTAGCTAATGAAAGCAGACCAAATGTATTTTTTTTCCTTCTTTGTTTCCAGTGCGAAGGTGAATCAAACATGACTCACCACAAAAGTGTGGTGGATTCGAGGAAGGAAAAAATAGGGCTGAGTGAAAGATGGGTTTGGAAGTACATTTTCAGTCCAGCACAGAGGCAGCTCCTGGAATAACTGTCAGCGAAGCAGAGGAGAAGATGCGTGGGTGGGAGGAAGATTAGAGGCCCTCTGTGCCTGGAGCCTGGGACAGGCCATCAGTCATCATCCCTGTGACAGCCCTCGTTTTCAAGAGAACCCTTTCCTCCCCACTCTTTGCATTTCTATGAACCCCAGCATTTTTGGTGTGGGTTTTTTTGGTTTGGGTTTGGCTTTTTTGTTTTTTTTTAATTCACAAGCTTCCAGGGTAAGGGTACACTGGAAAGGCCTTAGAGGCAGGAGCTACAGAAATCTGACAGGAGTTACTTGATATTCATTTTCTGCCTTCCTCTCTGTTGCACCCTCTCAACACACAATATTACGGCAAAAACGATTTAATTTTCTCCTCAGTCAACTGAAACATATTCTTTCCTGTGATGCCGGCAATGGAATGTATTTTCCAAGCTTAATTAGCAAGTCAAACAATAACACAAATGCTTCTGCAGAATTTTGCTAAAGGTTCTCTATCCTCAGTTGAATAACAAAGGTCTTTGAGAGCATGTGCTTCGGTTTTCGTCATTTGCAGAGAGCATCCATTTAATTTTTTTTCTAGCTTTCACAAGCAAGCTGACTGATAGCTGGTTTGTTCTCTATTTCAGGTCGTGGAGACTAATTTGGTTGCTTTTGACTGTCACTGGATCATTATAAATGAGGTAACTGTCAAGTGAACATTGTTGTGAACCATGAATACTGTTTTCAGACTTACTGACAATATTCATGCTGCTCTTGACTTTGCCAACAGGAAGCAGTAGCTACGACAAAGTTCAGGCATGCTGGGGGAGTGGATGTTGCTTAATAAAAATAGAATGACAAATTCTCGGACTTTGCTGTTTTGTCTTGCCTATTTTAAACACAAGTCCTTGAAATGGAAAATAAGATGAAAAAAACCCTTTCCTTCTGAGTATCTCGAGATTTCACATTTGACTTGAGCAGACTGTTTTTAGAGGAGCTTTTCAAGGTCTTTTTTCTTATGTAATCTTTTGTCATGGAGTGCTCGTGTTTCATTTATATTTTAATGGTTTTTTTTTAATGATGAAAATAATAATAAAATCCCATCTTTCTAAAAAACAAGAATTCCCCTATAATTGTCATGGTTGATAGCCAAACCTATGGATATTAGTGGGAGGCTTTTTGGTGGGCTTCTCGATCAGGTCATATATGAATGTTCCTGAAGAGAAAAAAGAAATAAAATTAAATTGAGATCCTATTTTTAAACTGTGAAATAGGTTCTTCCGTGAATGCTTGTCAGCTAAAATATGACAAGTCAATATGTGAAGTAGCTTTGTATATGAAACATTGAACAATGCAGTTGTTCTTAGATTTGATGACATTCAGATTTTTCTTTTGTTTAATGAAAAGAAATTTAGGTCCAGAAATGCTGAATTCCCTGGGGAGATAACTATGCCCTAACGTGTAGATCACGAGACGCCTGTATATTCTCAGGATAAAAGATTGCTTGGAGATACTGCATGTAAATTCCAGGTCTACTCTCTGGGATTTACTGTGCACTTCTATTTTCATACTTCATTACTAGATTTTGATTATTACGGTGTGCTAATAGTGAGGTAATTTAATCCAAAGCATTTTTTTTCAAGGTTATAGTAAGGTATAACATTGCAGTGGGATTGTACTTTGGCCTACACATTTAAACCAGTGGATTTTTAGCTAATTTTCCCTGGAGAAAGTTATGCCTCAGAAAGTGCTGTGAACACAACCTAGGACCAGCAGAAATTATTGGTCTGGGATCTGCATTGCTGCTGACCCAGTAATATGTGTGTTTTCCAGCACTGAATGGGGCCTTGCTGGTTGAGAACCCAGCTTTAACTACAGGCAGTCATGTGAACAACATACATGTTTTCTTTTTCCTTTCAGATTAAACTAGAATTCACTTTTAGTGAGTGGAATCTTGAAGTAGAGTGTTCAACTCTACTCTTCGGAGTTAACACTTTTTTTTTTTTAAAAGAAACATTAACTAAATCTAAAGCAGTCCACCATTAACCTGTCTATCAATAGACTAGACAAGAAATTCTTAGGCAGAGTCCAGATGTTGGCTTGCTGTTCAAGTTAAAGACACTGCCACTGGTTTTTCATTTTAAATGTTATTTGAAAAGTCCAAAAGAAAGTACTTGCTTTTAGCTGTGTCAGCTTCTCCACCCTCAAAAAGCAAAATAAAACCGAGGTTCCATTCTGAGCGTACAGGCTTTCTCTTTGCTTTTTATTCAGAAATTAGTGTCTCTGTGGGAAAAAAAAAAAAATCTGCCTTCTGAGCATTGTTATTTGCACATCGCAGCAGATTAAACGGCAGAGCGATCGAAGTGATTACCACTCTAAACGGCCTTTTCCACTCCAAAACTCTTTCTCTGGGCTGTGGTCCCAATAGCTAGGAGAACTGAATGATGTATGAGGAGAAATGTACATTGTCCCTTCTTAGTTTTATATTTTTGTATGTGAAATAAGTAAAAGCCACAATTAAGTTCATTCTGACAAATTGTGCTGTAAACCATAGTCATTAAAATCTCTGGATCTCTTTGTCATTCAACGTGTTTAATAGTATCTCAGCTTAATCTGCTTCTGGACCTAAATCTGTATTCCCACTTAAGTAATTTACTTTCAAGCTCTGTTTGTTTCAAAATGCTAATAATCTCAATGTTTTGAGGACACTAAAATCAAATTAGCAATAAATAAGATTTCTAGATAATGTTATGGAAAGAATCATGGCTGGCCCTATTTTTTCTTATTGCTATGTTCAAATTCCAACAGGAATGTAAATATTTCCTGAATGCTGAATGTTGCATAACATTACTTGCTTATTGCAACATTTTACTCATTCAGTAAAAAGATCGCAATGTCTCCACTTCAGCCGTGCAAGATTTGGAAAGGCAGTGATTTATGGGCCCCTTACCGTGTGGTATATAAAATAGCTATCTTCACATCCAAGTCCATTCACTATGGTTGTCCATTAGCTGTTGATGACCACAGTACTTCCATATGACTGTGAAATGATCTGAGACCTCTGCCCGTTTTGTTGCTTACATAAATCTTTTGTGACATCTTAGGCAACTTAGACATCTGTGGGTTTGTGCCTGTATTAGCTAAATCAGACTGTCAACTAAGTAACAGTAACACTGCTTCTCTGGCCTCCTAATTTGAAATTCTAAGATGATCTATAATGGTGAAAATGCATTGTTTTGCAAAATCCACATATGATTCAAATAATTCCTTGCATTGAGATACCAAAATAAGCTGGAATTGTCTTTCCTTTTCCATCTCTGTGCCAAGTATAGTAATACAAAAGGAAATATTACCTTCAGTTTTGTGATCAGGAATCTGTTTAGGCTTTGTGAGGTAACATCTGTTATTTTAATTGCTTGCCTTAAATGCTGTAATGCCTGGAAAGAGTTCCTTAATTTTTATTGTCCCATTAGTTGCTATTTTATGTAATATAGCAAATTTGCTCCAAGACTGTGTATCATAATGGAAATGCACGTGTGGGAGGAGGGGGGTTGTTCCCATAAAATGAAAGGATTCATAACTTGCTAAAGCATAATATATTGTATTAGTCCTTTGCAAATAATACACATCTCATCTGATCAGTGCAGTCAGCTGAGGAAACATTCTCCAAATAAATGTTCCCATTTCTTCAGGGCCTTAAAGCAGATGGTACAATTCTTTATTTAAAATTTGTGGGAGTCATAGATTTGAATGTAGTCGTGATAAAAGATGCCTTAACAAAAAATGTAAGAATGTTTTTTTCTCTCTCTCCCTTTGTCTGTCTCTCCTTGCTTCTTTTCCTCTGCACAATAGTAAATATAAGTGAAAAAGCCCAGGATAGTGAAGTTATATTTCTTTTATTACTCTTAAATCATAAGTGCATAGTAAGCTTAGATTTTATTTAGTGGAACTGAAAAAGAGGCATTTGTATGATTTTCATAACTTTTCTTTCTTTTGCTCTTTTAAAATGAAAGAAATGTCCTTTTTTTGTTATAAATCAATGTCTCTCTCAAGCATTTTCCTATGTTAAAATATTCACAGTCATCTTACTATGCCCAAGGCTTCCATCAGTTCTCTATTACTATTGTTCACTCAAGGACAACCCAAAACACTTTCCACTGCCGACAGTTACCATACAAGAGGTGAAAACATTAATGGTACAGTACAAAGGATTGGTTGGATTTCCATTGCAATAATGTGCACAATTATGACCAGCTCTGGTAAAATTAAAATAGAACGGGTGCACAGAAAAGCTGATTTGTGTGAGAAGAGACTGAAAAGGTTGGCTTGATTAGCCTATGAAAACAAAGACTGAAAGAGGATATGCTCTCTGTTTATAAACACATACAGAGTGTGAATAAATGCAGCGTTGTCAGGGGCTAAAGGACAAGGTTGGCACAAGAACAAATGAGTTCCAATTGCCCATGAAGAAATTGAGGGCAAAAGTTAGTGGAAGGTTTCAATTACCAGAGATGTCAGAGTCTGGAAAAACTCCTTCTTAGAGGAGAGAAGGTAAAAAAAATCAAAAACAAAACAACCCAAACTATTTTAATGAACAGTTTACGGAAAAAGATCCAACAGGTTTACCCATCATAGCACAAGAGAGGACTGGGGGAGACCCCCAAGACTGTATTCAAAGGCTACTTTCAGATGAACGCATGTTTTTCCTAGGAGAGGGCTGGTCCTTGGCTGATGCATTCAGCTTGTTCCATTGTGTTTCAACCCAATGAACTCTGTGAATAAAAACATAGAGCATGACTACGTTTTAAACCTGAGTAGCAAGAGCAGGTCTTAAAACCACAGCTTAGTTCCAGGAGCTCACATAATTCTACATTTTAATATGGATAATTCATTAATAGTAGCAGTAGAGGTTCATTTGAACCCTTATATTTTCCAATGGGGGACGGCAGGTCAGGTGTGAAAAGCTACCCTCTTCGGTACAGTTTGGGGCTCAAGCTGCCAGCTCTTTTTTTCAGATATGTGTGAGGCAGTGGACAGACTGATTTAGCCCTGCTTTCTCAAAACTCTTGGATTTTTTTTCTCTGTGAAAGCTAAAAATTGAGTTCTCCTTGTCCTACCAGTTTTCTATTTTTCATCCTCCTCCCCAGAACCTAAGAAACCTAAGGGAGAGATAATGGAGCAAATGATTATGTAGTTCAAGATCTCTCTTTACTTGTCTTGGAGCTTCATCTAGCTATGCCTTCTCCTGAACCACTCCTCTATGGGAAGTGCTGAGAAATTCAGGGAGGACGTAGCACAAGTAGTCTATGGCATGGGCAGCAGCAGCCCAGGGGCTTCGAGGGGTTGTGCAGTGGCCATCCTTTCCCACTCTGTCTCCTGCCCAAGGTGCTGGCTTTTGGAGGAGGAAGAAAAACTCTCCTCTCTGAGTGTCATGAAGGATGTGATGAAGATATGGCATGCACTGGAAAAATAGGGCATGTCCAGTATATGATAAATACTGGAATCATCTTCTTGGCCCAATGTTAAAATCTCTCCATAAGAAAAGGTATTGCTGCCTTTGTTTGATGCCTATTAGAGGAGCATGTGAATACATTCTTTCCCTCCATGTCTCTCACTACCGGTGCAGTTGCTCTGTTGTGACTTAGTAAGTCTCTGCCTAGGTTGCTTATCTTGAAATAATGAGACAAAGCTGAAGGGCAACATATATTGGGTGTCCAGTATATAGTCTTGCTTCCCACTGGAGTCTCTGCCTGATATGTTGAGGTGACCTTCAGTTCCCTTTTCCTAATTCATCTGTAAAGAGCTATTCATTTAAAATAGCATTTCTTTCCTTATTTATTTGCCTACTCAGATGAAATGTACGTCTAATTTTATCCATGTTTCATTTGAAATAGAACAGCCTCCCCTTTATTCCAAGTTCAGACCAACAAAAGAAAGTTTTGGAACTACATATTGAACTTCTGATTTTTTTGAAAAGAATACACATAACCTAGCCTAAATTTATACAGGTGCCAACTCAGTTCAACTTGGCCAACTTTGTAATTTTTTTTTTGACATTTGATGCTTGTATAACAGATCATCTGCCATCCTTATATCATTATACTGTATCGTCCTTTGAAGTGCAAATGAAAATTGTTTCCTCTCATACAATAGTTGCTTTATATAGTTTTCTTAAGTCAGATCCAAAATTCAAGAATGAGAGATGATATTGGAGAGTCATTATATAAAAGGCTCGTCACTCAGTCAATGCCAAGTATTAGAAAAAATGACAAAGAAATATATAGCAAATGACTAAAGTTGAATTTGGGGTTTCATGGCATTGCTTTGTTGTTAACTTAAAATCTGAATTTATGATATGATCAGTGGAATTCACAGCATTTGAAATAGCTATCATTAATCTCTTGATGTGTATACCTCCTTGGCAACCATACAAAATTTTCTTTGGTGTTTGGATTCTGTTATTAGTTCCCAGGTGATGTATAAAAATATGAGGTAGTAACCTAAAGGTTCAAATGAGAACACTCTAATTAAAATGCACCCAAAAATGCTGAATACAGAAAAAGTAAATACTCTATTGAGGCAGAAAAGATAAATGTTTGAGCAGCTGAAAGTCAAAATCTCTTTTAAAGTATTATTTAGCGATATAACGTGGCCATGCAAGTATCAGTTTTTACATTATTAGAACAAGCTTAATAGTCCTGCTGTAACAGTTTGGGCACAGTGTATAATGAAACCGGGCAAACTTTTTATAAATCCTCTGAGAAAGGATATAGCTTAAAATCAAGACAAGAAGTTTCTTGAGCTCTCCTTTCTGATTATATTGGAAGTATTATAAAAAATATTACATGCGTTTTGCTAAAACAGCATTTTATTTTATTTTTTACCTTGCAGCTAGTGAAATGATACAGACTAAATGAAAAGATGGCATCTTAAGCTGAGAGAAACCATTATCTATGGTACATTAAGGATTAATCGACCAGAAATGCAAGATATTATACTGGACGCAGCTGATGCTGTGTGTTATTTTTGTTTGCAGAAAAATCTGTATTTCATAAGAACATTAATAACAGACGAATTAAAAAAATATGTCAATCTGTGAAGAAGAATAAAATACTTTAACTGTAGTCAAGAGAGTAGAAGTTAAAATTTACATGTCGTGTATTTTTCTTCCAAGTTTTAAAGGAAATAAGCAAATGCCAGTATGTCCAGAGAAGTTGCTTCAAAATAATTAATTTAAAGGATGTTAACTGAAGCTCCAAAAAAGCCAAAATTACTGGGATAATTGTCTTATCATTTAAAGAACTGCTTTTTCAAAAAGCTTGGCTTCCTTTTCGTAAGAAAGATTCTGTAATTTGAGTTCAAGTCTGTCTCCTGGTGTCTCCTCAGTTCCTGATTATGGGTATAGATCAGGAAGCTAGATGCAAAAAAAGATGATGGTGTTTAGTTAGAGGTATAACAGTGCAGATGCACTGTATTTTTAAAAAATTAAAAGCTATAAATACACAAATGAGAATCAGAAATTTTGAGTAGACTGTGGCTGTATGCAAGGGTATGTCAAATACTAATAGGAGCTCCTCAAGCACCGCCGCCCCCAGTAAGGGGGGATTATGCACAAATTTAAACATCTAGAAATTTTTGGGCATCAGCCTCTGTAATTAAGACAGATTATGAACAAACAGTTCAGCGTCATGAAAAATAGATTCTAATTAAAAAGACTGAGCAATTTTGTAGATTATTTCACCTGCTTTACAGAAAAATACAGACACAGAATTGCCTTGAAAGCTACCAGCTGACCCTGTTTGAATCGTCAGAAAAAAAGCCCATGTTTAACTAAAGTTCAAGTTCTTATGTGGAAGTTGGAGTCAGTTGCTGTTGCCTGTGAGCCTGTGTTCTTCTCGCTTCATGTTCCCCGAGGGCCTCATCATTCAACGGTGTAAAACACTGTGCTTCCGAACTGCAGGAACTTACACTGTGTAAAGAACTGTTTTTTCTGGTTTCCCTAACCTGCCTTAGAGTTAATGTTTTAAGCTTACTATTTCACATATTGATGTATTTACTTAGTCATTTTTCTCTTTAAAGTGTGTGTCTGTAGAGCTGAGTGTTCAGCTGTAAGCCTTAATAGGTACCCTATGGAGTAAAAAGTTGGTTTTAAATTAAGTCTTGCTATAAACCAGCACACACACCCCTAGAATGCTCTAATGCATTTTCTTTGCCCTTTTGGTAAATGATGTTTGCTGACTTGCACATTGTTCATAGGTTCTTGATATTCTGTTTCCAGGAAATGAACACTTAGGGCCTGAATAATTGTCTGTACCTTCACAGCTTCTAAGTAATGCTACACTTAGAAATACATCATGGTATGACTTCCTACTGATTTACACATTATCTGGCAAGGATGCTGTGAAACACTTTTAAGTAAAAGGTCAAAGGTAAAAGGGAGAGGAGAGAAAACCCAAAATGAAACAACTAAGCCCAATTACATCTACAAAGATTCAGTGAGGTTTGGGCACAGTTCATCTTAAACTTTTGCAATTATTGTAAGGGTGTTAGGTCAGTTGTTTTAATGAGCATTCATATGTTGTTTTTAAAGGCTATGGCAAAGCTTGGCAATAGTCATGTAGCAATCACATGTCTCTTGGTTCTCTCAGTTTATTTTTTGTTTATAAGCTGATGGTAAGATTTCTGTATTTTAACTTTTATGCATATTTTCTCCCTTGCCTTATCTTCCAGGAAATAAATGATGTGGATGTGCAGGAGCTGGTGAGAAGGTCAATTGGAAGGTTAACAATTATTCGGCAGACATTTCCAGTCCCCCAAAACATAAGTCAGCGCTGTTTCCGTGGCAACCACAGAATATCTTCATCACTGTGCGATCCAAAGGACCCTTTCTCCCAAAGCATGGAGGTAGTTCATGTGCCAATCTATTCCCACCTCGGAACTGTCTTTCTAGATAAGTTCAAGGTTTTTCCCCAGGGGCTTAGTGTAATTTAATTTATTTTTTTTTTCATGTCCTCTCTGATATGTTGTTTAATGGCTCATGGCATGACAAGAAAATACTTGGATGGGGGGTGTGAGTATGACTGATGAACAAGAACAACTCACTCCACAGCAATTGAGAAAAAAAAGTCTAAAAAATCCACCAGATCTCCAGGCAGCGGGGTAGTTGTTTTGTTGCCCTGCTAAATTTTATTTTTTATCATCTCGCCAAGAAGAATTTCCTCCCCATAGCCAATGTCTCCTGAGTTGCCATGCTTCTCTAAGCTTCAAATGTGTTGTGAATGGGAAAGCCTTCCTGGGGCCCACCCACATCACCTATTTCAAGTGTCTTGGTGTATGCACCTACATCTACCCCCATGTTCTAATGAGGCCTTATTTTCAGGTGGTTAATTCCAAATCCTAATTAAACTATAAGAGTCTTCCTTCCACGTTAAATCAGCAAACTGGATCATGGTCACTGTCCTCCTAACTTCACGTAGTTTTTCCAAGAGCAAGTCCTCTATCTCCCTCACATCTCTGGTTAGGCTTCATCATGACAAAGCTAAGGCAAATCAGGAGTGTGAAATTGGTTTAAGATGTCAATTTTACTTTTGGGGTTTTTTGCCTGGTCATTTATGAGGTTGTGGAAAGATGACTGCGTTGGCAGTGGTGCAGGAGGAGCATATCTGACTTAGCAGCAAAGAGCTGTCTCGTGATGCTGAAAGAAAGGAGTGAGAGAAAACAATGGGAGAGAAATAGGGAGGTGTTGAAGAGTGTCCTTGCTTAAAATGAAAATATGTAAGGGGAAAAGAAGTGTGGCTGGTCTTGCCCTGTTTCAGGTTAGCTGTAAGAGCCCTTACCTGAGTAATTTTTCACGGAGCAGCCAGTAAGCAACTATTGATGACATGAAAAACTTTGGCCGTAGCATGCTGCACAGTGATTCCATCAGAGTTCTTAAAATAAGCAGGGCTGTGTAAGGCCAATAGATGCATAAGATATCTCTATCTTTAGGCTCTTTAGGCTCTTTAGGAACTGCGAAAATTCTTTAGGTTGTGCTGTTCTGTTATGGCAGCGTGATCCTAGGGGGAACTTTGGTAGCCTATGGATAATGCATAAAAACTGAGGGTGTGATTATGTGCAGTCACTAGAGATTGCAAAGAGCAGTTTTCATGAGCAAATTTACTAACTACCGCAAGGCAGAAAACAGTAATCGTGTATTGATGGGAGTCTTCACATTTTGATGTATTTTTCTCTTCAACTTATCTTTCATTTCATTTTCACTTCAACAGTGAACAGACTCTGGGGAAGAAATTTCTAGAAATCAAAGTTTATTCTCTACGAATTGGCAAATTCCATTTAAAGTGTTAGATTGGACCTTATACCTTAACCTGTGCTTCTTGATCAACCTACAGCTTGGAGAGCTGTAATATTCCTATGGAAAGCTTTCATAACATTTTGGTTCAAACGAATGATGGAAGCTTGACTGGTTTAACTGTTCTGCACAGTTAAGTTGCTTTTTTCATGCCTTCCCTGAGATGGCTGCGCTTCATTAGTAGCTGAGACAACACTAAAAAAATGAAAGGAAGAACAACTCTGACACAGTTTCCCCTGTGTCTTCATACTATGCACAGACCCTTGAGTAGCTGTGAGGTTTGTTGGCTGTTACTTTCTCCCCAACAATATTATAAATTAACTTCTATTCCAGTGGGGAGTTGGAACAGTTTATAAATTGAAATTTCTATTGCTTTTTTTTTTTTTTTATGCCATTGAAGTGTGACTAATCAGGAATATTCTCTGGAAATTATAAGGGTGGAATTCTTGATTTATTTTTTCTGAATTACTCCCTCTAAAGTCTGTGTGAGTAATTAATATTTTTTCAACATCTCTATTACAACAGTGACAAATATTTTGGTGAAGATGTCTTATGTCTCTGGGTTGTCCTGTTTGAAACAACAACTTCAATAAATTTGTATCATTTTGGAGTCAGGAAGTTAAAAACTGGATTCACAGAAATATTTAGTATCATAGCCCTTTTGTCTAAAAACTCTGTGCAATAGCCTAGATATACATTAAAAAAAAAAAAAAGACTGTTAGTCGAGATAAATCACTTATACTTAAGCTGATTGCTAAATACCTTTCTTCTACTTTCGGGAGCAAAAAATCACATCTGAATTTTGAATTGCATCAATAGGATGCAGTTAGATGTTTGGTAATGCAGGTGTCCAGCCATTAGTCTGAGACTTGGAATAAATAAAGGATCAGTAATGGATACCAAGCAATGCATTGAATGTCCTAGTAAATTTACATGGGAAATGAATAAAAGTGTAAAGTGACTTTAAATTACAGCCCCACTCAGTGCACCGGGACAGTTACTAATTAAGCATACTTCTGGTAGTGACAGGGGAAGGGTGATTCTGAGAAGCAGAAAATTAATCATAGTGTCTTTATCATTGCTTTATCAGTGATTGATTACTGTAAATGTTAAGCTGAACTATTAAAGGAATAACAATGCTTAATAATTGCTGAACTCTGTACTCCTGAGCCCTGTTAATACTTGATGAAGGCCCAGCTATATTACTCTTAGATTAGTGAGTGCATCCTTCCTCATGAACTGTGACAATAGTCTTCTATTCCCATGATGATGTTGGGTTACAGAAGCTACCTTGAAAGCAATGTCACTTTGTTGGGAAATGATGACTTGGCATCTGTATCCCTTCATGTACCAATTTAGTCTCATTAGTGACCTTATTGTCACTGCTCTCTAGAGGTGTGTTGTGTTGTGTTTGGTTTTTTTTCCTTTGAGAAGGCTTGTGTAAAATAAACCTGCCTCACCGCATAGTAATTATTCCTTCCCTCCTCCCCCCAAAAATGTCCCTGTGGTGCTGACTTCTTTGGGGAAATACGGTTTTAGCTGAAATGCATTGAATTCTTTGTAGGTTTACAATACACAGACAAATCATCCAAGTTATTTTTAAAATGCTTGATTAATCTGAACCCAGATCCTCAATCCGTGTTTTAATCCTGTCATGCACAGTGATGCCTGGCCTGTGCATCTGCGGAAAGTAAATTAGTTCCTGGGTGAATGCTGAAATGGAAATATTCGTAGCCACTGGAGTCACAGGAGAAACTCGAGTAAGAATAAAGAATTGTCTTCCAGAAAGAGGGACTGAAGGATCACTGTTATTTAAAGAAAAAGGGAAATAAAGATCAGAAGTTCTGTGCATTTGTGGTACTAACAGCGTAGAGTTGTAAAGGCAATAGAGGCTCCCAGGAGTTTATCAGGAGGAAAAGCAGCAGACCATTAGATCTCCTTCAATAAAATGTGAAAGGCGAAATGCCCCAGGAAATTCTGGCAAGGTAAGGAGAAAGATGACCTCTTTCATGGATTCCAGGCAGGGAAGGAGCCGGTCACAAAACCTTCCTGTCAGAACTGTATAGAGCAGATTTCAGATGACACAGGCAAAGCCAGCATAAAGAAAATAAAAACATAAAAAATAGGTTGTATAGAAAGGAGTAATTAGGCAGGAAGATACTATTATTTTTTCTCTTTTTTTTTGCCCTATTTTTAAGGTGATGTGTAGATTTGCCAGTGTCTCAGATCTTCACAATTATTGTGCTTCCTTCACATATATCGCCTCCCAATAGCTGCAGGATTTCCCAGTCTTTGCATGTTTTTAAGAGGCAGAATAGGCACGTTCTCCACAAAGTTGACATACTTTCCTATTGTAAAGTTCCTTCTGTTAAGGTTTTGAGCAGACCATTTGTATGAAGAAATCCTTACACAGAGCAGTCAACATATTCCACAAATCTGGGAAACATCTTTTGGCTTGTCTGTGACTGATGGAGGAAAAAAACCCAACAACTTTGCCTCAGTTAGGAAATTGCTGCTGGCTAACTTGTTTTCAGGCTCTACGAATGCTCTACAGCCCCCTTAGTAGTGCAGCTGAGGAAACTGAGTTTCTCTCAATAACTTCAGACCCAATGGCTTCAAATGACCAACAGGTTATCTAAAAATAATATTCCCAAAGGTCCTTCATGTTTCTGAATATCATTTCACTTCCCAACAACCTCTCTTCAGGAAAGCTGAGGTTTCTCTTTATGATACTATTAGTAACTTAAACGTTCCTGCCATTTGAGGACAGAAATGACTGAAATACGGCTATATTGTAAATTACTTGTTTCAGAAGTGTTTATGAATTCCAAGCTTTTGGGGTTTTTATGTTGAATTGTATCTTTCACGTCTGACCTTGTACTGCATGCATTTTAAAGTACATATATAGAAATAGTACATGGGTAAGTGGAACTGGCACACAAGTCATTTCTTGAGTTCAACTGTTCTCTCTTTCATGCCAAACCTGAACTTTCCTCGCACCGTATGCACGTAGCTGTGCTCACAGTGAAGCATATACACATTTACTCAGGAAGAGTTTTGTCCTGCAAGAAATTAATAGCCATTGCCAAATATTCTGACAGGAAACACCATAAATTGCAGAATTGACTTGCAACTGCACGCTGAGAAAGATTTCATTGGGTCATATTTCAGTCCAGAAATTGCTTCAATCAGAATCAAAAATCAGGAACAAAAACCAGGATGAAATTATTTATTTTAAATTTTCAGTTTCTGTTTTTTTAAAAGAGCAAACAATCATGAATAGAATTTGATGGTGCCCAAATATCTGGTGACTGAAAAATTGAAAGCTGTAGACAACTGGTTAAAAATAAAAGAAAGTCTGTTTACGTTCACGAGTAGGGCTTTAAATCCTGCAAGTGGAGCTGTGCCAGTGATTGGGCTGCCTGTACTTCACATGTGTGTAGTTTGTTGCTAGAAATCACTTGTAGAGTGACAGCACCTAGTGCAGTTTTTATCAGAGCCAAAGATACGACTTTTTAACTCTTACAGTTTCTTCTTAATACCAAATAACTCATTTAATTACCAGAGGATTATGCTTGAGGCAAAACAAATGATAAATTCTGGCTGCTGGGAGGTGACCGCAAATAATAATGCTAACACTCCCCTTTTCGTGTCTTTACAGATTTCCAACCTGTATATATACGACACTGTCCTCCTGTTGGCGAATGCCTTTCATAAGAAGCTGGAGGACAGGAAGTGGCACAGCATGGCCAGCCTCACCTGCATCAGGAAGAACTCAAAACCCTGGCAAGGCGGACGATCCATGTTGGAAACCATCAAGAAGGTACCTTTTCCCTGTCTTTCCTCATCTTTGATTTCTAAAATACTTGCATCGGGCAGTATTTCTTTCCGAGGTGCGTACTATTCTTGCCTGTACCAGCAGCATCTTTACAAAGTAATAGTTTTGATGTAGAGTTTCTGAATGAAAATAGTCTTTAATTGGTTTGGGTTTTTTTCCATGTTACAGTGAGCCTATTTAAAATTAAGTCAATGAGTTTGTTTAATCAAATTACCAAACTAGTAGAATTTTTAAGTACAAATAATATCCTATTGAAAAAGTGTCATGGGTCAGGAGGTAAAGCAGATAAATTTACTCTTTTATTTGTAAAAGAACAAAAACAGTTGTACACTTGGGCAATGATCTGTTCCATTGCTATTGACCTTAATATAGTGAAATAGTGGAAATGAGGATGAGGAAGACCCTAACCCCCGTCTAGTCTATATCCTGCCATTGCAGAACTTTTCCCCCTAACAATCTCTGTAGTGCTTTAGTTAATGTTAAGCTCTCACTACTTTCCTGTGCTTATTATTTCATATGTTAATTATGCTCATGCCCAAGATGCTTTTCCTGTGTTCTTCAGACTTTAAAGATAATTTTTCTTAGTTATTCCCTTTCTTTATGATGTTTACGATCTCCGCTTACTTAGAGACAATTATCACAGTCTTCCGGGTCAGTATTTAGTCAAAATATGCACAGGTTGGTAGTTTACCCTTCTCTGTAAGTTATTCCATTCAGTCTTCTTATGTTACTGATGTCGTTCATAAAACTGCCTTCTCATTTGTCTGCACGTACTTCCTGGTAATGTGTGCTTACATTATAAGTGCTGGCAGTGCCTACATTGTAAATACAAAAAAACCCCAGGACAGTTAAAAAAAATTTAAAAAGGGTACATTATTTATGGCTTTCGTTAAAAAGGCATAAAAAAAAAATATCATTTTATTTCAAGAAGTTGCTGTTCTGCATTAGGTCTTTAACTACACCAGAAATTATGATGATGCAGGCAAAATGTAAGGCTTCTTTGAACACTGCTTAGTTTTTCCCCAGTCCTGGGTCAATCTGCATTAGATCCAAAATAACAGTTCAAGGCTTTCTTCGGTGGCTGTCCCCAGTTTCCATTCTAATAGTTTGAAGTCATGAGACTGCAAGAATAATCCAGGACACATTTCTTATTTCAGAGGCAGGATATGGCTTTTAGGGACTCTAAACTGCATTGCTCTTAACTTATCGAAGCAATTCCAAATTCACATTTGGCAGACCCGGGTATTTTAACCTACGTTTCAGGTTCTGGAGCTTTTCTTCTCAAATTGCATTTTGTAAATACTATTTCATGCTTTTTCATTAATAAACTAAAAGCTATTTCTACTTTCTCAAATCCAAATAGGATGCCTGAGCTGGAAAAGTCAAAATACCCACTTCCACTTTAGGATCAGAAATTACTGAGCTGGAGTTTCAGGCAAAGCCTGGTAGCCCCACTAGCGTCTCTAAATTTAGAAGTACTCCTCCATGGAAAGGGCTGCTGACTGTTTTGCATTACGATTATTTGCTTGCTTGTGTTACTTGTAGATGTCAGACTGATCCTGTCCTCCTACATAAACATCCTTTATGCTGTTTCTTACCACCATCTCATCTCTTTGCATCTCAAACAGACCTTATTCCATTCTTTGCCACATTGTCCTAGCTATACGGTTTATCATGTTCCAATTCTCACCTCCTAAAATGATGTGATTAATAAAACAAATTCCTTCTGTGACCTTTCACAGAAGAGCTGCACTGTGTTGAAGATCAGTTTATGTAGCTCTTAACCCTGAAACATGAAGAGAAATGGCCAGGAGAAATATGAAAGCATTCAAGAAGGCAGGAGTAAGTGGAAATTCCAGGGTTGTGGTTAGTTTGCTAAAAAATGAATCAAAACCCAAGGAAATTCCTGACACGTGCAGTTAACCAGGCTTGACTCCTGTTGCTTTTGGGTTTCTCTGCTATTTGAATGAGATGGCTTTGAGAAGAAGCAATTTTATTGGTATAAATTGAATAATCCAAATACTCCTTATACTGCATTGTGCTGACAGAGATGAATTTCTAGAAGTAACATGCTAAAATTGGAAGTCAAAATTTAATTGAAAATGAAATACAGAAATTTCCTCTCTGTGTGTATGTCTGTACCATTTCAATCCCTAGGCAGAGGAAAGCTAAAGATTGCAGCTGAGAGATGGAATTGTATAAGAAAGAGGAATTCTGCCTTAGTTTTGTAGTCTCCTTTCCCTTTTGTTTCACTAAAGCACTTATGTAGAAGAACTTTAGGATCACAGCTGTGCACTTTTGAAATTAAAATTTGAAATTGATAAATGTCTGATGAGGTACCAGGAAAAAAAGCATAAAATTAAAAAGTAATGCAAGGAAGGATAAACACACAATCTCTCTTCTTGAGAATTCTTCCATTTTCCATCTTCTTTTTTTTTTTTCTTTAAATATCTTTTCTCTCCTGTTGTCTTGGAACATCCGCTAAAACCAACTGGAATAAGAAGTTTTTCTCAAAAACATATTGGTTTTCCTTAATTCTGAAAGAAAACAGGAAAAAGCTACCATGTAGTATTTAAGTAGTTTCTGAATAAAAGGTTCTGCATTTTCATTTTGAAATCACCACTGTTTTGAAGATATAGTGTATAATGGAGTATCAACAGAAGATATTGTTATAGTTCAGAGTGAAGATACGTTCTGAGATTTCTTAAGTGCTCCTGGAAAAAGAACTTCCACCCTCTGCACAACTTTAACTCTACCTTCATAATGACCTGTATCGCAGAGCTAGAATCACTGTCTTGTCCCAGATTGTTCCTTACCTCAGTGTAGTTTTCAGTGGGCGTCATGTCGTAGCCAGGTATGGTGGTGGTGGGGAAAAGAATTAAGGAAGAGATGCCTAACCTCCAGCCTGCCTACCTTAGAAAAGGATTTGCAACTCAAGTAGCTGTTGTCCTAGCAGCAGCAAAGTGGAGGTCATGTTGCCATCTGCTGCTGTGTACAACTGAACTCTTGCTGCTAAAAAAGCAGCAAAAAATAAAGGAAGCTTTTCTAGAAGAAAATCTATCTTCTAGGATCAGAGATCCAGAAACAGCAATATCTGGCAGTGTTTTAGCTTCAGAGGGAACCTCTCTTTGATTTCTAGAGGGGAAAATAAGAAAAGAGGGGAAATCTCTATAAGCTACGCACTGAAGAAGGTAAGAGAAACGGATGCTGGTGTTCTAGCTGCAGCAGCACCTGTTAAAAATAGGCGGACTCTGGTGGTAAACAAACTAACTTCTTTATGATTAATAAGCTAATATGGAAGAGCAGGGAATGAGAGCGAAATAGAGTTTCAAATGGTTCTTGAAATGGTAATATAGCTGTCTGAATCATTTCCTATTGTAATTTGTTACTTTTCAATGTTGAACATTTGATTCCTGCGTCGCTATTACTACAAACAACTCCAAAAGCTGTTTTTTTTCTGGGTGAATTCAGCTGATTGGACAAGGCCTAAAAAAACATGTTAAGGCCACTAGAATTATTAAAATCTAATATCTGTTTCTACCCGTTCTGGAACTGAATAAATAGTTAAATTCATTAGGAAATACAATCCTTCTAATGAATTTGGCCAGCTCTAGCAATTAGTTCTAAATTCACTTCTGTAATAGGAACTACCCCCCAAACACATGCTTACTTGTTTATTTCTCAGTAAAGCTATTTCACAGTGAAAGAAATAAGTATTACTAGAAAATAATTCTACTGTTGGAAAAATTAATCTTCCCAAATAGCCTGAGAATAAATATAAGTAGGATTATATGGAGGATCAACTGAGGAAAATGACATCAAGTTACTGCATATGTCTTCTCTCACACTTACCTGATCTCTTCCCAGTCACATTTGTTTAGCTCACTTAGAAATAGCAAATTTTTAGTGCTAGCAGCAACATAGAGCCTATTCCTTTGTGGAAAATGAGCTGTACCTCATGCTGTTTCATGAATCATGGGTGGAATTGTCAACTAGTTCTGGTCTCAGAAATATCAGTGGTGTTCAGTGGTGATGTGCAAGAAAGATGCCGAATTGTTTTCCAGGTAGTAGATTGGACTCTCTTTGCTAGCAGATAAAAATGTTTTCGATATCAGATTTTTTTCGAGAATAAAATATGAAACTCTTATTTGATGCTTATAGCATTTTCTTCTGCCTGTAACCACAGTTTTTTAATCATAGAATACCAGGTGGGAAGGGACCTCAAGAATCATCTGGTCCAACCTTTCTTGGCAAAAGCACAGTCTAGACAAGATGGCCCAGCACTCTGACCAGCTGAATCTTAAAAGCGGCCGATGATGGGGAATCCACCAGTTCCATGGGGAGGTTATTCCAATAGCTGATTGTTCTCATTGTGAAAAAAATTCCCCCTTGTTTCCAACCGGAATCTCCCCAGGAGTAACTTGTATCCATCACCCCTCATCTTTTCCATGTGACTCCTTGTAAAAAGGGAGTCTCCATCTTTGTAGCCTCCCTTGAAATACTGGAACGTGGTGATAAGGTCTCCCCTAAGCCTTCTGTTCTCAAGGCTGAGCTAACTCAGTTCTCTCAGGCTTTCCTCATATGGAGGCTTCCCAGTCCTTTGATCATCTTGGTGACCCTTTTCCTTAATTCCTTTTCCATAATTGCAAAATAGCTAGTGTCTGACCTACCCATATTTTGAAAAAACAAAAAAAAAAAAGGGGGTGTTTGAAATGGAACTGTGAGAGCAAGTACAATATTTTCTAACTGATGATTGGCAAGCTGACATTCCCAAGTGAGGTCCTGACTGCTAGGTAAATAGTGCTTTCTTCAGGGACTTACAGTATAATAGTGCCTAAGCATATATAAACTGTAGTTTGCCTTGCCAGTCTAGACGGGACTCAAGTAGGCTTTAACTATATTGCCAAGCTTTATAACAGCTCTGCAAAGCCCAGAGCAGTGATCAGAAACATAAGTAAAACATTTTTGTCGTAACAACTGACATTTCACTCCACTTTTAAACGTGTCAGGAAATTGCATGGTTGCGGCTCAACCTTAGAGGAATTTGAGAGAGTAGATAATAAATGTGTCTTCACTTTTCCCCAAATAGCATTGTTTCTGTAAGTTAAATGGAATGAAAAATTTCTTTGACTCTTACCCCATTATCATAATTAATGCTAAAATAACTCGGAAAAATCTCATCAGGAAGTCACTGGATCAGTAGCTGTCATACAGATGGCCATTTCCTCTGTGATCTCCTTCCACTGTGCATTAGCAGAGGGATAGAACACATGACATAAATCAAGTAAGTGTTTTAGAGGGATCCACACTGTGAAAGATATGCAGAAAAATTGGAGCAATGTCCTGAAACTCTTCCTGGTAATACACTGTGCCACTCCATCACCCCTAAGCAATACAACAGGCTCATGTAAGCCTCGTGAAAAGGCTGTGTGGGACAATGAGGACTAGTAGAATTAAAGAATCATTATGGCTGGAAAAGACCTTTCAGATCATCAAGTCCAACTGTTATCTAACTCTGCTGGGCCCACTTCTAAACCCTGTCCCTGACGGCTTTTAAATACATCCAAGGATGGTGATTCAACCACTTCCCTGGGCAGCCTGTTCCAGTCTTTGATAACCCTTTCAGTGTAGAAGTTTTTCCTAATGTCTAACCTAAACCTCCCCTGGTGCAACTTAATGCTGTTTCCTCTTGTCCTAGTGGTTGTAACTTGTGAGAAGAGATCAACCCCCACCTCTCTACAACCTCCTTTCAGGTAGTTGAAGAGAGCAAGGTCTCCCCTCAACCTCCTTTTCTTCAGACTAAACCACCCCAAGTCCCTCAGCTGCTCCCCATAAGACTTATTCTCAAGACCCCTCACCAGCTTTGTTACCCTTCTCTGGACCCTCTGTAGAGAGCAGTAACAGCATTGTCCAGCCTGCAGGGTCCAGCAAGGTAGGTCCCAGGTGGAGAAGAGGCATCAGGACCTCTAAGAAGTTTCCAGTCAGTTTTAGTATTGTCGTTGGTATTACATGGGCGGTTCTTCACAGTTTTGTCTTTCTGCCTCTGCCCTTTCCAAGCCAGGAGCATTCCCATCTAATCTGAGCTCTTATTACACTATTTGCAGATGTACACAGTCTGGGAAAGAAAACTCTAATCAAAGACACTCTCTTACATGAGAAATTTTCAAAGCATGCTAAAATTGCCAAAATAGATGAATGAAAAAAATTGTTGTTATGGTTACTGCTGGATTTCAGCCAAATAAAAATAACTAACAGACTTACAGTTTGTATCTTGCCCCAACAGTTGTAGCCATTTAAAAATCAAGGTAAATAAATTTACACAATAGTTTTAGATAAAGATTCGGTTCCAAAATATGGTAGGTAAGTCTGTTAACCTGTACTATATGTTAGGGGCCGTGTTTTTCCAAAGAATCCTGTGTTTTCTTAAAAAGTGGATTTCATTGCTTAAAATGAATTTGAAGTTTTTTAAAAAAACTTCCTCGATTATTTTTTTTTAAATCATATTTGCTCAAATAAGGACAAAGGTTATAAAAATTGTTTTCCAAGTCAACTAAAATTTTAAATTGCTGTCTCAAGTCTCAAAGATTCATTTACATTTTAGACATGATTCTATCTTCAAGTCCTCAAAATTACTGGGAGCTCTCTCAATCTGAAAAATAAAGTAAATTTAATTTTCTATATTCAAAGTTCCCAATTTAAGACTACTTTTTCCCAAAGTAAGAAAAAAGGAAAACACTTTCTGCTGTTCAAAGCATCTGTGTTAACGGAGTTGGTTTTTTGTTGAATATTTACTTTCTTTTCTAATTTTGTTTCAGAGTTTTCCCTTCCTTTTTCCAGACTTTTCTTGTGGCTCACTTGAAATCATGGTGCAGCTCAGGTGGTCTATAACAGTTTAATTAATTTTCACACTTTACCTACCTCAGACCCACAGGTTTAATTCACACTGTGGATGGGAAAGTTTTAGGAAGTAATATAGGAAATGTGAAGTATAATGCAATAAAAGCGTTATATCATAAGGGGTCAGAGTGGTGCAGGACTGGAAAGAAGTGCATGCTGTCACGTAGGGCAAGTCAGGCAGACGAAGGCTTTCAGGGGTCAGATGGGGATCCCAACCCTTGTGAATCTGTAATGC
Organism: Charadrius vociferus; assembly: GCF_000708025.1. Lineage (NCBI taxonomy): Eukaryota > Metazoa > Chordata > Aves > Charadriiformes > Charadriidae > Charadrius > Charadrius vociferus. The sequence goes on from NW_009648972.1 coordinate 1,733,829, forward strand.
TTTGCAGGCATTTCTAGATCACATGTACCATGAAATTCTGGCTTAAATTAATCAAAAAGCCAGTTGAGACCATGTGAGGAACAAAAGGTATGTAGAACAGGTTTTTATTTTTGGTTCGTCAATAGGATGTAGTCATATTTCAGTTAGCAGAATAGGTTTATATTTGTGAAACTCAGTTATTTACCTGAGGATGTGTTCAAATGCTTTTGCAGGTAAACACAAGCTTGTTCTGTCTTCACTCTGAACCAGCCAGAGGTGTGCTAACCCCAGTCTAAAAACCATGAAGGTGTGACTATTACAGGACTATGCTCAAGCTAATAAGTAACCTTAGTGTCATGCTAACCATAGTGACATGCATCAAAATTGCCTGGCTGGCTCTCACTGAGGTGAAAGTCTTCATGGAAAAGACTGTGCAGATTTACCCTTTATCAGGATGTTGTTTTTTCCTTTTGTTTAAATTCTATTTTTATTGTAGTATCTCATCCAAAAAGTAAATATTTAGAAAATGTTAAAATATATATACGCACACAAAGTATTACCTTGTTTTTAACCGAAAATGGCACTTCATGATATATTTGTGTATTACTCCTTGACAATACTAGTCTCTAGTAAGTTTTAAAGGTATTATCCCAATGATCCACTTCCTTATTTTTATTGTAATCTTAGTAATGTTTTATAAAAGGATGACAACATTTTGTTAGTTCATACTAATCTGCATTGGAGATGCAAATTTTATACTCCTTCCCGGATTTTCTGTAAACTGAAGATGTGAGAATAGAGCTTTTAAAATCATGATTCAGCAGGGCTCACCTGCTTAGCTAGGTAGTTTATATTGCAACAGTTTATTTTCCATTTTTTTCAGTTCAAATAATAAAGCTCTTAACTGAAAGAGCTATCACAACTGCAAAACTCCTACCTTATGTTTTGAAGAAAAGCTATGCATTTCATAAGGTTTTACACCAGAGGCAGATTCTTTTCTTGTACATATTTAAAATATTGTTCAAGTTTTTTTGAGGAAGCGGGTTAAACATTAATTTTTTCTGAATCTGAGAACTGAAGAAATTTTTTTTAAGGCTAAAGGTTTTCATTGTAGGCATTTCATGTGGCTCTGTTGCTTTTACAGTTCAGGTCATCACAGTGCTTATACAAAGATGAAATGTGTGTCATGTTGAATTAACCCTGGAATATATTTTGGGTATTGCTGTGGCATGTATAGCCCTTTCAACTCTGATTCTTTACAGTAAATATTCACTGTTTCATGTTAGTATTTTAACCCTTTCTGACAAAAAAAAAAAAAAAACAACCAAAAAAGCAAAAGCTAGCTTGGAAATATGCTGCATTGTTGCTTATCACATGCATTGTCAGTAGTAGAGATGTGGAGGAAAACAGAAAAATCACTTTATTCAGCTAGACAAGCCCCTATTCATTTGTGCAAATCGCTTATGCTGGGCTCAAAAAGCACCCAACTTGATCCAAAACTGAACCTGATCTTATGTGGAAATCTCTTTTCGGTGAGAAACATTTGGGGGAAAAAAAAGCAAAAATAAACAAAACTAGGTTTTGTGCAATTTCTTTTATATATTTGTCTTTAGATTTGCTTCCGCTAAAATTATTCACAAAACTTCTTTTTTTTTTTTTTTGGAACTAGAGTGTCTATACATATACGCTCATGGGTCAAAGAACAAAAATTGGAGTGCAAATACACTAAGAGTAAGACTATTGCTTATATTGCATCTGCTTAGCATTGCTGAGTTTGATTCTTCTGTGAAGAGCTTAAATGATGCAGGAACAATTTAGGTTTCAGAATTTTTAGGGAACTGTGGTCTCTGGAACACTGTCCTAATTCTGGCAGTTGTGTTTGTATTCTGCATGGTTAGTGCACAGATGCCCTGGAGAAACAAAAGGTTATTAATATTGGCTACTTCTGAGTTTTCACTCTGTTCCTTTTTTCTTTTTTCTTTTTTTTTCTTTTTCCCAATAGGGTGGAGTGAATGGCTTGACTGGAGAACTGGAGTTTGCAGAAAATGGGGGGAATCCCAATGTGCATTTTGAAATTTTGGGGACAAATTATGGAGAAGATCTTGGCAGAGGCATCCGCAAGGTGAGGCTACATTTATTCAAACAAGAGACTATTTTTACTCATTTTTTTAATACCTTTCCTATGTTCCGTGTTAATAGAAATGTGTTTGATGGCAGATAATGTGGTGTTGTGTATCACTGAGAGGCTAAGAAACAGGAGTGAAGTCTTGACCTTCTAGATACCCATCTATTGTATTATTGCAAAGAGGCCGTACAGTAGGTCATGTTGATTGAGGTGTTGTTTGTAATATGGAACGTGTTAAGCTGCTGGTTGACTGTCCCAAAAGACCAATGGAAGCTGTTGTTTTGTAACCCTTGCAACCCATTTCCAAAATAGCAAATTTTACACTGAATTATGTTTAGAGCACCCAAATCGACACTTGATACTTATGGTCAAAGTGGGATGCTTCAACTCTTAGATGATTAAAATTCATAGTTACAGAAAGAGAAAATCTGTTGTAACATCGACAAAATTTCGGTAATCTCTTGTCTTCATGAAATAAGTACACAATATTTTAGTAGAAATTAACTTCTACAGAGTAAGCGTAGAAGTAAGTGGTGGAAGCAGGTCTATACTTTCAATGCCTACCCTTCACTTTGGACAACTGCCCATCTAGGACAGCAAAAGTAGAAAAAATCGTGTGTTAGCTCTTAGGAAAATAAAAGACTAATAGGCTCTTCCAGGAACAACACTCCTTCAAAGACAGACCTCCTGAAAGATAATACCAAGATCTTTTCATTTAGTGTATCAGATAACACTGGTTTTTATATGCAAGAAACCTGAAGTGATTGAAAGCAAATGACGGAGAAAGTTATCTTAATATAGGTAAACTGGTTCCATGTGTCAGTGTCACTATATGATGAAGTACATCATTTTTCTGCATACCTTCTGCAGGAATAGATAAGTGCTCTGAAAGAAGGGAGAGAGAAATAAGAAGTTAAAAGTGGCTCTAAACTCCCGACGTATCCTTTGCTATTCATTGGAATTGTTATTCTGTTCCTGCTGTTTCATCTGTTGTCAATACTTTAATGTACACACGTGCCTATAGCTATGTCACCTTGAGCAGAGATCCTGACAGATGCTTTGGAAATTAAATGGAACTGGATCTTGATATTTAGAGATGCACTTTGCAAAGTCTTTAGGCGACCAGAATGTTGGATGAGTCCTTATTCCCTCACCTATAAATTCAGTCTGTTTCAACATATTTTGACTTGATTTATTTTCCATGCTATGCATCGAGGAGCTATTTATTCTTTAGAGACCCCAGGTAGTCCTTCCTAAGACAAATCTGTATCTCTTCATTTAATTTAATTGGTTGACTTTGGCTGTTTTTTGTCTTCAGGCCTGTCTGGGTGAATGCCTGAGTGAAGCACTAAATTGTGTTCTTCCATTTCACAAAAAGATAGGAGAGAGAGAGAGAGACCCACAGAAAGGTCTTGGAAATAAAGAAGAACGAAAAGGCTTCCTACTCTTTCTAACTATTTTCTGATGGTATAATTCAGATTTATATTGCAAATTTAAACTATGGTACAGCTGGCTTTTAAAGAAGAGATTAATGACCATAGGCACACATAAGCTGTGCAAAACATGAGATAGTACGATCAGGCGTTTTGAATTTTCCTTGTTTACCCTTTATCATAGTTCAAGGACAAAGAGACATTCACTGTTTTTGAAAGGAAATAGATTTGAAGTTGGTCAAAGGGAATAGAGTTTTGCACAGAATATAATTAGACCGTGAAACTCGGTGTCACAAGATCCTGTTCAGGAGAAAAGCAAAGATAAAAAGTAAGATGCTGAAAATATGTATTTTTTTACATTTGCTGAGATGAGCGTTTAAAATTAAATGTAGAGATTATAAGAAAATTTTCCAGTTGAAGGTTGCACTATAAATGTCTGTCCTTAGAATTTTGTTAAACGCTGCAGCTGGTTAAAAAGAAGAAAGTGTCCAGAGCAGAACAGATTTAATCTGTTCCAATTTTTTTTTTCTAAACAGCATTCAGTGATCCAGAGAAAGCTTTAGAAAGAGTCCTGGTGTAGAGAAATGAATTTTCTTTAGAATGAAATTTCTGTATATATTGTGAGAATGTGATAATTGTTCCTGAGTCTTTAAAAAAAAAATTAAGAATAATTCCAATTATTGGTTTTGTTTTGTTTTGTTTTTACACTAAATTGAAAAGTAAAAGGATTTTAAATAAATATCGTATTTATAGTCAATGTCCCAAAGTTAAAAAATACAAGCTGGGGATCCAAAAATCTTTTACATCAGAGCTAGAGAAGAAACTTTTGGAGGGGAAAATGACATATGTTGGTTTTACTTTTTTGACAAAAATTCACATATTTTTGTATTTGATTAGGTTTTACTTTACAGTGTATGAGCCACTAGTGTTGGAAGCAAATCACAATAATTACAGGAGTCAGATATATTTTTGTTAGCTACGCTAATTAAAGTGCACTTCAGATTTTCATGTATTTAGTGGTCTGACTATAGAACTACCTAACCATTTTTATTTCTCAACTCTAGTGGAAGCAGCTGCAATTAGTAGACTGACTGAAATTTCAAAAGAAACGCATCTTCCCTAATTAACGTGTTTCCAAGTACTTTTATAGTAGATAATGAAGGGTGAGATCATGACAAAATGCCCATTGAAGTCGTTGGAACCAGAAGTTCACACCAAGTCAAGTGTGTAAAGAATTTATTTTTTTTTTCTCCTGAGGAACAACCAATTGATTTTAATTAAAGCAAGTAAAATTTTAAAACGCACTCAAATTTCTCAAGAGTCCAAATTCAGCTTGAAATAAGTTCTGTTTGGATTCCAGAGTAATTTGGTTATTTCTGAAAAGTTCGCTTATATTCATATTCCTAGGACTCAAAAAAGCAAACAATTTGGGAAACCCAAGAATTTATCTTTGTTTTTGTTGGCCAAATTGGGCCATGTACCTAGCAGAAACGATCTGCAAGTTCACTCCTTCAATTTTCGTGGGCTACTGTCATACTTGGAAGCAGTGGGAGCATTCCTGTGGAAGGTCATTGTGTTGGGGTCCTTCATCTAGTGACGACTTAGAAAATTCAGGAGTGGGACTTGCCTGAAACAAAAATTTTGTACTGTTTTGTCTGTAAATGCCATCCATCACCTTGCCAACCATGGATCGTTTAGGCTATAAGTGTTGCCAGAGTGACGTATTTGGAGCAAGACAGTCAGATTGCTGCCAGATACTGATTTTATTGACACCGGTGGTGTTACCATCCCAGAGGAACTGCAGAAAAACTCTTGCTTTTACACATCATTCTGTGTCTTGCATTTGTGCAGATATAGTTATATTCAGTGGGAGACATGGGTGTATTTCTGACATTTCTCTGTTGGCATTTGTCTGTTGGTATTTGACATTTGAGTATGTATTCTTTGACATTTAAATTTCACTGCAATACTTTTATCTATACCGTTGAAATAAAAGCTGCCATTCCTGTGAATAACCATCCAACAAACAAATGAACAAAAGGGATTTGATGGCTCAGAGGCGTACTGTTATATCTTAGTGGTGTGGAAAACAGCACTGCAGAAATGAAGTGGTTTTCATGTTTCTTCCAGTGCTCCTTGTAGTTCATAATGGGCTTGTCCTCAAAGGCTCTGTGCTACACCTTTTGAAGTTTAGTGTACTTTCTTCCTGTTACCACACTGCTTTTCTCACCACGTGTCGACGTTTGGAGATCGTGGTGCATTTTGCTCTGCCTCCCTATCACTGTTAGCATACACCTTCCTCTTGTGCGTTTCTCTTCTCTTCTGAAGATGGTTTCTGTCCTTTCCTTCCAGCCCGGGAATGAGCTAGCACACCAGGCTCTTGCATCTCTTCCTCTCTGCACCAGGATGTCCATGTCAAGGCTTTCTATGCATTTAGGACACCTAGGGATGCCTTGGAGCAAGGATAGATCCATGGGCATGCAGGAAGACAGACACCTTGGGTGGGGCACCTGGGTAACCCAGCGTGCTTCCAGCCCTCCTCATTTGTCCAGTTAAGATTGTAGGGCTCTGTCCTAAATGATTTTGATTTGATGACCTTAAGGAGGAAATGCTATTTGTTTTAATCTGAGGGATACCTGTAGCGCAAAGCATTACATGTGAATGCGACCAAAGACCTTTGGCCATAATGCCTGACCAATGTGTTGTTCCTCTCTCCTTCTGCCAGTGCAAATGGCAGGACCTTCCCTGTGGATTTAATGCATGCAGGTTTTTATTTCACAGATTATTAAGGCTTACGCGGAGCATTCTATAGTTGTGTTATTTGTTCAGAGATGGGAAAATTGTATCGCATTTTTTGTTTTCATTCTTGTAAAATAATTGCTACTTCCACTTCATCTGAGAACAGTTGTTGATTACAACAGTGGCATTGCTTTGTGTTATCCCATATATAATTTTTTCTTACATTTGTATCATGATGCAATGTATATTTTGATCTCAGGGAAATTGCTGTCTCTTCTTACAAAGTTAAAATTTATTTTTTGCATCCTTTATCTCTTATTCCCTTCTGTTTCATTAGGTAAAAAGAGAAGTTGTACAGCTCTGCTCACACTTATTAACTAACACTATTTAATAACAAGAGCAGACAAAGTATTTTCTTCCTGGTTAGCTACTTGAGGTAAATGATGGGTTCACCTGTTTCCTTTGTGATCATGACCAAAGGTAGAGCTCTGTAATGTGATTTAAAAAATGTATATATATCAGCACCTGGTACTTTAAGCTGTGATCTGTTTCAGCTGTTTCTAAAGGCTGACATGCAATTTATGATGTGACTGAAAGATATACTTGCAATTTACAGAGGCATTATTGATGGTGTATTTTCTAGTGAGTTGAAAAGAAATGTTGCTGTGTCTGACTGCTTTGCCTTAGTGTTGATAGAAAAGATGAACCTGGCACAGTACTAACATGTTACTCTCTGTAAAGCAACTTTAAATACATAAGAAGCTTGCTAGAAATGAAATAAACTACTTGGTACTAAAGGTAAAGAGGTAATTAAATACCTTGGTGAACTGGGACCCGTTGTTCCAGTTCAGCACGGTACTTAAATCTGCTAAGAGATTCTTTCTTTATTTAGCGCTATGCAATAGATAAAGATACAGTGACTGATTCTTCACTTTCTGCTAGCTTCCGTGAATTTTTTGTGAAGTTTCAGTGAAATTTAATTTGGGAATTTGCATGTTATCACAAGGAAGCTAGTGTTAGTAGAGAACTGTGATTTATTTGAAAGTGCACTGCTGTTTAGCTTAAAAGTCAAACTAAATGCATATTTGAGTCTAATGGAAGTGGAAAAAATACCTCTGTCCATAATCGTATTCCTGAATTAAAAAAAAAAAAAAGAAAAGTTTAAAACATTCTCCTCTCTTTGCTTTTGTAGAAAGCATTTTCTTTTAAAATCTGAGCCCACAGAAGGAGAGACAGCCTCACTCAAAGTAATCAATAGTGTACCATGTGGAGAATTTGTCAGGTTTTGGAAACTGAATCAGGTGGGGCGGGAAGAATCTAAATCTTGGTGCTGGACTGTCCAGCTGCCTGCCCTGACCCTGGGCTGTCTGTCTGGATGAGTGAGTATATCAGTGTTCATAACAAGTGCGAAGTAAAGAAGCCAGAGAGGGATTCAGTGGCTTGGTGGATGCTACCACGGGAACATGGAAGACCAAGGTTCAAATCCTTCTTCTAGTGATCATTAATAAATGCAGAGCAGAGCTGCTACTACAGGTGGTGTTATAAGCAATGTGTTCCATGTGAATTATTCACCTGTGAATTAGGATGTCCACCAGGAATACATAAGAGCCAGGATCAGGTTTATGAGCAAAATCACCCAGAACACAAACTCTCAAACTCCAAATTAATGCTAGGAAAGCATAGTGCAATAGAGACACATTATCCCATCTATTTCTCCTTAGAAGCAGCACAGTCAGCCGTGTCTGCTGAGCTTCGGTGTGCTCAGGCATTTGAACGTAGCAGGACCTGTTGTAAAACAGAAAGGCGATTTTGGGCTGTGAGACAAGCAGGTGTCCAGATTTTCCAGTCTAGAATAATAAGGTTAAGTGCTTGGGTTAAAATTCGACTCAAATAATTAAGACACAGGTTTATCCAGTTTTCAGCATGCAGGTGGGTGGCTTTTAGCAGTGACATTTATAGGGCTAGAGGAGTGGCATTTGAACCCCAAAAAAATCTTTCAAGCCTCTGAGTAACTGCAACACTCTGGAGTGAAGAGGGGTTTGCTCCTATATTGGGAACAGTGGGGAAAAAGGGAAAATGCAGGGTGGTAGGAGCAGAGTGCAATGGGACCCTGGGGAGCAGGATTGATGTCAAACAGAAATTCCCCGTGGGACCTTGATGCTCTGTAGTATTTCTCCTGGCAATTTTGGCAGGGATGAGTCCATTCTCTCTCAGAATTTCCATTCTTGTCAAAATGGATATGAATGTTCTTACTGAAAACTGCTTTCAATGGATTGGGAACTGCCTATTTTGACTGATTGCTTTCATTAGAAGGAGACAAATCTTTTTTATGCACTTTAAATTATATAGTTTCATGGGTTTTATTCATTTTTTTTTTCATTGGGATAAGAGGTTACATTTTACCCATCTCCTGTCGAAAATGCAGTTGTCTTGACAGCAAAGAACAGGAAAAATACTTTCCACTTTCAAATTTGTGTTTTCATTTCCTTTAATATCTTGTGATGACAATGGAAACTTGAGAAAGATTAGTAAAAAAAAAAATAAAAAAACAACAAAAAAACCCCAAACAATCTTGGAATTGTATCACTAACTCTTGTTTTATGTTGATGCTGCTAGACAAGTGCATAACCACAGTGGCCCCTGTTTCAAAATGGGAATAAGAGCAAAGAATGATACAGAACTTTATTCATTTCTTTTTCATAGCAGAGATTTTTTTTTGTTCTTAAAATTTTTGAATAGCAGAAATAGCATGGGGTTTTTTTAATATCTATGGTGGGAAACAGAATTTGGATTTGAATGTTGGTCAGGTTAGAGTAGCGTGTGTAACGATTCATATCTGTTAGACATTTTTCCTTCATTTTGGGGTTCCTCTCTTCCTCTTGAATTGCTCACAGTTGGCCACAGGTCAACCAGGCCAAGGCACTATACCACTTTTGTTTTTCCAAACTCAATGTTTGCAGTTAGTAACCCTTTATGGTTTTTGCTATGATTGGTTGGGACGCTTCTGAAACACCTTTACTGTGATTATATAGCTGCTTTGTCCGCTTGAGTAGCTGTGAAAGCCTCCTGGTGAACACGGATCTGCAGAACTGGCTGGCAAGTTGTGATGAATTTTTATTCTCAAATACTTCAGCTGAGCAAATTAGCTTTGTAACTCACTTCAGAGATCTGAAGTGCTTGGGAACTTTGAAGTGCTTCAAAACTGACATTTTGAATAATGTCAGAAGGAACTGCATATGATTTAAGAATGGACTTAATGCTTCATTGACCTCTCAAGCAGTAATGCTTCTATGTGATTTTGGAAATCCCATTAGGGACTTCTCTTCACCTTTAAGGGAGTGCTCAGTGGGTGCTGCGTCAAGAATGTGGTACATCATCCTTGAAATGAATAGGAAAAAACACTTAACTTGGAATTACTTGTTTTAAGGTGGGGATCCTCGATCAATTATAGGTACCTTTCAGAATTAAAGCTTTCAAAAGTTTTCAATGCTGGTCTTTCGCTCTTTAGAGTTGGTCTGTTTTCAATCAAAGCTATCATCTGATGAAAATTGCTTCATTTAATAAATACTGGTGACTGGAACAAACATACATTTTCCAGTAGTATGAAGAAGTAATAAGTGTATTTAACTCTCCATTCATCCAAAAAAAAAAAAGGGGTGTTGTAGCAAATTTATGATGTGAAGAGGGAGATAATAACTGTATCTTCAGTAAGTTAAATATTTCCAGCCAAATTTGTATGTAAATTGGGTATCCTAGTCAAAAATTAATAGTAATTGGAAAACCATGTAGACAGGAGAGAGGGATGATAAAAAATTGAGCTGCTTCTTTTAACAGGAGGCATGAAGAGATGGTAGTAGGAAATGGGTCATTTAGCTTTAGCTTTTGAGGGTGGTGAAGGGCATTGTTCATTTCTCAGAATTAAGAGCTCAGTGCACAGCCTTGGAAAGGCTGATACAGCTAAGGGTTGTAACACAGATCTTAGTCCATAATACGTGGAAGTGGTACTACGCATATTTCACAAGATTTGATAAATTGCTTTTCTCTTCAAGAACTACAAGTCAAGACTGACACAATTAGATGGCCCGCTATGTCCTGCCAACCGTGTCTCCCCACAATAATGAATCATAGGATTGTAGAACAGCCCAGGTTGCACCTCAAAGATCATCTGGTCCAATCTTTCAATAAATTGTTTCTAATTTGCACATTCTGTGAGGGACTTCTCCATGAAGGCTGTGTTGTCTTGTAGGCTGATTAATGTTGGGTGAGCTCCTATGGTACATCTAAAAGGCCTGGAAGGCTCATATTGATCAAAATTTTGCTGGTACAAGTTTTAAAGTAGGCAGAACTGTCGTCTTTGCAGTAAAATCTCTTTGTTCCAAGCTAGCCTACTAGCAGGAAAATATGAAAACGTGTCCTATTAGACAATGAATATTTGTGTATAGCAGAGATGAAAGCAAGTTGATTTGGGTTTTGTTTAGTTTTTACTGGGGGCAGAGGAAGGCTGTTTTGTTTGTTTTTAAAGACTGTATTTCTTTGAGCATGATGCTCAACCATATTTTGTTGACAGTAGTAGGCAGCGTTTTCCTGCAGTGAGGTAAGCACCCCTGATAAGCCCAATGACCTTTTCCACTGTGGCCATAGAGTATTCAGTATCACTTTCTACTAAAGCAGGGAAAACCCAAACATTTAATCCCTTTAGCCCTCCCTTCACAGGCTGTGGGATCTAGAGGGGCTAGCCAAGTCATGAGCTGGTTGGGAAACTGGTAATTGAACTCAGTGAAAATGCAGGGCCTGTGGATTCCCACTGAGAGCTTCCTCTATATATCTGTATATCTATCTATATATAGAGAGAGATATGTACTATCTACCACCCTCAGCCTCCACAGCTGTGGGAGTAGACTTACAGTGGGCAGGAATGTGAAAACATCCATGAACAAATTCACAAATACAGGCTGGGTGAAAAATGGGTTGAGAGCAGCCCTAAGGATGTGTTGGTTGATCGGAAGCTCAACATGAGCTGGCAATGTGTAGTGATAGGATGAGGGGGAATGGCTTTAAACTGGAAGAGAGCAGGTTTAGATGAAATTTTTCACTTTGAGGCTTGTAAGGCACTGGAACAGGTTGCCCAGAGAGGTTGTTGAGGCCTCATCCCTGGAGGTGTTCAAGGCCAGGCTGGACGTGGCCTTGGGTAACCTGTTCTAGTGGGAGGTGTCCCTGTCTATAACAGGGGGGTTGGAACTCGGTGATCTTCAAGGTCCTTTCCAACCTAAACCGTTCTATGATTCTATGAATGTGTGCTTTCAGCTCAGAAAACCAAGTGTATCCTGGGCTGCATCAAAAGAAGCATGGTCAGCAGGTCAAGGGAGGTGATTCTTCCCTTTTGCTCTGCTACCACCTGGAGTCCTGTGTCCAGTTATGGAGCCCCCAACATAAGAAGTACATGGACCTGTTGGAGCGAGTCCAGAGGAGGGCCACAAAGGTGATCAGAGGGCTGGAGCACCTCTGCTATGAAGAGAGGCTGGGAGAGTTGGGGTTGTTCAGCCTGGAGAAGAGAAGGCTCCAGGGAGACCTTATAGCAGCCTTCCAGTACTTAAAGGGGGCCTACAGGAGAGCTGGGGAGGGACTTTTTATCAGGGAGTGTAGGAATAGGGTGGGGGGGTAACAGTTTTAAACTGGAAGAGGGTAGATTTAGATTAGGTACCAGGAAGAAACTTTTCACTATGACGGTGGTGGGGCACTGGAACAGGTTGCCCAGGGAAGTTGTGGATGTTCTGTCCCTGGAAGCGTTCAAGGCCAGGTTGGATGGGGATTTGAGCAACCTGGTCTAGTGGAAGATGTCCCTGCCCGTGGCAGGAGGGTAGCAAATAGATGATCTCTAAGGTCCCTTGCAATCCAAACCATTCTGAGAGTTGATGATATGGAGCTGCTAAAGGCTCCCAAATTCATCAGAAAGACATAGGCATCTATAGGCAAGTTTCAGAAAGAGTTACGTTTTCAAAGAGTCAGGGGTCAGCTGTCCCCTGGCGAGAGGAGAGTGGTGCCCACCAGGTAGAACAGCTTGAGTTAACGGAGAGTATCATGTTTGCGTTGCACCAGAAATTGCATGTGGGTACAGTGGATAGCTAAAGAGAAAGAGGAGAAATGATGCGTCAAACTGTGGAAATTGCTTTCCACTCTTGTTAGCACAACACAGCAGAGTGTACAGTAAATCTTTGTTTGTTGAGTTGTTTTTAAGACAGATGAGAAACTAATAGTGATATTTGAGAAGACAAAGAGAAGCGTCTCTGTGATTTCTACTTGGATGCTGTATCATTGTTTATAATGTATTGTAGTTTCCAGCTAAATTACTCAGCTCATGTTTTTCAAAATAGAGCAGAGTTTACTATGCATAAATCATAATTTGTAAAGTAAAAATTTTCAATTTCATTTTCTTCTCTGCCAAAAGAACTTCATAAGTAGAAGTGATATGTCATTTTGTCTCAATATTACATTTATGGCAATACTGAGATATGTTTCCCATAAAGGGGTTACAGCTGTATCCTGCAATTAAAAGAATCTTAAAAGTGATTTCCAGAGATAAAAAGTTATGTCTTTGTAATTGGTAAGGGCCACCTTTTTGCACTTTTTGAGTTCTTTACAAATAATAAAGACAAGGATGATGGAGCTTTTGATGACTTCATAATATTTATAGTTCTTTCATAGTGTTGAAAGATTTTTATGATTCAGCCTTAAAATTACAGTGCTCAGATTTTTGCCTGTTCTAAAGTTATGATGTAATGCCTTAATCAAAGGGTAAGTTACAATAAAAATTAACAATAAATACTATTGTCGTGGTGTATTCCTGCTTTAAAATACACAGCAAAAGTAATAGAAAAAATGATACATATTAAGTCTCAAATACTTTGTATTTTCATCTCAGTATACAGAATGAATTCAGTTTGATAAAAACCCCTTTCTGAAAAATAAAGCTTTTCAGGAAATCGTAAGCACTAAGAAGGCTTTGAAACTCTTTAGGCTAGAATGAAATGGGAGGATATATTATGTATTAAGGAATTTGGCAAGGTGTGTCTGGCACCTATGGGAGATGTCTATTAGACAATAGTCCCATTGTTACTTCCAATACTAATACTCTTCATTTCTCAAAACCTGTGAAACTTAATATGGACGTTTCTATCTCAAGTGTAGCAATGGATAGAATATTTTTCTTGTTTAAACAGAAAAGGATAGGATGGGATAAATGAAAGAAGGTCTTCTGTTGAAATTTGAGCTCAAATTAACTTTAATATTGGTCATATATGTAAAGCATTTTATGATTTCCTTTAGGAAAATGTAGCATAATGTATAGAAACTGCTGCATGTTTAAGTTTAAAAAAAAATTGAATTTAATAATGTTTGGATTTAAACTAATAACTTACTAACTATAACTAATACCTTTAATATATTTGCAGACAGCAGAAACATATATTGAGAGTAAAGTGCATGGTACAAGAAATGGTGTCTCCCTTAAACCTTTGGAAATAAAACCCCCTTGTTTTTTCATGGACTTATCCAATATTTCAATCTGGGAGAGATGGATAAAGAAGCCAAAGCAAAATCGGAGATTAGGAGCCAAGCCGTGACTAGAGCAAGAAATAAGGGTTGCTTTGCTATGGCTGGGCCATTCGCTGTTTCACGAGTGATCCCAGTGTTATTGCAGATATTGCCAGAGTTCCCTATCTTCCGTTACTGCTACACCCCACTCCCCTGTGCTAATCATCCTACCCTTTAGGTGTATTACCTTGGGCAGTTTTGTGTTCTTCCAATTCATTTACCCTGCTGCTTTGCCTCTTTGTATTTCTTCCATCTCATCTTTGCTTCCTCATTGTGTCCTTTGAAGCTCAGATCTCTTCGTATATTGGCTGCGTTTTCCTGATCCGTGCTGGACCAGGCTGCTTCTGCAACTTAGACACTCATAATGCTATTAGTCTGAAATGCCGGATTTGGGTTTTCTCTGTTTTGTTTGGGTTGGGGTTTTTTTTTAATGCACTTTTATAATAATTAATGCACTTATAGCTCATAAAAATCTGATTTAAAGTATGCATTCTAATGGAGTGCCTTAATAATGAGCCATAAGTGTTTTATATGAATATTTTCATGCAATGTGCCGTTTGTGTACACCTCGGCTGATTTTGCATTATAAGTTGATTGCTTTTAAAAATAATAGATTGTATTTTAAAGCCTCGATACTGGTGGTTTGCATCAGTTTGGCTCTATAATGTAGCGGTCCTCTAAATTTATTAATATTCTGAATTAATACTCAGGTACTCTTAGCTCTAAATTTATTAACTACTGATAAAATGTGTAACTTCCCCACTGAATGCACATGTCTGAGATCTTGTCAGTCAATTGATTTTAAGCTGTGTATTATGTTACTTGAGACAAATCTTTTACATAAACATACGAAGTAAGAAAATAAATATTTTAGTTAGGATCTAGTTTAAACAGCATATACCCATGATTAAACTGCACTTATCACTCATTGGAACAGTGTCAATTAATGCGGTTTTGCTAAAATATTTATTAACTTCTTAAAGGCAGTATCAGTCCCACTCATGCCACAGCGGTTAAACAGTTTTTAAAAACTCATTTTCCTGTATCCATTCCTGTATACCTTAACAGTTATCTTCATCTTCCTCTTCATCTTTGCTCTGCAACAACTACTTTGCCTTGTGGACCCGGGCCTGCCGCTAGGTCTGTGTTTCTTGCTGCTTCAGTCATCTTTTTTCCTCAGATTGCAAGTTCTGCTTCTGACTGCGTGAGCCGGCTTTGTCTTGCAAAGTGCGTCACACGTAATGTTGCTTTCACAAAGAATCACGTCTGAGAATTTCCACGCTTTGCTGCAGGGCTGTAGGAAGTGGCAGAAAAGGCATGAAAGGTTCATTTACGCACTGGAAAAACCTGCTCTGAAAAGGTTATGGAAGGGATAGTCCAAGCTTTGAATTAGAGAGGGGGTCCAGTTCATTGTCAGAGCTGTTTTGTTCATACAGTGGATTTTAGGTAGGGAATGGAAGTCGACAGGTGTAATTCCACAGAGTTTGCTCCAGAATGGGGCTCCAACCTGGAAAATGAAGTGCCACATGGATGGATTTCTGTTATCTCTGTAACAGTCCGTTGCAGAGGAAGAAACAGATAAGTTGGACTTTCTGTTCTACAATGGTAATGATGTATGGAAATATTTTATCCAGAAGCCCAATCTACAGTACTTGGATAGCCAACATGCCTGGTTGCTAGCAGAAAGATTTTAAAGTACAGCCTTTTGGTCACTGTAGACTGAGATAAATTCCATTTCCCTAATATTTTGTTACCTACTTGTTCACAAATTACCTTTTCAAATATGTTTGAAAGAGTAGAATAATTCACAGCTAGTTTGGTCTACAGTAAAGTTATAATGAGTCTCTTGATACACTTGATTCTGGATAGTTAAATTGATTTCTCTGTTTGGCCTTGGGGCTTGTCGTACGCTGAACAGCATATGGAAGTTATTGTCCTCCCTTGCTACTAACTTTACTGCTGAAGACCTTACACCCTGCTTGCTTTTAGCTTTGCCACTTATTGTGTCTGCAGGAAAGCAAACATGACAAGACCAACTAAGTGATGGATATCTTCCCACATGAGAATACAATCTTTATGTCGCTTTGTGACTGTAGGCCACCAGATTGCATTAAACAGGGATTGATGCGCTGAATACAAATGTTTTTAGCATCCCTGCATGCTGAAGCATTTCTGTTCAGTCCAAAGAGGAATGAATTTCACATCAAACTGATTTCATGGCAAAGAATTTCATGCTGCTTTTACGATTTGGGAGGCATGAGGACAAAGATGATAGAAAACTTTAATAAGAAATTCTGATCTTATTTTTCTGATAGTGTACCACAGCCCCATTTGTTTAATGTGTTTAGTATGTAACATCATACCCCACATTTATTACAGATCGATTCCTCCGAATTCTTTTGGGTTCCAGTTGTGTATTCCGTCTAAGTTTTATTAAGCTCTCTTCTAACAGCCTTGTAACATCTAAATTGTTGGTCAGTCCATTAGTCATTAGAAGCTGCTTTCTAGTTTGTTGCGCCACTTTTAGCATATTGAGGCAAATCATTTCTGCAAGAGAAAATGAGAACATCAATAAAGAAAACAGAGAATGTTATGACACCTTTTTAAAGAAATGTTTGTCCTCATTGTTATTTTATTTTTATTTTCTTATTCATTCCATTTGCCTTAGAAAGAGAGGAAAAGCCCATATTGAAATGTCTGGGCTAGTTACATCCATTTTAAAAAAAGGACTTAAAAGTGCTCTAAACCTTCAAAGGCCATTGATGAAATGATGTGGAAGTGCATTTCTCTGTCTCTTTTTTTCTTTTCTTTTCCAATACTTTTTACCATATCTTTTGCAAGGTGCCTTGGGAAGTGCAAATATAATTATATATAATCATGTGCAAGATTGGCCAGGTTTTATCATCAGTGTGACCTCTTAAATACTGTTGAGCATAAAACCCAAAGTCTTTCTGCAGAAGACAAAATATTTTCCGGTGGATTACATCTATCCATGGAAAGGTTACACATTCGGTTGTTGGTCCTTATCTTAGCTCAGCAAAACAGTAAACTTCACCTGGGTCTGAAAAAGAAGAAAGGTGCTGGCTTTTTGCTAGCTGTATATTTTGAACTTTTCACTTTGGATAGTAGTAGAGTTAGACTTGCAAGAAGCCATTGACTTGAAGATGTTGCAGTCCTTTGGAGACCACAAATAGCAGACTTATGACAGCTATTTTAACAAAAAATTTTGGAGTAAGACAATTTAAACTTCTCAACCTAAATTCTTGAGATACCCTTAGGCAAAAAAAATGGATATAGTGACTTCTTCAAAAAGAATCAATCATGATGAACAGCATAGCTCAGCTGCTTACCTGTAACAAGATCATTAAGAGTGGGAACAAAAGCAGCCCTCTAACTTGCCAATCTGAGTTTTGAAAGAAGAGAAAGTATGGGATAGAGCTAAGCGGTAAAGTCCCCACGTTCTGGAGAAATCAGCTAATACTGAAAATAAAACTTATATACTGCTATGAGCCTGGCTTTAGAAGGCAGGTGCTTCTTAATATTCTGCTTTGAAAAACCTGTTTGAAATAAAATAAATAAAAAAAAAAAAACACAAAACAAAATCTTATTTCATAAGTCAACATAGTTTTATCCATCATCCCTTTCTGTTTTTTCCAGTTCCAAACACAACAGTACACTTACTTAGGGGTGGGAGGATGTTAGTTAAAAATAATACAGCATCAGTTGAATGCTCCACAGAATTTAAAATTAAATGTCTGCAGAGATTATTTGCTATCATGCTTGCTATAAAGGTATATGGCTCTTGTGTGGGATCTTCTGATAATTTGAGATATTTCACTGCCCTCTCTTGGTGAGAGTTAAAACTGGCCTCCTTTTCACAAACCTTAACCCAAGAGCAAAAAGGATTTTTCCTTTGGTGCAAATGTAATTTTCTAGGAAATCACAGCAAGTTGGATGTTGTGGATTAATAGGTATCCACGAAGTTGTGATGGTTTTACTGTTTATTCCAGCTTGAAGTTTGTAAGTGAGCTTCCTGGTTTGGCCTATGATGTGTGGACTTGTGCATATAGAAATACTTATTTATTTGTGTGGTTCAACCTTATACAAACATCATGACAATATATTATTTTTCATAATTGTATAGAAATATTTTTAAAACACCTTAAACAAAACCTGTGTGTCTTGTGAGCAGTGAAAAAGCTAATGACCTTTTACTTGCTTGCTGGAATAATGAACTAGTCACTATTTTATTAAAACCTATTAATTTTGGACTGCTAATTGAGGTGCATATGTTAACTAGTAAACTACCTCTAAAACACATAGAGGGAGGTGCTACCCTAAAAGGCAGTTCAAAACTGTGAAAGGTATCTGGAGATACTAGCTAGTTAATTTCACAACTTACTTTCGAAGCCTATAAATACTTCTCCTTCTCCAAATCTCTGTGGAAAAGATCAAGTTTTGAAGGCTCCCTGAGCTACCCTTGAACTCATGCTTCTTCTCTGATATTTGGGAGCACTGACTCTTACACACGGAGTCTTAAACCGTGACCAGTTTCCTAACCACATGCTATTATGAAAGGTTTTGTGAAGCACATCACAAAAACATGAGCTTCGATTTCTGTACCATGATTAAATCTGATTAAATTAAATCAAGGACTGTAGTTAAAGTTCAGTCAATTCTGTGTTTTACTTCAAAGTAATCAAGCAAAGTCTTCAGTGATAGCATTATTGGTTCAGAAAGGCTGTGAACTTATACTGCAGGAGGGACTATAATTTAGAAATGCCACAGATTTTGTATATGTAGCTCGCAGCTCCCAAAGGGATCATTTTTGATGAAAGTTATGTTTTGCCATATGTTTCAGGAGGTTTATGTTATGGTAATATTTATGAAGGAGTAAATGGGCAAAAATAAACCAGCACACCTTGTCTTTTGCCAATTTTTTTTTTTTTCAAGCCAAAGAAGTAAAAGAAAACAGAAATGTAGTACATGTCCAGAGCCATGGTAAGCAGTTCAGAGTCTATTCTGTAGCCGAAGCCCAGGTATGCTGCTTTGTACTGAGAAACATTAAAACACAACTTGCCATTGTTGGTAGCATAGCAAAATTATTAATCTGTCTTAGCTGTTTTTATACAGAGCGATGACTTTTTCTGTACCAAATGCAAATTTGGCAAGTGCCCCTGTCCTGAGCTTCTTGGTTTGAAAGGACAGGGACGTGTCAGCAGTAGAAAGTTCGACCTACACCAAGAGTGCAGCAGCTTCTAAGGAAAAGGCTGAAAGGGAGACGAATCGTGATGGAAAGACAAGGAGAGCCTGCAGATGCTCACCAAGAGAAGGAATTTGCATGTTTACTGTCTGAAGTTGCTATTACCCTCCAAGTAAGTCTTTGTTACTATGCAGGATGTCTTCCGAGAAAAGTTTGCTCTTTTCCTTTCCTACCTGGCATTCAGTAGGCAGCACCATGATCTGACTTTTCACCTGAGGGTTATCAGGAACTCTGCAGATCGTCCAGCCTGTTGTTTGCTGACCTGCTTGTGGTCTGCGTCCAGCAGCAGCCCTCTCTGAGCGTTGAGTGGGGAGCGGGTGGACTTTGCTGGCATGTGGCAATATCAGTAGGTCTGACTTTATAATGAATGAAGGTCATGCTTTATACGAATTCTCTCGGCTCCCCAAGCTGAGTTTAGCCAATCAATCTGTAAGGAGCTTCTGCAAATGTCACCTTGCAAACTGACTACACGCTTTGGCAGGAAATTAGAAGGAGCAAAAACAATTGAAGAACCAGGTTGAGAGATAGTTATTAATTTTTTGTCTGTGTCTCCACTGAAAGAGGAAACAATCATATCTCTTTCAACACAGCAGAAAAAGAGGAATCATGACACGTTTTAAAAATGCAATGTATTTGATGCAGCAGTCTTGGTACACAGTGTTGCGAAGTGCCTCGGGGCTGCCACACAGTTCTCTGCCTTCTTTCTTGTGTAGCTGTTATTTCAAGTCAGTCTTGTGGGATATGTCCCATCCCCTACTGCATTTTTGAAAGAGACAGTTTCATGGCTAGCTGGTATTCTCTACTGCCTATTTCTGTGTTAGTAGAAAGGCCATCACTTTAACTTGGTTTGTGCAACACAGGACTAATTTCTCTTCTAATGTTTGGGAAAACTGCACTTTTAGAAGACTCTAGTGTCTGAAATTGTGAAAATACTTACTTTATAGCCAGCTATGGTGTGTGGGTTTCAAGGTCTGAGTGTTTTTGAGCTCGCCAGGTGCAGGGATGAGGAGGGGTGAGACCTGAGCACTTGACCTAAGCTGGCCAACAGGATTATTTCATACCATGAACGTCGCATTCACTATAAATTAGTTTGCTGCGAAATGCTCACTCTTCCTTGATGGCTGCCATTCTGAGAACCTCTTGTCACAGTGCCGGACCCCTGAGCCCTTCCCTTCCTTCTGCAGCCGTAGCACTCGCAGTGTCCCACATTTGCTGCCCACTGCTGGGAGGGCACAGCTTCCTACTGATGGACTTGGCTGAGTATAATCTTTCTATATTTTATATTGGTGTCAGGATCAATACTGGTCCTTTAGTATTATTAATGTTAATTATTTAGTGTTATCCTATTAAATCTGTTTATATTTCAGTCCCTGGGTTTCCTTGTTTTCCCCGATTCCCCTTCCTGGGGGGGGTGTGTGTGTGATCAGTTGACAGAATAATTGTCTGAATGACAATAAATTGTCGTGGATTTCTCAAACCATAACGCTTGGAAATACAAACCTGTCTGGCTGGTGCGTTTTTCCACATAGCTAATGTATAGGATTTGACTAGTCTGGACGATCACCACTTGAAGGTGATTTTTTGGCTGAGAACTGGTGCAAATTAGAGATATGAGTATGGGGCAAGCATGTAGAAGACCAAGGTGGGTGATAGGGAGAGGCCCTTCAATAATGTTGTGGAGTGGCAAGACATCTTTTTTCCTCATTATTTTTAGTTTCTGGTATCACTGGGTGATACAACAACAAGGATGTTCATATCCTTGTGCCCCTGTCAAATCAGCAACTGAAGAGGTTTGAGGAAGAAACAGTCTTTTGGGAGAAGTGTGGGAAGGGAATGAATATGGCTGCTTCCTATGCAGCCTCTCTGTGTTGTTTCTTTTGCTTTGTTTTGCTGTCCAGGGGTTCCAAGTACAGGCAGTCAGTATGGAATGCCAAAAGCTGGGTACAGTTGCCTCCTCTGCTCCCCTTTTACAGTTAGAAGATCAATGTCTGGCTTTTATTACTGACTTCCAAATAAGTTGAAAAACTAATCAGGAAGAAACATCTATTTTTTAGCCTTTTGCCACTGCACTTGGACTTCTCCCAGTAATTCAACTAATGAAAATAATTCCCAATGCAGTGCCTGCCTCTAATTTTAAGACTTGCATCATTTATTGTTTGTATATCTTATTTATGTAGAAATAGTGATAATGCCTTTAAATTGCACCCCTCTCTTAAAGCACAGAGCACTAGAAAGACCTGGGATATCTGAGAAAAATTTTTGGCTGAGCTCAGTTCCATTTTAAGTTTATACAGAAACTCATTAACATGTATGCACATATACATATGTACATATAGGTGCACGCACACAAAAGCTGGTGGCCTACAGTTTTCCTATAAAGCTCTAGGCATTAGAGCTCTCTGTGTGAAAATAGATTGCCCAGCCTCAAATACAGGATGTTCAGAAATCCTAAGTGCCCCAAAGGTGAGATGGACTTCTGACCTCGGGTCTTTCTATCTGTTTCTGCAGCCCTGAGGCTTTTCCCTCTTGGCAATCGTACATCTTTTGGAAATCTGTTTCAGAGGGTGCCTAGGATCCTGGGAGGGATCACTTGCTGCAAGTCTGCAAAAGACTCATGGGTTGCTAATAGACAGTAGCAGATATTGTTGGCCTCTCGGTTTTTATTCCTATTCTTTCCGTTGACCCCTCTTTGAATGGAAAGTCACCCTATCTCCTCTCTTCCCACGTGCTGATGGTAAATTCAGAGCTTTGCCATCACAGTATTCTTTATACCAATAATGAATACATTATGCCTGAGACAGTCGTAGGAAATTGTGCCTGGCATTTAACTTCTGAGATAATAGCTTTACAGGGAGCCATTTTACCTTTTGGTTTCTCTTTTCTTTTTCATGTCCAGGACTTTTGTCCTTACTGTCTTAACTCTTAATATTTTTGTCATCATTTTTTTCCTTCTTTTTGCCCCTCCCTAATGTGATGATAAATAGATTCAGAGAAGTTATCAAATTGTATTTTCTTCTTGTTCTGCCAAATGACTGACTCACCAGACTTTTATCACTCTAATGTAAGTGTGTAATGAGCCAAGTGACTTGGATGGGGAATTAGAAGAGGGTCACTTGCCCATTACTTTTGGGTTTAGGCTTTCATGGAGCAGTTCATTAGAGCTACCATGAGTCTTGACAAGAGATTTATGAAGAGGAGTTTATTTATTTTTATGCTTTTATCTTATGTCATGCTATGGTTTCTGGTTGTGATTGGATATCACTTATTACGGTTATTTCTATCTTGTTTCGAATTTGGTTTTTCTGCAATGTGGAACTCCTTAATGTTTGCTCTTCAAATTTTGTTCCTGATCTTTGATCATTAGTGGATTTGTTAGACTGCATGCTCAATCTGTGGTATATTGGATTGATTTTTCTGTTGGCTTGAGTTATTCTTTGTAATAGATCTTCCCTGCTGTAAGCTGTTTTTATCTTCCTGTAGACTAGATAGAATTCTTGTTCGCATACACAAATATCTACAGACATATATATACTTTTTTTTTCCTGAAATGCTTAATTTCTTTTCTTTTTTTTTTTTTTTTCTTCCAACAAGACTAAATTATCTTCAGGAAAGCTGCTTGAAATACCTTAGATATGTTAGACTCCCTTTAGGCGTAAATTGTCATTTATGACCCTTTAGAGTACTTTAGAAATGGTGTGGTGGAATATACAATAAATAAAATAGCCCACATAGCCGAAGTTCCCATTCTTTCTTGTGGTAGAATATTTCCATAATTAATACATCAGTAATTAAAAAAAGAAAAAGAAATGTATGTGTTAATGATTAAACTATAAGATTGTAAGACGAAATGGTAAACTGTTTAAAAGCAATTTTAGCTGTGTATCTAAGTGTGTATAATGTAAATAAATACATATATGTTAATTTTATTTACATAATTGTTCCTTGGAGAGGGAAATATCATCCCACACTAAAAGTATACGTGATGAAAACACTAGAAGCATGGAGAGTTGTTTTTTGCTTAGTAGGGGTTAGAGATCTAAATTTACAAAGTTAATGGGAGCTAAGAGTCTTAAGCATCTTGGAAGATGAAAGCACTTAGGTTTATATGGCCAATTAAAGATTTAAGTTCCTAAGTTTAGGTGCAGAAGCAATAACATTTAAAGCATTTTTACAACTTTACAGGTATTTAATTCATGTAACAAAATGTTCAGAACTGTATGGTAAATTAAGCTCCAAGGATGATTTATTCATGTGAATTTTAAGCACTATATATTAATTTGTGATTTCTTGGTTACTTATCTGGGTTTGTGTGTTGCTTTTTTTTTTTTTACCATGAAAAGCAGAGGTGCTTTCTGGAAGTAAAACTATTTCCTGTGAATTCAAGTGCATAACTTACCATCATCCAACATCTTCAGATGCCTCACCAGATGAAAGCTGGTGCAGTATGTTGGAAAAAACAAAGGGAAACTGTGGCCCCTAGTCTCCAAAGATCGCATGGAGTGAGTTTTACTCCTTGAGGTAATAATTAACTTTGCCCTCCCCCTGCATGTTTCCTCCAGTGAAGATACATGGTGCACAGAGAACATACACGCAGTGCAGTCCTGGAAAGCCTTCTGCTCCTTTCAGCTGCTCTGGGGATTGTGACACTCTTCACGCAGCTCTTCATGGTCTAAGGGCCTGGGCACAAGCGGTTCATTCAAACCATTTGCTTCAGACCTGCCTGAAGTGATCTCAGAGGTGCCCCTCCTGACTCCTGTCCCCCACTACACTCATTCAGGCCGGGGGACAAAAAGGTTGGGGTCAGTTAATCACCATGGCCACCTCTTGCAAGGGCTGGTGCAAGCCCTCTCATCTCCTTATGCATTTGGTCTGCAGGAGCAGAGCTTGCTGTCAAAGGTGTGACTATGTATAGTTTTTAGCACTTCAGATGTCAGTGAAATACCTTTAAGAAATCAATGCTTTCAGACAGAAAGGTGGTTGTTAGGGGGGTGGTGTCCTTTTTTTTCCCCTCCAATTTTAACTTTAAAATCCTGCAAGTTCAATTACATACGAGTTTATGGAGAACAGGGGGTAGGGGAAATTAGTTCAACCTATTTTTAAAATCTACATTTAATTCAAGGTCCTGAAGTAATGTGGAATGTAAGCTACATTTTAGAAATTTACTGAGTTTTCAACATAAGGCTTTTTTCCTTTGCTTACCCCCACTCGCTTTTGTCACTAAAAACAGTAGAGTTAGGACCATATGTTTCGGAGAGACTTAGTGAGACTGAAGATTTTTCATAGAAAGAAGTAGAACTCTAGACGCCGTCTTGAAATAAATGAGTAAATGTTGTAAAAATGACTACCCACCTACCATTCTTTGAACGGGGCCTACACAATTACAGTTGAACATCTGAAAATAAGATTTGGGGGTGTTGGAGGTATATATGTGCCTTCATTTTGCAATTTCTCTCTTTAAAAAAGCCACTGCAAAGCTTTTTGGTTTTGAGAGTGGGTTTTTGAAGCTCCCAAGAGAATATGGGGAAAACTTTACAACTTCTGTTCAAATTATATATCATCTGCAGCTTGCAAGGCTGATGTTTGCTAGCTGTTCCCCATAATGGTTGTACTGTGCTCTGTCGATAAGTAATTGTGCCATTATAAGGCAAAACCCAGAATATCTTCCTGAATTTCGCAGCCTACTTAACAGTGAAAAATCATTTGAATGGCCGTAATTATCAGATGAATTCTTCACTTCTGTTGATGCTGGGAAGAGAGAACCCATGCACTTGCTGCTGGACCGGCTCTGTCTTTTGGAGCGGCAGCTTGATTGCACTTCCCTTCTCAAGGGCCATCGTCAGACTGTCTATATTGATTTGCATTAAAGATGCATTGTGCTTACCAGAGATTTCCAGCATGATCTGTGAACATATCATAGCTTCCAATCAATCCTATTCTTGTCCTTCTATTGCGCTATAATTCCTGTGCAGCTTAACACCTCAATAGAAACCCATCTTTTTTCTTACTATTATTCTTTTTAAGGAACCAAGCTGATTGCCTGAACTATCTTGCCTGATAATTAGCTGTTAAGTCTGTTGTGACATATAGTAAAACCTTGAATAACGGGCAAAGGCGGCCAGCTATACAACAATGCCATTCATGCGATGTAAAGACAGGGAAAGACATCTGTTGTATGGAGGGAGAGAACTGGTAAATTTCTTTGTCCTACAGTGTGGGGTTAGTATCCACACAGCGGTATCAGAGGTGAGGAGGTATCAAATGATGTAAGTGACATCCTCAGCATCAGGTTGAGGTCATTCTCCAGCCTGGAATGTAGACATTCGCTTTTTGTACTTGGATTAAAAAAAATGGAAGCTTGGAAATTCCTTAGGTACCATAGATTTCACGCTTCTCAGAATTCACAATATGAACTTCAGTGCACCAGACTCATATGTTTCATGGCTTCTTCATTGATATCTACAACCAGTTTATATATATATACACAGACATGCATAAAAAGATAAGGTTATCTCTTCATATGCCTTGGCCTTAGTGTTTATAGCACTTGACGTTTATTTACCATGTGAATATACTTTTATGTATTTTTATTCTGGCTTGAGAAAGAAATTGCCTCTCTTTTAGCGTCACACATCTTTCCTAAGTCCTAACACTGCACCTCACTTTTTTCACAGTTTGTTTTTTACTTCATTTCTCTGCCTGCTAGGCTGTCACTAAATGCAGAAGTGCTTTTAAATGCGTGATTGGCGTGCATGTTACTGTGGGGCCTCTGTGTAATTAGAAAGACACCAGGAAACAGGTTCCCAAATAGTTAACTCTAAATAGGTGGGCATAATGAAGCAAAGGGAGGAGCTTGAACTGGAGCGTGACACTAATTGTTCCCCACAAGGTTTGTAGCTTCTTCAAATGAGTGACTGCCTCAAGGTCCTTCTGATTTGGCATGTACAGAATATGAGTAGTTTTATCAGAATATGAGTAGTTTTATTAGAATAAATGTAAGCTGCTTTTCTGTCAAGTCCCTTCTTGAAATATATCCCTTCCACCCCAAACGTCAGCAGTTGTGTATGTCTTGAAGTAGAGTAACCTCTGGTTTGAAGATTACAAACCCAATCTCAAGTGACAAATTCTGCAAATTTTACACAGTCAAAGATGCTTTATAAGACATTTTCAGTTTCATTTTCAACATGCATCGTTCTTGAACATATTCCTACACTAAAATCTAAAATTGCTGCCTGCAAATGTACAACCTTGGGCATCTGCATTAGAGAAAACTGTAATCCAGAAATTACAAAGTGGATTTAATGTATTTCAAGAATTACAGAATGTTCTGCTGCTTTTGTGTAGGAAAGTTTTGTTTATCTTTTGTAAAATAAGGTAAATTATATAAATCTAAAAGATTTTATTAAGTTCTAAGTTTTCCGTTAATCATCTTATTCACATTACCATAATAGATCAGGTTTTTAAGAGGAACCACTATTAAGTTAGTTTCCTTTTTGGAAATTTTATCATTATGTTTACTGCGAAGTCTTGTATGAAAATATAAACTCATTCTGAACTGAAAAATATCTGTGTGCTACATCAGTGCAGTCAAACCCACACTAAGTAAATTTGATTCTTAGTAAAAGTCCTGGAGAACACCTAATGCAGGCAATTTTTTCCTTTTTTTTTTTTTGTTTAAATCTCAGAGCGTGAGCTGCCTTACATCATCCAGTGTAAATATAGATCAGCTTTATATATTTAGAGAACTGAAAAAAGCAAATAAAAATACTGAAAAGCTCTGTATCCCCATATGGTGACACTCAAAATAAATTAAAAAAAATTCCTGTAACTTCATTGGGTGTAATACATATAATGAAAGTGCTCAAGCGGGTTTCTAGCAGAGGCAAATAATGGGAGACGTGTTTATAAAATTCACATATTGTATAGTAAGTCTATACTGTATAAGTGAACCATGAATATAAATTTAATATGCTTACTTATATCATTTGGCTCACTCAGTACAGTCATAATATTGACTGGAGCCTCACAGATTTGTTCTGGGTTTCATATCTATCTATTCATTTTTGTGTTGCTGTTTGGAATTAAAAATGTCATAGCCACAAGATATGAATAAGTCTTATTGGGGAAAAAAAGAAAAATCTATGCAACTTCATGTGAGTTTTGCTGCTTTCTACTTATCTTGTAGAAATTGTCCATTGTGCAATCTCTTTCCTCAGTTTAAAGCCTGATCCCAAGTCCTCTCCTTCCTTGGATTCCAAAACACCTTTTAGTGAAATTCTTAACTACTTGCTTGAATCCACAAGTGATATTTTTATCTCAGTGAAGTTCAGTAGCAGAATTCCCACAGGATGTCAATCTTTCAGGTTGTATTTTTTCAAAACTAGTAATTTCTGATGGTTTCTTCGTATGTAGAGCTGGACTAATCTAGTAGAACCAATGTTGTCAAAATAAAAATACTGTTCAATTTCTGAAGCTTCTGTCTGGCTATGCAAGGGTTGTAGGCATGGGAGGGGAGGCAGTACTATAGAGGAATGAAGAGCTGCATCAATGGGAGGAGAGGTGAGCATGAGTGTTTGCACGTATTGTTTCAGTGTTTTGCAGTGTAATATTATTATCGCAAAAAGAGAATTTTAGTATTTAATAATAAATGAGAGGTCTGATTTCTGGCCGCAACAAATCTATTTCAGATAATATAAGAAGGATTTGGGAAGGTCCTCTAGTCCAATATGCTTTGTTGAAGACTGATGGAGAATGCTTAAGGAAGAACAGAAAAACATTTTGGTCCTTCCATAAACTGTCGTGTCTTCCAGCAGCGCAAGTTTTAAAGACTTCTTAGACTAAGATAGTGCCTTTGTGTTTAATGAACCTGGGTTACTGGATTTTCCTTTATGCTTTTTGAAGCCTTCTAAGGTTTTGATATTCATGCAGACCTGGGACACCCCCACCCCTCCATTCTTTGTCCTTTTATAGGTAAAATAGTTCTTTCCAATGTACCTTACTTCACATTTTTCAACACAACAGTGAATGTGTTTGTTGTATCACGGTCACTCAGTACCATGAGAGCTATCTGAATTCTTTGTCACCCATTTTCATGTTTACTGCTTTGAATTATTTACCACAATATGCAAACTTTGTCACTCTGCTGTTCATCAACTTTTCTAGACCATGTATGAATATGTCAAACAGCAGAGATCCCAGAAGATTAGTACAGATACCAGGATACAAGTAATATCCTGCTAATATGAAACTGTTCCTTTCTTCTTATCATTTTTGTCCTTTAACCCTGTTTATCTAAGAAAGGACTTCCCCTTACATGCCATGACAGCTACTGCTATTTGTGACTTTAATCTAAAACAGGCATGTTGTTTTCCCTCCATAATTCTGTATTTAACAGCACAGTTGATAATTCTATTTAACCTCTCCCAGTTTCGTGGAGGCTATGGATATTTCTGTCTGTGAACAATGCACGTTTTTTCACCCCAAGTCTTGGAAGGAAAGAACGAAGCTTTAGTGATAAATCTTGAGCACTCAATAATCAGTCTCTCCCAGAGCTGGAGTTGTCATATCAAATGCATATTTTTGGAAATGCTACTTGAGATTCCTACTGAATTTCAATTTTCCGTTTTGTAAATCCAGAAGTTTGTCTGGAATATGAGTTCTGCAATATAGCACTTTCTATATATGCGTAAATATTCTCAGACTCCTAAATTTTTTGTTAAATAGAGCACCCTAAAGTAAGAGTAATGTAAATAAGAAGTAATGTGCATTCCAATTGTGCAAAGGCTCTGAATTCATACAATATTAATGAAGGTTTTTATTAATACTTTCACATAAAACTAAAGGAGACAGAGTGAAGCCTTTTCTAGTAGTTCCCCCACCCCTGTTTCTGCATTTTAATGAATGCTTTGTTAATATTTAAAATGCATTTAAAGCCTCAAGTGTATAGGAAGGCTATGTAGTTAAAAAAAGATATGGACATTCTATTAGGTAGAGCTATTTGAACAAAAGGATAAATGTCAGACTAATAATGCCGATGACAAACTCTGCAACTTGCAACATAATTGGAGATTTTAAAATGTATTTTGCAGTTTCATCCTGTACCAAAAGGAAAAAAGTCATCAGCCAAATACTTTGCTCATACTTAGACACTGCAGACAAATCGCTGCTGATTTATTCACAAATACTTTATTTAATAGTATATCTTTTGTTAAATATTGCAACATGGCACTTATGGTCTACTGATGTGCCATGGGACTATAATAAATCAAGTAATGTGTTCCTGTTAACTGAATGAAGTATTTTCATAAGCAAGCCTGATTCATGTAGACATTTCCATTCATCTGACTTGAATATTGCGCTGTACGAGAAGGAACTATGCCCGGTATGGTTGTGATCATGATTCTTCTAACGGATTAATTTATAGGAAACAAATGCAGTCATTTCAGATTTGATGCTTAGTTCATGGGAAAAAAAAATGTTTTTCTTGCTGCTCAGTGCATCCAGTCACAGAATGCTCTAAATTCCCTTGTTTTGTATTTAAAGCATATGTGTCTACCTTTAACAGACAGAAGCCAACCCCTTTGTTCAGTAAGGTCATACAGAGCTTTAAAATAAAGTGCATCATGTTGTACTCTGATGGTGAACTGCAGTTTGCTTAGCCAACATTGAATGGGAATATGGTGACTTGATACATTCCTATGAGCCAAAGGTCTGTCTTTAAAGTTTGTATAGTTAAAATTACCTTTGCCTTATAAAAACTGCTGAAGTTAGGTGGCCTTGCAAGGTCCCTTCCACTTTCTTCTTCAATTATTTCTTCTTTACCTCCCTCAATACTTAGGCAGGGAATAATCTTTCTATCTCTTTCTTTTTCTTCTGGTCACTGACAACCTGGCCTCTTCCTTTTCCCTATTTCCTGGATGTGAGTTCCGCCTATTTGACATGGGTAGAAGAAAGGTAGGAGAAACTTGTCTCTGTGGATACCATATTCCCAAGTTCACTTGACCACTGTGTCTTGCTTGTTCCGTGCTTATTCTAGATAAAGTTAGAACTACAAATCTGTGCACACTGCTAGAGATTTTTGGGGTTTTTTTACAGGTCAAAAAGCTATTTGTTTTGTCCTCTGGATGTAGAGTGATTGAATTGTTTTACCCAGCGAGGACTGATCTAAGGAGGCATTGATTTCAGTTGATATTGTCTCTTCATAAAGCTTCTATAAAAATCAGGTCTACATTGTGGAAATTTGAGTATCTGGAAATGTACGCACTCTAAATCTGTGGCCATGTTTGTAAGCACAGGTCTTCGACTTTCTCATGATCATCAAATGTGTATTAATATATCTGTATGTGTATGTGCATGGACACGTGCGCTCATGTAAACTTCACTTAAAATGACTTTGAAAGATTGATATTTGGTTTTTTTGCCCCTAATGATTAATTTTAAGACTGACTTGTAACGTAGCAAACGTAGAGAAAAGAAGATTGAGGGGGGATCTTATTAATACATACAAATATTTAATGGGAGGATGCCAGGGGGATGGGAGTAGTCTTTTTTCAGTGGCACCCAGTGATAGGACGAGGGGTAATGGGCATAAACTTGAACATAGGAAGTTCCATCTTAACATGAGAAGGAACTTCTTTACTTTGAGGGTAGTGGAGCACTGGAACAGGCTGCCCAGAGAGGTGGTGGAGTCTCCCACTCTGGAGACATTCAAAACCCGCCTGGACGCTGTCCTGTGTAACCTGCTGTAGGTGACCCTGCTCTGGCAGGAGGGTTGGACTAGATGATCTCCAGAGGTCCCTTCCAACCCTAACAATTCTGTGAATTCTGTGAATTCTGTGAATTCTGTGAAATCAGAATTAATAAAGTAGGATGAGAAGTAGGTGTGTAACAATGTAATAATCCCTTTTACATATCTGCATTCATTTGTTTATCTTAATTTATTCCAGTGGTTGAAATCAGTGAAACTACTCACATAAGTAATAAATGTAATATTTGGCTTCAGGCTTTTAGCACCGTATTTATGAATGACTGAAGTCAAATACATTAAACTACAACCTTAAAAACTTGATATTGCTGCAAGATGGGATATAGTTATCATCTATACTTGCTTTGCTTTTTCAAAGATCTTCATCCCTCTGTAATCATATCTGATAGGTTGCAAAATCTGATGTTCCACGGGGCCTAATTTCTTACTACATGGTTTTATCTTCTCTTATTCTCCCTCATTGCTCCACACCAACTTGTTCACCTGTGTGCACAAACACGCATTTGTGGTCAGCAATCATTGTCGTACCACTAATAAGAGCAGGATTTAATTCTGAGCTCTGATAACCACATGTGAAAAGAATAGTCATTGTGTAATACTGTCTTTACTAGCGAACTAGTCAGAAGTCAGTCCATGTACTATGCTGATTTGTACAGCTTGTGTACAGCAAAGCTGTAGTAAGGGCAAGGTAAGTGAGGGCACCAGCTAGATGGTAAATACTTGTGAACTCCACCAGATGCACGCTTCACTGCTACTGCCTCCGAAAAGGAAAGGTTGCTGGCAGCAGTGTAGCAGTGGC
>NW_009648972.1:1765530-1771348 GCF_000708025.1 Charadrius vociferus
AGGAATGCAGTAGGTGCAACTATAGCTCTATCTATAAGTCTTGAAGTGATAACCCAAAATGGGTAATGTATAAACTGGAAAAAAAAACAGGTGCCCGGCAACTTCTCTAGAATAGGATTAGGCAAGACTCTCCTTGGCAAGAGAGGGATGTTGCACCTCAACGTGGGAGAAACGTGGCAATCCTAGTTTTATAATGCTGCAGCCGAGGCTGCCTGCTAGCTCCTCAGATTTTTGTGGAGGGCAGAGCAGTGGGGTGGCTCCATGTTTTTGCAGCATTTTTGATGATTCCTATCAGCTTCTGGCATGGCGGAGTGGAGCAGCTTCCCTGCCTGGTGCAACACTTTGCTGTGATTTCTTCCTTGTCCTAAGGCATCCTGATGTGCAGGCAAATTCATTGTTATGCCCTGAGATCAAACTATCTACATTTCCCTTTCTAAATGACTTTTTTTTTTTTTTTTTCTGTATACCTGATTCTTCTTTCGTTCTCCTCTTATGCTATCTTTCCCTGTCTTAGCTGTGGTCTGAATTACTTTGTGCTTCATTTTGAGTCATCTTTTTTTGTAAAGGAAACTCTCTGTGCTGCATGGCATTTATCGCTAATCATGAAGTCACAGTGTTTCTTTCCCCATTAAAGTTGAAAGTGGTGGTTTTATAGCCTTTTCTTGAGTTGCTGTTAAATATCTTATGTTGCCTGTTTACTGTAAAAGCGCTTTTATTTGTCTGACTATAGATGAAGAATTGTATATATTTTCCTTAAATAGTTTCGGGTGAAAACACTTCATTGTGAGACAGAACTGCAATTGTGTAAATTTGTGTCTTAGGTTTATTGATACTATAGATGTAAAATCTGTCCTTTTACAATACGTAGAGTATTTTCTGCTGGAGACATCACGAAGTTTTACACTGATTAAATAAGAGGCAGCCTGTGCCCTGGAAATAGATGTAAACATTTTCCTTGTGCATTGGGATTTTATGTTAGAGATGGAATGTCAACATGAGCTTTTCTTTTAGCCTAGAGTTAAATCCTGGCTCAGGCCCTGCTGCAGAAATTAGAGCTACTTCATGGGTTTCTAGCAGCATGTGCAAAAGAAGTTGATGTTCTCCACCCACTTGAAATAGGACAAAAAAATCTTTTTTCATCAGAAATTGCGGCCTTATCTTTTGATGGACAACCACTTTCAGGAAGGGTGTTAGACACAGAAGCTGTCTTCTCATTCAGATGAGCCTGATGCACACACAGACTGTGAGAGAGGCTTGTGTCCAGCTATATCAAAGTTCTGGAGCTGAGATTTTCACTGCTAGCTGTAACCCCCTCGCTGTGCTTAAGTCATTATTCTACATCTTGTTAGAAACAGTCTCCTCCCACTTGCAAAAAAAGAAAAAGATTCTCTTCGGTAAGCTGAAGCAATCTGTGTTCAAAAGCAAGTTGCAAACATCAGTAGAAAAGTAGCTCAACACAGTAAAAGGCGGTGCAAGTGCAAAGTTAGTACACAGCGCTGTTTAAAGTGTGTCCATGCAAATTTGGTGCTAGAAATTACACTTTTAACTCCAAACAGCATTTGAAGACCAACCTTCCATCTCCTGATGCAGTTTGGATTTTCCTCATTTATCCCCCACCCAAGCGCTGAACTGACTGCTATTATTCAGACTGAGAGAGCTGCATCTTCTTAACTTGATCTGAAATGTCTGCCAGAAGAAATGAAAGCAAAATGCAAACAGCTAGACTAATGACCAAGTTACCTGTCATCACTGTTTTAGCATTATAGGCCTGTTTGATTAGATCATTAATTTGGAAATGCCAGGTTGTCTGGTTCTGGCTAAAATTAACAGGTTTACTTTTCAAAGGACAGGGCTATGTTAAAACACCTCGAGAGAAAAGATGGTGGTAGAAAGAAAGGTCAGTATTTACTTAAGAAAAAAAAAAAATCAATGGAGTGAACTGGAAAATCTTGTACTTACAGAAATTTAGGCAAACTGACTTTGAAAGGAGGGAGAAAAGAGGATTGCAGTGCTGACATCCAGTCTTGTGTATATATGGTGTGTGATATCTACTTCGGCCTCCTATCAGAAATCAAATCAAAGATGGTACTAACCACATTTCACCATCTGCAATCAAAAATTTGACTCGATGTTATTTTGTGTTAAAAGAGAGACATCTATATAAAAGTAACAATGCTTAGACCTATTAGCTATTTCCATACCCATCTACCAAAAACAGATGTCAGTCACTTTCTTGTAAAGGTATCTAACAGAAGTATAAACCTCAGCACCATCAATTAAACTCTTATCTGCATTTCTTTTATTTTCATTGGTTTATGTGTGTCATTACGTTGTGCTCCGCTTCCTTACATGATAATCAAATAGCTTTATGTTTGTGAAACATGTGCTATAAACCAAGGAATTTTTTCCTTCATTATTTTTCTTCTTTCTGAGTATTTTACACTTATCAGAGAATGGGATAGCTGAAATGCCTGATAACCTGGTAGGGCAGGCATCCTGGTTTGAGGTAAAACAGGACCAGTTTTCTGTTCAGTAACTTTACTTTTTAGCTGGGCCTCTCTAACTACTGAAATTAACAGCATATTGTGCAGACACTGTTCACTCTCAGAGTGATAAGACCTATGTTTATAGCTGATGTCCGGGCATGGTATGCAGAGAGGCTCTTACTTATACCTATTGCTGTAACAGCCAAGGGCAGATAACTTTGTTAGTTGCCCCATTGGAGGGTCAGAAGCGGAAAAGTGTAGTGCGTCCCACCTGTGGGGAGGAGCAGACAGGACAGGTGACCCAAAACTGACCAACCAGGTATTCCATCCCATCTGCCTCATGCTCAGTGTAAAAGCTGAGGGATCAAAGGGTCAGCTCTCTTTCTTCAATGGCCGGTGTCCAAGGAGGACTCTGTCTGTTCATCTGCCTTTGATCCCGATCCTGAATGCAGATCCGGAATCCAATTTCCATCTGTCAGTGATTCCAGGATGGGACTTCCCCAGTGCCAGCCGGTGACATGATTGTCATCCTGGGAGCTTGGCACAGTTTTGTATATATTTCATTTTTTTCTTTTTATTATTTTATTATTAATATTTCATTAAAGTAGTTTAGTTCCTTCTAAACTCATAAGTCTCTTTCTCTGTCTCCCTCCTCTCCCTGGAGAGAGAGGTGCGGGAGAGGATCTGTCATTTGCCTCAGTGGCCAGTCCAGCGCAAACCATGACAGATTTATTGGCGCCCAATGTGGAGCTCGAGCAGGGCTCTGATAGATTGCCTCAATAGTTTGAATTCCAGCTTGCTCAGCGATTTAAAGCAGACAGCTCACATCATGTCATTCTTAAGCAAAATGTTATATCATGCCTTTAGAGAGCTTTGAAGTTAATTGATGCAACTCTGCTTAACCTGCTGAATATGTTGCATAGTTTATTTGCTCATTGTGTTTGTATGCGATGGTTTAAAAGTGCTATTCTGGTGTGGTCTGCAATTCAGATGTATAATGTGATTACTTGGATAACAATTCTACCTGCATATCTCGG
This sequence comes from Charadrius vociferus, assembly GCF_000708025.1. Lineage (NCBI taxonomy): Eukaryota > Metazoa > Chordata > Aves > Charadriiformes > Charadriidae > Charadrius > Charadrius vociferus. The sequence continues at coordinate 1,769,054 of NW_009648972.1, forward strand.
GCATCACATGATGGCAAGGTATATATTTTTATTCATTTACGGGAAAATTTAGTAAGATAGAGTTTTTGTGAAATATATCTTTGGCCAACAAATATATTTTTTAAAAAGTCTTTTTAGAAGCATCGGGTTCTTCATTTTTATTTCCCAGTCAGTTGATACTGAAACTTGAGTATCAAGAGAACATATGCATTTTGGAAACATCAAGGGCACCTTTATCTGTGTTCTGTGAAACTTCTGTCTTGGAAAATGAGAATGTTGCTTTTGGTATATTGCCTGGCTCTTTTTCCTGGTGATTAAAAAAAAAAAAAAATGTGTCTTGGCTCATAAAAATATTCTGAGATGATAGCAGGAATAATAAATGATACAGTGATCTGACAACTTGCAAATTGTAAGTGTGACTGCAACATATATGTTGTGTGGGCCCGTGGCCTATGTTTACACAAGAGAAGACCACAAATTTGGTATGTGCTGCCTGCTAACACAGCATTATAGTAAGGCTTTAAAGAAATAAAAGTGCACTTACTGAACAATAAATTCAGAAGAAAAAAATAGCCTTATTTAATGATCTTCAGAATTATGGTTTTATACCCTTATAATATTTTTGCACAGGTATGGCTCATGGAAGTTCTAGCTACATCCTCTTTGATAAGATACTCATGTTCCCTTAATTTTTTAAAAGCTATTAACATTTTCCCAATCAAAGAGAACATGGCTCATAAATCCCTGTTCCAAATTCTGCAGCCCCACGGCTCCATATGTAAAAGGATTCTGCTGAAGAGGTGTGTGGCAAAATGGAGAAAATAAGTGCTACTTATTTATTTGTGGAGCAAATGCCAATGGGAGATGAGGCTGAAAAGGGAAGGAGATTTTCCCTGGGCAGCTCACCTTTTTCAGTGAAAAGAAACAAACTTTTTTTTAATATATATTTATTTATTTAAAACTGCCTTTGGGCTTTTGAGCATAGGCAACTGATGTTTGATTATATGCTTCATGTTTTATAGTTTTTGAAGGCACAGGGCTGTTTATAAGGGAGTTAAGTTTCAAGTGTGGATGTTAGAAGTAAATATGTACAGGACCAGATTCAGGCAAGTGGTTAAGGCCATGCTTGAATTCATCCTTACTAAAAATAATAGTAGAGTAATGAAGCGAGTATTTAGTTGTTTAAAATGTGTTCAGCTTCCAATAGGACTAAGCAGGCTTATGTGGTATGTGCTGTTCTGCATAAAGCTGGTTTCCTAAATAAGGTTGATGGATGAGGTTTGAACATCAGTGATGTTCTTTTGGCAATGTTCTGTGATATGGCATGTAGGTCTTTCAGTTTTGTAGGACAAAGAACTGCTGTACAAAGTCAGACTAAAAATTGACCCAGCCCTGTAGCCTGTTTCTGACGATGGAGTAGTCACTGCCAAGGAAAAAGTTATTAGGAAAGAAGTGGTATGTGTTCCTGCATTCTGGCTTTGCACTTTAAAGGTATTTCGAGCACCCGTATGGGGCTGGCAGATACTTGCTTATTCTACCTGCCTTAGTGTTGGTAAATGACCTTACACATACTTAAGGGACATTACAAATATGAAAAAAAAATTTCTGGAAGGTGCTGGTTGTCCATTTTTAATATTGTCAGTATGATCTAAGTTGACCATTCTCCATACAAGCCCAACCGATGAACTCCTTTATTTTTAATTATGACAATTGACTTCTGAGTCCAGTCAAATGTTCTAACTGCTGTGATTCCTAGGTTACCATTTTCTAATCATCCCAGTCTGAAAAGCACTTGAGTCCTTTGGTACTTTCTTATTTTTAAGTACGGCCTAAAATTCCAGTGACATCCATAGCATTTTGGTAGAGAGAAGCCAAGCCTCACCATGTGCTTTTATTATGTTTCTGAATAATATCCATTGTATTCTGCAGGGATGGGTGGATTGTGTTTAGCAGACAGCAGGAAACAAGGAAGAGGAAGAGATACAAAGAATGAATGAAAGAGAGTCATAGACCCAAAGAGGACAGAAATAATATCAACCTATTAGAAAAGAACTTGGAATAAACAAAACAAAGCAAAATCAAACAAGACTCTGTGTTTAACTAAGTTAACTAATTCACCAATTAAATTAATGCCTCAAAGACTGAGGCTTAGAATAATTATTAAAACAGAATAGGTCCTTCTAAGCTTTATTTTGAGATGAGGTCTAGGTAATTTAAACTTACCTCACAGGATGCACGTATCACACAAAAGTTTGCATTGTTTTTATTAGAAACTTTATTACAGAGTGATTTGGCAAAAGTTTATTACAAAATGTT
>NW_009648972.1:1771364-1814928 GCF_000708025.1 Charadrius vociferus
TCGGAAGAGTCTCACAACATGTATGTTAAAATCAGGACAGATCTGTGCGTTAGTCAACAGTAAATCCTGAAGTCAACGCTAATTATATCACAAGAAAATGAAAACAAAATAAATTCAAATGTTTTAAGGAGAAGGCAAAAAGAAAATGGAAATGAAATATCCTGTTATTCATTTTCTGCACCTGGCCTTTTTCTCTTGGTAGTTCTCAAGTGAAGTGATTTAATTCAGTGTTGTGTCTCAGAAAACACTTTAAATGTGTCCTTTTTGAAAAATATATTATGTCTATAGCCTGTATTATGATCTTATGACACACCCTGAAATGGATTTAGCACTCTCGCCTTTACAGATGCTTTAAGGCTCTTTTCAAATCCTTAAAAGCACAGTCTGCAGATTGAGGCCAGTGCTATCAAGAGTGTGAATAAATCAGAGAATCTGGATTTATACCTGAAACTCCCATGAGGGGAAATTCTCCCAAGAAAGACTTCATATGACAGCTTTAAGCTCCCTAATGTTTTCTGCATTCAGGTATAAATCCTTTTATAATGAAGAGGAGAAAGGGTAGCAGTAGTTTTGATATCAGCTTTCCCCTATAAAATCATATTTTTACCTACATCCAGATCAAATTGCAAGAAATACTACTCCTTGAAAATCCATCGAAAAGCTGACTTTTAATAGATGTCCTAGCATTTCACTTTAGCTCTTAGCATCACTCATTATCTTGAAAGAGACGAGGAAACACCTCAAAGATTATACAAAAGAAAGTATCATATGATATGCATTCACCTGAAAATGTTCATGACAGTAGCCTTTATTTTGTTCCTCTGGTCCCACTACCATAATAAGATTACCGCTACAAGTAAGGGTTGGTGGGATCAAGTCTTATTATTATTCTAGAATAGAGATTGCTCAGTCTTTGTGAAATTAACATCCATATTGACAAATTATACGGAGCTGGAAAGCTGCATTTCATTTACATATAAACTGTCTTTACTTTTTCAAGCAAAATAAATACGTCTAGGGTCAGACACTCTCATGCTAGAAATTGTCATGGCTCCAATTCTCATTTACATCACTGAGGATTTGCTCCACTGCCAACAATACAGTTAAGTAAATGAATGAATTTAACTCTTATCTGAGTTCATTTAATAATAGCATGTCCGCAGTTCATGAACTAATCCTTCAGCTCCAGGATAGCCGTGGGCACCGTTGTAGGCAACATTTTCAGCCCCTCCACTGCAGGATTTCCTTTAAAAGTGTGCAGTTGAAAGTATTCTCGCTTCTCTTGACAACCTGCCTATCTATTTTATTATTGTCATTGCTTTCCCTCAGGCTTTGCCAAGAAGTTTGCACTTGCAGCTTGATCAAATTACATGCTTTTCCTTGATGTGAACACGTAAAATATCATTGTGCTTGGCTCAGGAAATGATAACAAATTACAGAACATCCCTTATTTACATCACTGATTCAAATCCCATCCAAGCCACTAGTGACTGATTGTCATCCCTAAATAACTCTTATGAAACTTGAGTCTTAATCATTTTAATTTTATAAATGAAATCTTTCTTGAATTCGAATGAGAAAAATCTAAAAATTCACATATGGTGTAGTTGGGCTGCAGCTGAGCTTGAGTGGAAAAGGAAAATATTTCCAGCAGATGCTGAACTGTAAGGCAGTGCTTGATTGACACTGACATCTCAAAATGATTGAGGAACAGAGGTTGCTCCTTCTTGTATTTTAATTCACCAAATGGGAGCTTTAGTTCTTCTCCCAGTCACCATTATGATGATAATACTAGTACTGATTAGGTATCTAAACACAACAGCAATAATCATAATAATGCCACCACATAATAAATAGCAAAGGTAGTAATTTACATTAAAAGGACTATTACCGATTACTTCTAATAATGAGAAATAGAGGAATGTCTCAACAAACATGCCAATAATACTCTTCCCCCTCCCCCCCTGCTTTTAGAAGCTCCAAAAAGAGAGAAATAAACCCATCGAATCCTGGTTTCTTTTTGCATCAAGTTTTGCAGTAAGACTATCACATTAATCAGACAAATCAATTATGTCTCAAAAATATAGTCAGGGTAGAGTTTGAGGTCTTATTTGAATGATTTAGTGTGTCCATATCAAAAAAGAAAAAAATAAAAATTCTTTCAGACAAGTAAAGCCACATACTGTTTTTCTTGGGTTTCACTTCTATGATTCTACACTTCCTTGGTATTTGTGGTATCCAAATTCTTGCATGACTGCTCCTTTGGTGCTGGGTCATGAATTTCTTCAGTCTTATGCATATTGATTCTTGAATTTTTCTTCATCAATATTATTATTTTTAGACTGTGGAGGACAGAGTTTAGTCAATTATCACTGTGTTAAAATAGAAGCGCTGTCCAAAATTCTTAAAATTTATTGGGTTGCACATTAAAATTAATCAACCTGATATGATTAATAATCTTTGACGATCACATAGAATTCTCCCAGGTAATCCAGTATGTAAATGAAATATTTAATATTGGATCATTATTTCTAAGAATGCATACCATTTGGGATTTCATAGATGATGATGGATCATAATCTTTCAAAGAAAGGTATCCGACTTCTTGCTAAAATTAGAACTGTCTCTGAAAACTTTCAGAAATCTCCTTGGCCTCCACAACAATTTATGACAGATATTTTAAAGTACAGATGTAATAGATATCTGTTTGTATAGCTCAGGAATTTATAAGTTAAGCACCTCTATATCATATTTCAGTTTGCATCACTCAACTGAAATCTCTTTCACAATTCTGGTTTGGTTTACCCTTTTAAAATATTATTGTGTTATTTAACATAACACTTAAGCTAGTCCCATATTACAGATATGATTTTGTGTATTTGATAAATCAACACTTAGAGTAGGAAGCATTTAACTTGGTCATGTTTGTGATATCAGATTGTTGATGTGGTGCAAAGAAAATTGAATTCTCATTAACAGCAGTGGGAATTGAATTTACAAAATGGAGAAGGGAAATCTATTCTTGCATTAACTCTGCAGGCCAGCTCACACCTTGTGTTAATAGAATTCTGTCTGTGTTATCTACCAGTTTTCAGCCTCTCTTAAAAGTAATCTGGCATTTGACTTGTGTTTTCCGTAGCATCAACTGCCTGTCAGCAGTTTTGAGAGCCACAGGGTTGAAACCAAAATATCATAAAATAGGATGTTTGGCATTGTCATGAGGGCTATATGCAGTGAATGTGAATAGAATTTTGTGGATGGTTGCTTGAGTCAGCTTCACAGGAGATAGTTTGTACTGGAAGGTAGTGAGGTCAGTATCACGGTTCCCAATGTATATGGGAAGCAAAGGCGTGCTCAGCCTCTAGGTAATCAGCTCAGGGCTGATTTTGTTGCACAGGGAGTGCTGGAACATCACAAACTTTTTAAAAGGTGGAAAATTTTGGTACAGAAGTGAGTTCTGGAGATTCATTCTGAGCTGTTCCAGTTTAAACTTAGGCCTGCAGTTATCTAACCAAATACGTGTGTCACTTTGGTATTCATAAAAGTTTATTTCTTTTAAATGGTGGTAGGCATTTATGAAACTATACTCCTGGCATCCTAATGAGGTAAGGTAGCTAATCTATCCTGATTTAGAGAACGAGAATTCAGGCGCTAAGTTTAATGACCATTCAAATTGTTGGAATTCCTTGATGTGACTTGAGTATAGACCAAGATGAGGTAACAGTTCGGAATGGCCACAATCAATAGGGATCACTCAGTTTATATTTGGCAATGAGCTCCTTGTGTGTTGGACAGCATTAAGAGAAGAATTATTTTTTTTCAAAGTGGTATTTTTTTTCCTATCCCTTTTCTTTTCTTTTGAATCTTATCACTACCAACATGTTCCTACTGAATTGTGTTTGAAGATCACTTGGAGTGATAAGAGCCCTGCGGAAGAATTGTTGGAACTTCATCAATATTGCACTACAGTTCTCACCGGTATTGACCATGGCTATTTGAATTGCTGCTTTTATATGAACACTGCATCAAGGAAGAAATTGAACACATATTCCTCTTAGATACATACGTGGCTTTAAAAGCATGACTTTTAGATAAAGGGAAATTCATTCTTCTCACAGCTGTCAACACTTTACCTTTAACTATACATTTTAAGACGTTCATTATATTCCTACAGTTTCAAAAGTAGGAGTTTGAGGTGGAAAGGGAACAGTGATTCTTTAATGTGACGTTGATGATAACATACCATTTAAGCTTTAGAATGGGTCATAAAAAGGCGGACTGTGATCAAAGGAGATAAAGAGGACTTATGAAAAGATACTGAATTTTCATTGAGTTAATTGGATCCAGAATTGCTTGGCCAGGACCTTTGGGGGTTTTTTTGTGTCTTTCTTTGAGGGTTTTTTTTTGTGTTTTCCTCTTTTGCAAGACCAAATGTTTTTGTCTGATTCTGCTCATTTGGACAAGATAATTGATATGGGGCAGTGGGAAGCTCTTCATCACCCTAAGTTTCTCCCACATGTCCCAAATGAGACTATAGGCATTGCAAGTGCAAAGTCTTCTGTGCTGCGGAAAAGGCTTCATGTTTGTCTTAGCTGTGTCTTGGAGGAAGATGACAGTAGCTTCATTACAGTAAAAATTCTAACTCCACTTTTAAGGTATGTTTTATAAGTCCCGTTTCCATGTGTTTATGGACTTTGCTGAATTTGTGTAATTGGAATGGGGCAAGATAAAATTTTAAATTGCATTAACTTGCATCCATTAACTATAAATCTTAAGGAGGTACCTGATATGGCAGCAGTAAGCTTTAAGAATAGGTCTGTGAGAACTAGCTAATTTACATGTTGTGCAACCTGTCTCTGAGCCAAATGAGGGGTTTTTGGTTGTTTTGGGTTTTTTTCCCCCGTGTATTCTCTACACTTGCAGATGAACTCAGATTATACAGATTTCTGCAGCTGCAATGAATTTTACTATTCTAACAACACACAGTATCTTTCTGTCATCTTCTGGGTTTTTGTATTTTTTTTTGTTGTTGTTTTGCTGCTTCCCTGTTGCAGAGAAAGCGAATACCAAATACATAGTAAATGCATCTGATTGGCATGAGAACAAAAACAAATCTGAGAAGCCTAATATTAAACTCTAGATTTTAGAATTGCAGGTCTTGCGCTGTAATAATTAGAGGTTTTAGAAAATTGTTAACACAAAAAATTCAGGAGAGAGCTTTTCAGTATTCCAACTATTCCCGTCCTTTGTGGTCCCACGGCACACCTCTTATTTCTCATGGAATTCCACTCTCTTTGGTTATTAACTTGTTTCCTAAATTCTGACAATACGCTGAAGGTATTGCTCGTGTGTTTTGCCTAAGAATGCTGGGACTAAAAGATGCAGGGATAAAACCTGATATGACTCCAAAATTAATATTTGCAGATATTAATTTGATTCCATGCAGCTTTGTAGTCTACATGAGCTGTTAGAAATGCTGGCACTGTTGCCAGGCCCATGGTACAACCTAGAGCTGAGGGTTTGTGGGTACGGCTTGAAGTCATCCATCGTAGCTCATCCTCCCTCTTTGGCTAGGAATTCTCTGCTAAATACTTGTGCCAAGGATACGCCACAGAGTCCTTCCCTATTAGGTGATCCAATAAAGAGTTTCAGACATCCAGTCAAAAAAGTGAAATGCTGAAGCGACAGTCTGGGGCTCTGCCATATTCTGGCTTTTATTAATTCTGTCAATACTTAAAAGCTATGAACAAATCACCAGGAACTGGGGCAGTTCATTCCATGAGATAATGTATTCACAGTGAATTTTTCAGCTACATTCCTTAAGAATTTCAGAAGAGCAAAATAAAAATGGGGCTGAGCACCTAAGCTGGAGCACTCTGATCCGCAGATGCCTGAAGTCAGTAGACTCCCATCAGTTTCTTGGGTCTTTGATTTAGGACCCGAGTGAAAGATTTAGCTGTTTGCAAAACTTTTTTAATATCAATTCTGTACTAGCTAAAGAATAGAAAAGATACTATTTCTGAGTGTCAGAAGTTGCTTTATCATTTGTTCTTTTACATTTAAGAAAGGATGTGGTGTTGTTTTTTAAGGTATTAATTCAAATTATGATACGTGTCTATGATTGATTTCAGAGTCGGAGAGTTTGAGTTAGAATAAAATAGCCAGCCTGATGCCTCAAGAAATCACAAATCACTGAGTCAATCTTACTTTAGAAAAGACAAGTTTGTACTATTCATAGAGACATTTTTCCTTAGGTATTTTACATGAGAACCCTCTGCTCTACTAAACAAAAAGAAAACAAGAGCTCTTTGCTTTAAAGAACAAACAGCCATTCCTGACGCTCAAAGAACAGCAGAAACCAAAACCATAAAATAGTGTTTTGGGGTTTTTGGTTTGGTTTTTTTTTTTTTTTTTATGACTGATTTGTAGCAAGCCGTTATCTAATCTGTCAGAAACAGCTCTATGAAGTCCACAGGAAATTTTGGGTTTTCAATGCTAGTAATACATACTCTTAGAAGTGTCTTTTGTGGTGTGATTGAAAACATTCTCTAAAAAGCCTGTTAAAACCTAAAGCTCTAATTCTAGTGTTCTGAGCTATGAATTAAGACTTCAGTCCCATTCTGTGAAGAAAAGGGATATTATCAGGATTTTAAAATTTGTATAAAGCAGATTTTACCAAGATGATCTAGCACCTGAGTTGTATGACAGTTGAAAAGTAAAAATAGCAAACGGAGCTGTTTGTCTGTCTCAGAAATGGTTCAGCTAGCATATGCAAACTTTTCACAGACTGTTTGTTTCCTTGCTGAATTGAGTTGCCTGTCCAAAATAGCATTAAAAGTAGGTCATGACACCTTTAGGGTTTTTTTTTTAATTTTGAGAATACTTTTTTTTTTTTGCAATCTTCCTTTTGCAGAGTTGGAAAATTTTTGCCCTAGTTTAAAAAAAAAAAATTATAAATGAAATGTCAGTCAAAGACAAAACGTGGAACATTTCCAGCTAAATAAAAGTGTGAAACAAGTAGAGAAATAGTGGGAGGAGAACTTGGTGAAAGTTATGCTAAAACACTACCTACTGTATTATCACTTTAAAAAAAAGGGTTTAAAGCATTTCCAAGGTTGAATACTACTCAGGAATTAGAAAATGACCAATTTATTTGAACATCAACTTTTGTAACTCAAATAATATGTGTGTATGAGTTATGACAGAGTTTATTTTACCCTGAACTAACATCAGGAATGGAAAATTTCAGCCTATGTAGTTCAAATTGCCAATATCAAACAAATGAAAAGAAGATGCTTCATAGCACAAATCGTAGGGTGACCTTCATAATTACTGATTAAACCTCCATCTATTATACCTGTCTGGTAATACATCAATTCATGCTATGATTCTGTATTCCAGCTGCTGTTAGTTCTGAGGTCTATTTATATTCAAGAAAAATGGCTTATTTTCCTTTTAAATATTTTTATGAACCTTCTTCAAGAAACTAGACAACTGTCATTGGTAAAATTTGCAGTTAACTGGAGGAGCAGTTGTCTACTGTAAAAAGTGATCTGGACTAATTGATAAACTGGGTTGTGAAGAATCAGAGTCTTATAGACTAGATAATTGGATGAAGTAGAGGCTTTAAAATCTCCAACATATTTCTTCACTACTTAAAGAAGTTTGCTTTCCTATTTCAAATGCCTCAACTGCCTGTAAAGCACGTGGCCGGGATGTCCTGCCTTGATCCCCAGGGAACATCACCTTCAGATGGAAAGGGATGTCCTTCACTTCTCTTTTAGATTATGCCTGACATCTTACTGCTCTCTGACTGGAAACTTGGATCGTGTCCTTCCCTTCTTCCCCGATTCTTAGTTTTGTTAACCATTGTCATGGTTTAACCCCAGACAGCAACTGGGACCACACAGCCACTCGCTCACTCCCCTTTCCACCCCAGAAGGGCAAGGAGAAGAGAAAGAAAAGGAGGAGAAAGGGGGAAAAAAAACCCCAAACAACTCATGGGTTGAGATAAAGGCAGTTTAATAGAACAATAATGGAAAAGGAAAAAATAATATTAATGGTAGCAGAATATACAAGACACAAGTCACTCTCACCGCCTGGTGAATCAGTTGCCCGCCCCAACCCAAGAAGCGATCACTGATTACCACCCTCCCCCTAGCCAACCCCACACTGAGCGCAACATCTGTGGTATAGAATATTCCACTGGCCATTCCATTTTTTTGTCTGCGCTCCTTCTCAGCTTCTATGGGAAGTGATGGGTGTGATGTTTGCCTTTTTCCAGTCACTGTGACCTTTCAGAGTTTTGTAGTGACATCCACCAGCTCCCTCAGCCCTATCAGATATATCCTGTACAGTCCCATGGACTCATTTGCTCATTTAAGCATCCCCTCATCATTTACCATGTGTCATGGGTAGCACTTCATTCCCCCAGACTCTGACGCTAGGTGCAGGAGCTGGAAAGCCCGGGGACAAACCTTGCCAGTAAAGATTCAGGCAAAGAAAGCATGTTCCTCAGCTGCTTCTGTGTTTGTTGTCTCCAGGTCCCTTGCTCGTTGAGCAGCAAGCCTGTATTTTCCATAGCCATCCTTTTGCTACGTGTATGTATGGGGAGCCCTTCTTTCAATCCCTTCATGTCCTTAAATCTCTTAGATGCACATAACTTCACTTGAGAGCTGTCCAGTTTCCCACCTGCTTTCTGCAGATAGCTGACAGTGTGCTAATTAGCAGCTCACCTGTACGCTCTCTCCAAAAAACTGATGGTCAGGTTTTGGTCTGGAGGTTAGTAGTCTTGACAAGCAATCCTGTCATGGTGTTGAGGTTGAAGAGGCCATCTTCAGGACTGTCAAGCAGGCAATTTTATGTAAGGAGTTGCTATTTATCTAGGCCCTGATTTTACCTTCCCTAACTGTTTTTGCCTTTTTGGTTTACTTTATTTTGTTCTACAACCCCTTTTTTGACCAATCTCCCTCGTAAGTAATCTATTATAACCAAGGACAGTCGGGCCTATAGGGAAAAGGTTATATCTTTTATAAGACCAAATAATACAGTTGGAGGAAAAACAAGAAAGCTTTTTTGTCTCAGAGGACTTTCATTAGTTTTCTGAGCCCAAAGCTTGTTCTCTCCCCTGACTATATCTCTTGGTCTAATAAAAGATATTACTTCTCTCTACAAGCCTGGCCTGTTCATAGAATTACACCAGGAGAGCTACAATGACACTTCTATATAATCAGGGAGACAGAAGCTTACACAATTCAAAATAATGTGTATGTGTTAAGGTTATCTGTTCAATATAGTCAGGCTGAGCATAGTGATAATTAGCACAGAAATAGACTGGGCTGATTAGAGATTATTTTTTTTTTTCCAAAAGATATATGATCCTAATAGCTATCTGGAGATTGGAATAGAAGATGCCAGTGCGTTAAAGGTAGGAATAGACCTGGTGGAGGGGCTTAAACCTTGTTTTCGTCAGGGAAATAGCATATAAGAAGTAACTACAAAAAAAATTGAGGAAATTCTCTTAGCTACTGAAGTGAGATAACTATGAATCCCATTAGCTTGGGGAGAAGGACATTGGTGGATATATTATAGTTTAATATGTTGTTAATGGTACTCTGAATTTTCAAATAAATCTTTAAAAAAAACCCAAAAACAAACAAAAAAACCCCACAAAACAACTAGACAGACTGGTTTGGGTTTGCTTGGGTGCTAGGGGCTTGGACTTACCAGCACTTGTTTGCTCAAGGACTTAGTGAGTTTTGATTGTTCAAGGATTTTAAATTTGCTAAAAAAAAAAAAACAACCCAGAATGACAATTACTGAGAGCAGGACTATAATATGCTGTGCAATACTTACACTGAGTTACTGTTAATGATTACTTCAGAAAGTATGTCGTCTGTATTTTCCTGGGTTCTAAAGCTGGTAAGAATCGAATTGATAAATGCAGATGTTCATGCCAGGAACCTGGTAGTCCAATCACGAGACAAAGATGTTCTGTGAGGGCAATGTGTCCAGCCAAATAAACCAGCATAGCTTTTCTGATTATTGAGTGCTCTGGAGAAGCTGCCTGTAATCTCCATAACAGGAACTATTAGAGGATATTATTCCATGAATAAATTTATATATGAAAAAATAGATGAATTATTCACTTAGTTTTAGTGCATCTTGCATAGAAGCATTTTACCTTTCTTATAACAGTACAAATTCTCATTTTAATGAGTGTTTTAATGCAATGAGAATTGAGCTGATCATAAATCCAAGGTGTTGTACTAAAAATGGGGGCATATTCAGGACCTATTCTAGGAAGAAATATAGTTGCATTTGCAGGTGTAGAGATAGGGTTGGATCCTCAGCCAGACTAATGAGGCTTATTTTCATTAAAATAGTCTGACTTACACCAACCAAGACTCCAGCTTTGAATGCCTTATATTCACGTTCACATTTGCAAAACATGATTGCATATTAGGAGTGCAATGAAGTGCAGGTTAAATGAATAATATATAGTTATGTCAACACAGTTAATGAAAGTGTCTAGAGTAAAGTGTTTAAATCAGAACTAATGCTGACGGGCTAATAGCCTTCATCTCCACTTTAGACAATGGATAGATGCCACACCAGGTAATAGGCTCTTTTGACTTTTTTTTTTTTTTTTCCTCCTCAGCCTGAAGTAGCAGACTGGCAGCATATTACCTAGGATTGCATAGATAGAGGTTAGTCTGACAGTGAAATCCTAAAAGACCATGATATTAAATACTAAAAAATAATAATAATAATAAGTAGGGGAAGTTTGTGTAAATTCTGAAAATCTAGGATTAACGTCTTCTTTGTAAGTCCATGTAAACCAGTAAAATTCTCTGTCACAACTATGGTGGAGATGAACACTCGGACAAGACTAGTACAGACAAGTCAGCTTTCAAGCAAGCACTCTTAGCCCCGAAGGTATTTACACCTTCTCTAGTGTGGCTGTTAACCTTCAGACCTACTGATTGAAAGATAATGAGTGTCCCCAGCGAAAAGCTTCAAGGGTGCATTGGAAGATAATGCAGTGGTACCCACACGCTGTTGAGAAACAGGACTCTAGGATTCTGTTCCTGGGCTGTGTCTAACATTTGGAGGAATATTATTATTTTTAACTCACCTTTCCAACTGAATAAATGTCTCTCTCCTCTCAAGAAGGAGCTTAATATACTTATTTTCATCAGTATAGCATAAAGGCTGTGATGCTGGCATATCCACAGGTAGATCATACAGAGAGAGAATTCTTGGACATTTCTGACCCCTCAGTAATTGGTTATACAGGGGAAAGAGCCTGGTAGCTGTCAGGCAGGCAACATAAACCAAGGTATAGCTGAAACTCGGGGAAAAATGAGGACAAAATACTTGATTTTGACTATATCTCTAATGATAATTATGATTACAGTAAAAAGCTCCATTACACAGGTTACTAATGTGTATGGTAACATAGTTCCTACCTCAGATTGTTTACAGTCACATCAAGTGGGTGCTGTTGAAAATGGGAAGCAACAAGCAATCAAGGCAATTATAGTAGCTATAATGTGCCCAAAGAGCAAGTATAGTAGCTGTAATGTGCTCAAGAAAGTAATTTAAGCCCAATCACTGATTTGTTAATATAATTTTAAGGTAGACATTTCTCCCTTCTTAAAAGTAGTAGATCTTTTCAAATTGAAAGATGATTTTAAAATTTATATTATCCCTTAAAATTAAATCCTAGAAGCACTGTACTGATGAGCACAGTATAACTACTTAGCTGGTTAAATAATCACTGCCATATATGCCACATGTTCTTAGAAGGACCTTTGCAGTATTAAACTAAATTAAAAAAAAATCTTTAAAGTTCATAGTTTCTTTACACAATTTCAGCGTTGTGCATGTTAAACAAGATCTATTGTGGGAATATAGTGTACTAGCAAATATAATCCCCATCCTTTGCAAGATAGATTAATAATGTGCTTCTGTAGTTTTAATTACTGAGATGTATCTCTAATTTATTTTTGTGGCAAATTCTAGTGTCATTAAAGCAGTGATTTTCATTTGTAATAAAAATTTATTTTATGGATTCAGCTATTGTAGAGAGGGCTTATTAGAAGTGTCAATTCATCTTTTAAACTAATGGTTTACTATTTTCCACAAGGATCCTTTATTTAAGCCTTCAGGTATTCTACTACATATCATTTGCCGTTTAAATGTTTATGATATGTAGATCTGACAAGCTTATTTATCATAATAAGAGCAAATACTTGCGCTGTATGGAGCAATGAGCTTTTAAAATCACTCACAGTCAGCCATTCAGGTCCTTCAGAGCAATCTACTAAAAATATTTTGACTTGGTAAGCAAAACTTACCTTTTTCCTTCCCAAAACTCTTTAGCCTTCCAGTTTTGTTCAACTAATGGTAAAGCAGGAGAGATATTTTTTTTTGTTAGCACTTCTCAGAGACTTCTTAGAAACTTTGTGTCTAATTGTCAGAGTAGGTTTTTATGCATCAGAGTCATAGCCTGCCTCTTTAATGCTATTTTATTGTGATGCTCTTTTATATTTTCAAAAGCAAATAACAGACATATAGAAATGTTATACTACCCATCTGAGCCCTTCTTTAATAGGCAACTTTTTTTCGCACCTTTACTTCAGCACATGAAATTTATGCTCACTCATGCCTCTGTTTCTCCAATACAGAAGCATCCACTACTTTATGTGGCTGCGTTGAACTAGCTACTGATATCCTGCTCGGGTTTAGATATTCTGTGGAGCACTGATTAGTAATAGATACAGTGGGCTCTGAACTTGCCTTGAACAATATATGTTGTGTGAAGCGCACCAGTGTAACATAAAAACTTTAAACAGTTTTGTACGGTCTATCTCTCAGCAGTGATTGCTGCACAGCATCACCACCAGCAAAAACCACTGTGCAGTCAGAATTATACTTTTCCTGGTAGTCAGGAATGATGATGCCTCTGAGGTGTCATTAAAGGGCATCATCAGAAGTCAGTAGAAACACAGGTCTGTCTTAGGGACAGACTTTCTGCTCCGTAATGATGTAGCAGATGTCTTGTGGTATATAGGAAAGCAGCAGAATGTATTGTCTGTGCTGAAGGTGAGTTTATAGTGCTGGTAGTTGGAGAGGAAATTGCTGTTGATCGGTATCAGTGTAACATTTGGTTATCAGTGTAGCAGTTCTGTCAGGGCCTCTAGCACAGAAATAATTTCAGTAACAGTTTATTGATACTGAAGAGGCCTGTGCTTTGGAACTAAGGCTAGATCATCTGGAAGCAAAAATCTTAGAAAGGATTTTCTGGACCCAGTGGAAGGAGAGACTCCTGGTATGAGACAAATCCTGACCTAGTTCCTCAAAGTTCTCAGTGCTCCTGGCCCCTGTGCTGCTCTTGAGGACTCCAGAAGTTCCCTTTCGTAATCCAGGTTGTTGGCCACGACCATGTCCTCAAATTCACTCTTGACCTTTCTGTTCTCCACTGTCCTGAGCCTTGTGGTCCAAAACCAGCTTTCAGAATAAGATGTTGCTTCTTCTCAGCTTTTGATTGGTACTGGTACTCTGCTTGGTCACTGCTGTGCTAAGTTTTTTGATTTCTTCACTGTGTGTTCTAATTCCTAAGAAAGCTGCTCTATGCTGAGAGAGTGGAAAGAACACACCACAACCTTATTTACTTTAGTAACAAACTTTCAAAAATATATGATCCAGTAAATCACTTGTAATACCTCGTCCGTAATGCACTGAAAACTGGTGACACTCTAGCCATACACCCTGTAAGTGTGGGTTATACTGGCATAATACTTTCTAACAAATCAGTGACAAAATCCTGCATTAATTTACTAGCCAGCATCAAGCTAGTAAGTTTGTGACATATCCAACTTAGCAAGCCTCTTTTTTTTTTTTTTTCTGCCAACATTGAGAATAAATCCTGGATTTAAGAACGGAGTATTGATCTTTGTGTAGGCAAAGATTGTTTCAATCTCTGCATTTCCCATTTAAGCGTCACGCATATCTGGAGAATCAACAGAAAGCAGTTTATCATCTAGTGCTGCGCTTGCTGCATTGTCATGTTAGCTTCTCTGTAGTGAGAAACTTGAAGGCACTATTCAAGTAACAGCTTGTTCTGGTTTGACTCTTCACCAAAGGTCTCCATTCTTTAGGCACTCTCAGGAGTTATAATATGCATATTTAAAATGGAGATGAGTTAATTGGCTTTTCATGTGAATTCTTCATTTTCCATCAGCTTTTTTTTTTTTTTGTCATTGGTGTTGATGCTTTGTGAGCAGGTGTTTCACAGTGCCTGTGAGTGGGAAGCTTGTTGCACTGGCATGTATGAATAGGAGATGCTTTCATTGGATCTTTCTTTCTTTATACTACCTTTAAGAAAGAGCTGGCAAATTCTTCTGTGCTGAACAACAGAGACTGTAAGCTACTTTGATGTGGTGTAAGTTTGAACAGCTTCTAGACAGGTGCAGGTATGCTTTAAGATACATATATCATCTGTACTGTGCACGTTCTCGCACTATCTCCATACTAATTCCTTTGTCTCTCGTGTTGGTGATGAGAGGGTGGATGTGTCTGAGAAGACAGGGACCCACAGTCTTTGGGATAAAAATAGTATCTTGTCACATGTTCCTCTCTTTGGCTTTGTGTCTGGGATTTGGAAGGAGTGTTTTCATGCCTTTACATCAGACCCTTGAGTAAGGCAGGGATGTGTTTTTCTGTGTCTGTTTCTTATTCTGTATTTCATGCTGAAGTTAAGAATTATGTAGCAATGCCAAATATGCTAAGTATATATTTAAAAATGGAGCATCCTCTTTCAAAGGTTTTCAGAACATGTATTTCCATGGCATGTGCATCTTAGGAACATTTTCCAACCTTTATCCAGGTCCTGTGAATGCAAGTCTTGTTTTTCATGCATTAGGAAAACCACAGCAGCAGTACTACTCATGGAGCATTGAGTAGCTAAATACATAAATCATCTACTTTTGAGTAAGTAGTGGTGGAGTATGGCTTCATTTAAAATCATTAAGCTTGCCAAAGAAAAAGGGAGATTCCCATATGCTATACCTGAAAAAAAAAAGTATACTCCATAACATCATGCTTCATATGAAAAGATAACCAGATGTAGAGTTCATTGATGTATTTCTGTGCGAGCAGCAGTGTGATAATTCTCTTTACACTTCAAAAATAGGACTAAAGAGGTGCTGCTGAGATGAGTCCAGGTGTTCTGTAACCTTATAGGGCCCCACATCTACCTAAACACAGTGTTCCTTGGCTGGTGCCTTTAAAACAAGCACAGATTTCTTTTGTACAAGCACAGGTCTGTACCACTGCTCTACTACTGCAGCTCCTGGGCTGGAGCTAGGCAACAGCCTTTCTTTTTCTTCCCAGCTTGGAGCATGATGAAGCTAATACGCAGCTCTTTGCGTGGATTTACTTCCAGAACTGACTCCTGGACTACTAATTCTGTGATTATATTCAAGGGGAGATTTTCATTGCAGGAAAAAAAAAGCCAAGGTGCTTCTCAGCGTGCCTGCTCATGGAGCTGACTGCAATGCAGCGTGGAGGTACCCGAGTAACTCAGCACTGGCAGCAGCCCACTGCAGAAGCAGGGCATTCAGCATGGGCCAATTTACTCTACTCTGAAGGATTCACTTATGTGGCTTATTGGACGGGGTTTGTTCAGAATCCTGCTCTGTATACCCACTTCTCTCCAAGTGAAACAGTGCCGGTTTTGTTCTATGCTTTTAGAATTTTGATTTATATCTGGAATGCTGCCCCCAGCATTTTTGAGCCTTGCAACAGTGCAAATGGTTTCTGTTGATATTCCACTTTGTCAAACCCTTTCTGAAAAATCAAATCCCCAAAAAGCATCTTACTTAGCTGAAGGGAAAGCTGGGAGTCTCTTGAAGAATGTTCATATACTCCCAGGGAACTGATGAGAAGCTGTAATGTGCTACACGCATTTTGTTGCTACCTATAGAGAGGGAGCTTCACGCAACCCAGTGGAAAACAATATTTTTCATTGTCGCTGATCAGGTTTGATCATAGCTTTTACTGTGACACAGAAATCTTTTATATCGTGATCTAATACAAGCTGGTGAATATTTTTCTCTTTGATTTCATGAAGATGCAGTGGTATCCCAGCACGAAATGGATGAAGTTCAATTATAAACCTCGATTTCTTCAATTTTTTTGTCAGACCTTATATGATTTAGGTAAAAGACATCCTTTTAAACTCTTAAAATGCTTAATGAGAAAGGAGATGAGGATTTGCAATTAAAAATCAAAGTGATTGTATTTAAACTGCACATAAAGCTGAACTTACTTGGTATTATCAATTTCCCTGGAATAATTCAGACATCAGTGAGCAAGCTTTCAGTGGAAAATGAAGGTGATATTTGTGAGTTTTAGTCTGGCACTATGAACTTTGGTAGTATTTGCCTCCTGAAGAGAAAAGAAAGTGTGTGTATGTGTGTTTTGGGGAAAGATTATTACTTTCTCTTTTTTTTTGAGGAGGAAGAGTGTATTTATGTCATTTTAATTTAATTTATTTACGTCACCTGATAAACTATAACAAGGTGAGAACACAAACTCTAGTAAGTAAAATGTGCTGTTAAAAAAAATATCACATAAAAGTAGATGTTAGACTTAACGACTAATACCTGTCTTCCGTGAAGCTTTTTTTTTCTTCGCAACTTCCTGTTGTTCATGATGTATTCTCAGTGACACACGGCCAAGTCCAGTTGAATCATAAAGTCTGAAAAGTGTGTTACTCATCTTGGGTGGTCTCTCCTCATCTCACCTCTCTGGAGCTGCTGACCAAAAACCCCACCCACCAGCAACGTGCTCTTGTCAGCTGCTACACTCTTACCTCAATTTTCAGCACAAGGGGAACAAAACCTGCCTCCTCACAAAGGCCATTTTGGCATTCAAGCAATGCCAGAACATGCCAGTAGCCTGCATGCATGTGCTTTCTCCGTGCTCTGGGTTGTGGTACAAGCCGAACGAAGAAGGATGGATACCTTCCCTGTGAATGTCTGCTGCCACGGCAACCCCTGAGCACCACCGGGTTTTTCCGTGGGAGCTTTTCCTGCACAGCGATCCACAGTGCAGTCGCAAAATGGTGAAGGGGGGGAACGTCTGCATTGGGTCAAAGAACAGGTTTTTTCTGAGTATTTGACTTTAATTGAAATATGGAGGCAGTGGGAAGGAGATCACCATCTGGCCTATAAGTATCCTTGTCTGGGTTTTTTCCTTAGAGCTGTGTAAGGATTTCAGGGGATGGGAGTGAAAAACATATGAAAGGTGAAAGTGAGAGAAGCAGGGACCTACAGTAAGGTCCCATCTTTGTTAAGTCTCATCTCCCTCATAATACAAGAGGAGAGGGAGGAGTTGAGGGGAAGCTTCCTGAGAGACAGGACTGCCTGAGAATAAAGGAGATCCAAGGGCTAAAGAGAAAGGACCCAAAGTGATTTGAAAGATGAGTCAAAGCTGGGTGAAGTGAAAAGTGAGGTCCCTTTACCAACCCAAGCCCTAAACAAGAAGAGCAAGACAGGAAAAAAGGCAGAGAAAACAGCAGGGAAGATCAAGGGAAAGAAAAGCAAAGAGAAAAGAAAAGATGCTGAAAGTACGCAGAGAAATGACAAGAGGCATTCCGATATGGGAAAGAGCCAGATAACCACAGGTTAGGGAACCGCTGGGAGTACTGAATTCCCAGAGCGGAGCAGAGAAGGAAAAAAGGGTGTTTTCCAAAGATAAAAGAGAAGACGTTTACGAGTGGGAAATGATAGATTAAACCCACCAAATTTCAAATGAAAGGGAAAGTAGTAATAGAGAAAGTAAGCTAGAGATAAAGAGTGGAAAAAAGTGAGGGACCATTAGAATGACACCACTGGCTTGGGGAGATGATTCATTATCTTTGAGATGTGGTGATTTACTATACTTTCCAAAAATCATACCATTAGAGTTCCTCTGGAAGCTTGGCCTAAGTGCTAAGCGTGAGCTTCATGAGTGGAGCACACAGTGTGAGAATAGCTATGCAGTCTGTGCTTTTTTTCCCTGTATATTCAACATTTGTCAGTGGTCTAAAACATCCAATTATAACTTCTGGCACCAATCTGGGTGCACGAGTCCTTGAGAAAATATTGAGTCAAGAGCTGGTAGGCAAACAAACAGCAGGTTACCAGCAGGTAACTTTCCATTAGCTTCTTTATTTCAATTCAATAAGAAAAGGAAATTTGGGCAGTCCCCAAAGCAAAACATTTTATTAACCGTGTGTGGTGTTATTCTGCCATGTGGTTTGGCTTTGAGGAAAGAAATTCTTACCTAGGTCACTTGCACTTGTGTCTATGATCATTTAATAAAACAAATAAACCACCTTGACTGCTGCAATTATAATCCTTAAGCCACTGGTTATAAAACTAAACTTGGCTATTCATGTTCTCCTAACATAGTTTGAAAATAATAGAGCGAGTCCAGGGGCAGGTCATTCCTTCTAGTCCAGAGACAAATTAAAGCAATAAAACATACTGTACAAAATAATTAACTGAATGTACAGAACTATATAGGTTTCACCACACAGAATGTAGGAGAAACAAGTGCCGCTATACATTATCCAATTTGTTGAACACAGTATTTTCTATTGATTTTAACAACTTATTATTTGCTGACTATTACCTAAGCTTCAGTGAAGGGTGAAGTTAAACGCAAAAAGCTTTCTCACTAACCAATTGTGTTAGGAAATTGCCACGAAGAACAAAACTGATGCTTATTTCTTTAATCAAGCCCAGGAGTACAAAGGCCCTCATTTAACCGCTGGCCAGCAGACATTTTGCAGGTTTGGCTGACCAGCTGTTGGGTGCTGGCTAGGGAGCTGCACTGAAAGGACTCTTTAACCAGGTGACAGTGTCCGACTGAATTTTTCATAGCTGACAGTATCAGAATGACAACTAAAACATGTATTTTCTGGCATTTCTTCTGAGAAACGTAGCCTTTCACCTATAGGATTTAGTGTCTGATTTCCCAGTCACTGTTGGACAAGAGGCATCAGGGATACTCTGTGTAAAACTCTTTCTATGTTGTCTTGCTTGAATTTTGACTAAACTGGTGTCCTAGCAAATTTGATAAATGCTGAATTCACACCTCACAAAACAACCACAACATTTTTCTTCGTTATTTTTTGTTGTGCATTCCATTTTGAGTCTTCCCAGCACACCTGGGAGTTAGAATCTCCTACCTGAGTGCTGTTTCATGACAGCTTCATGATTTCTTTTCCAGTCGTGTGTATTTATTATGCTTTGGAATGGAAAAGGACATTATTAATGCGCATTTCTTCTGTGGGAGTCACATCTTGGAAGAAGTCAGTTCCTAAAGCAGGTTGGACCTGGGTGAAAATTGAGAAGGGAGTTTCTGAAGAACACATGGGTACTGCAGGCGAGGAGGCTAGTGTTTCTGTGGGTGACCGGCAGCTCTCTTATGAGCTGCTAATGGAGCAGTTCCTGAGCAGTGCTCTGTTGTGGGCATTTCCACTGGAAATGTTTTGTCTGAGTGTCTCTAGTAAAACCAAGTTCCTGTTCTTTTGTTCTTTTCTTCTTTTTCCTTTTCCTCTTTAAATGCCAAGAAAATAAAGGAAAGAGGAGTGATAGTAATCCTGGTTTCCTAATCGATTCCAGTTGCAGATGTTACGGTGTTTTATCTTTCAGATTTCCCTTGCAGCTTCTCTAGGGCGTTTTCTTCTCTTGACTGTTTGTAGTGTTGCTGTGATGCAGTCCGAGTTCAGAGGAGGTTGCATTGCAGTGCTAGATGAACCGGTTCCTGTATATTTTCTATATCAATTGAAGTAAGAGAATGCTCTACGCTCTCCTGTAGTGACAAGCACTTAAATATACATTTGTATCAGTATTCTGGTTTCACTTATTTTCTGTGATTGCTGTCAACTGGGATCATACCAGGCCAATGTATTTTTCACAATTAAGTGGCACGGTTTTAATCTGCATTTTACTCTGCCAGAAAAAGAGAAGTGAAAGCTCTCATGTATTCAGCAGAGTTCCATGATTTCATAGGAAGTAGGGGAGAAAATCTGGCAGTAAGCTCTGTCATAAAGGCATTATAGATTTTAGTGTTCCAAGTTCCTTATAAATCAGTGTCTGGAAATTGCAGATATACACAAAATAGATTTTGCCTATTTATTATCAGTATAGAAATTACAGGCTTTCCATAATGCATGGTTCATATAGGCAAAAATTTCTAATGAAGAAACACCTCTGCAAATGGAGGTCAATCTTTGGTTCTGCCAGCAAAACAGGAGAGTGAAACCCACTCTAATAATGATGATAGAGAGGATAACAAACTGGGAGGTGGGATGATCAGAAAGAGATTGTAAATTGGATATCAAAGGAAGCAGAACATTGACAACTTTTCCATCTTCATCATTTTATATCTGAATGTAGCAAAATGAATGCTGTCACTAGAATAAATAAAAGAAACTGCCCCTGAAGTACAAAGCACTATAAGTGACAAAATTCATGTAGTATGAAGACAAGTACTGTGCTCAATAGAGAGTTCCCATCACCCATATTGTTCTACACAAATCAACCAGAAATAATGTGAGATTCTGTTACTGCCTGATCTGTTCTCTCATTTCAACTATCAAAAACAGTTGAAAAAAAAAAAAAAAGAAAAAGGAAGTAAATCGTCATCCTCACAGGCAAGCTTAGGAAGGGTAGTTTAGATGAATGGACAGTGGGGTGGACTGAAAACTGGCTGAGAGATAAGAGCTCAGAGGGTTGTGGTTAGTGGCACAGAGTCCAGTTGGAGGTCAGTAACAAGTGGTGTTTGCCAGGGGTTAGTACTGGGTCCAGTCCTCTTCAATATTTTCATCAGTGAGATGGATGAAGGGATAGAGTGTACCCTCAATAAGTTTGCTGATGACACAAAACTGGGAGGAGTGGCTGACATACCTGTATGGCTGTGCCACTATACAGCGTGACCTTGACAGGCTGGAGAATTGGGTAGAGAGAAACCTTATGAAATTCAACAAGGGTAAGTGTAGGGTACTGCATCTGGGGAGGAATAACCCCATGCATCAGTACAGGTTGGGGGATGAACTGCTGGAGAGCAGCTCTGTGGAAAGGGACCTGGGAGTCCTGGTGGACAACAGGATGACCATGAGCCAGCAATGTGCCCTTGTGGCCAAGAAGGCCAGTGGCATCCTGGGGTGCATCAGGAAGAGTGTGGCCAGCAGGTCGAGGGAGGTCATCCTCCCCCTCTGCTCTGCCCTAGTGAGGCCGCATCTGGAGTATTGTGTCCAGTTCTGGGCTCCCCAGTTCAAGAAGGACAGGGAACTGCTGGAGAGGGTCCAGGGGACTGGAGCATCTCTCTTATGAGGAAAGGCTGAGGGACTTGGGTCCCTTTAGTCTGGAGAAAGGAAGACTGAGGGGCATCTTATCGGTACTTATAAATACTTGAAGGGAAGGTGCCAGGGCGATGGGAACAATCTTTTTTCAGTGGTGCCCAGTAACAGGACAAGAAGTAACAGGCACAAACTTGAATATAGGAAGTTTCATCTTAATGTGAGGAGGAACTTCTTTACTTTGAGGGTGGCAGAGCACTGGCACAGGCTGCCCAGAGAGGTGGTGGAGTCTCCCACTCTGGAGACATTCAAAACCCGCCTGGACACCATCCTATGCAACCTGCTGTAGGTGGCCCTGCTCTGGCAGGAGGGTTGGACTAGATGATCTCCAGAGTCCCTTCCAGCCCTGACCATTCTTTGATTCTGTAAATGCAGAAGCAACAAATGTTTTGCAGAAGCAGTTAAGCGAGAGGTAGAGCTGAAGATGTAGGTTCATACCACCCCCACCTTGCTGTTTCAGCAAGTTACACTTGCTCCTTGATGCAATGACAAGCTCAGATTGTTATCAATAAATGTTGATTCATTTTCACCTAATAACTGTAAGCAGCTCCCACTCAAAATCAATTTCAACTTTATTGGCAAGGCACTGCACGTTCGTCTTCGCCATGACTGTGCTGCATAAAGGAACAATTGAATTGAAAATTAAATGAACAATAATTGAAAATAAAATGTGCCTTTTTAAAGGAAAATTAGTGTTACACTAAATTTTCAGGAATCAGTTATGTTGGTAGTTTTTTCCTTAAGGTAGAATGAGTCGGGCTAAAAATTTAATTACATAAATATGTACACATTAATGTACGTAATTAAAAATGGACTTTAACCTCAAAAGGACACAAAGGCTCTTCAGTAACTTCCTAGGGTTTTAAATCTGGCAAAACCATTACAATTTCTGCAGTAATTACACTTCCAACACATTTGGGTATGCTAATTGGATCTAAGTTCTAATTAGTTTCTTTATGTGACTAAGAATGACAATCACCGAATTAATTTAATGCACTTTTGTTCTCAACTTAGTGCTGTTTTCAATATTTTTAGTACAGAAAATGTAGACTATCAAATGCTTTGCTTTATAAGATGGCAGTGGTTTATCACATACAGTATACTGTGCACACACTTCAAATACATTCACTACATTTCATTGCATTATTGCAGGTAACGCACTTCAGCAATTAGGTTATTCAGCTCAAATTGTTGGAGGGCTTTGCCAGAGGAGTGATGAGGACCTGGAACATGTCAGTGGTCTGTCCATACTGCTGTGAACAGCTAGACGTGCTGAGGAGGTGTAGAAGAATCAGAGATGGCTACTATAATCTGTGGTTGGTCTTTATGATCAGATGGGAACCTGAAGTGAGGAAACCAAGCAGCGACAGTTTGTGCTTTTATTCAGAAATCGCTATTGGAAAGATGACTACTTGCAAGAGATTAATATGTTGTCTCATATTTTAGTACCTCCTTGTATCATATTGCTACTTCCAATGATTTCTGCTGGAGTTTTGAATCCAGTAGATCCTTCATTTAGTTATTACTTGAGATTAAAAGTATGCTCAGCAATACTCTTACTTATTCCCTGATAATAGTATAACCTTAACTTAAAAGTGGGAAAAATTAGGACAGTTCTGAAAATGGAAGACAGAAATGACTATATTGTTTTAAGACCATCTTCTTTTGGGAAACATAGAATCGTAGAATCATAGAATCATTTAGGTTGGAAAAGACCTTTAAGATCATCAAGTCAAACCTAACCTCTATATCATCGCAAAAAGTTTTGGTTTTTTTTACTTTTTGAGGCACCCATTTCTTAAGACGGCTTCTTCAAAGAATTGATATGAATATTAAATAATTGAGAAGTTGCTGTAAAATAGCCTAGTGGGTGTAATGAAGAAAGCAAGTATTTCAAATGGTCCATGTCTCAAATTGTTAAATGTGTGTGCTTGGAGTTTGTTCCTTGTTTTCTGTCTCACTTTGAAAGATCTATGAAACACATGTGCAAAGGCCTTTCTCATGAAGGACTGAAAATAATGCTTTCTGTAAATTTGTGTTCAACCATGGTCAAGAAAGGTAGTCCCCTTCTTTCCCAGACCCCTTCAGCTGGTTTGGGCACCTTGCCATTTCTGTGACTGTGCATTGAAGTACAGTAATGTTTCGGATGTTTTACAGTTGATACTTCTCACAGATTATAGGGTTGAATTGTCTGAGAGACTAGTCTTAGTAGAGGCCAGTGGGCCCAGCAGTAACCTGCTGATGTTAATCTAGTTTTTGTCAGAGCAAGATCTTTTGTGCCTTTAAATAGCAATATGAAAACTACCTTGGTTTAGTGGCTTAAGTTAACTACCCGAGTTAGATGAGCATCCCTCCCTAGACTTCAAGCACAGTCCATGGAGAAGGCAATTCAGAGCAAGAACTGGTGCTTGCAGATGCCTGCCTCTTTGACTGTCTAACAGGTTTACATGGGCAATTAGTTTACGTGCCATAAGGGCGACTCTGCTCCAAAGTCCTCTGAAGTCAGTCATTGTCCTTCTGTAGGATTTAACACTGGTAATTGTACAGACCAGATGAATGTGGTAATGAATTCCAAAAATGAAACCAGTAATGTTTGTATGTGGTGCTAAAGGATGAGTGGTTGGTTGGTCTGTTTCCTTGTTCCCAAAATAAGCATCTACCACCATGTAAGAATGTAGGCAAGTTATATTTTCAGAGAAGCTAAATTACAGGCCAGTATCTACTAAATTCAGATTGAAAGGCAATTAGTTCTAGAGAGAACCCTGAGAAAAACTTCTGTCCATAGAAGCCCAAGAAATACAATAGCTCCAATGCAAAGCATCTCATAGCTCAATTCCTTTTTCTGGATTATCCGTTGCAATCCTTTCTCAATACTGTGATGTGCCTGTCCAATGGTCTTTTCCTCAATCATCTTTAGATTTGATTTTTAACATGGCTAAAAATCACTGTTCTTTCATTATCAATGAGTAGTATAAGCTTTAATTAAAACTAGTGTAATTCCTTGCATCAGAGTTCCTCTAGGAAAGATGGGCTGGAGCAGACAGTGTGCTAAAATTAGGGTAGCCATTATTTCTCCAATTAGTGTATCACTGAAAGTAAGGTAGAAGTATTGTTAGAGCCGTACTACTTTTTAAATGTTTTTCATTAATATAGAAGTTCTGTCTGAGCTCTTCTAAAGCAATATGCGTACCCCCAAACCCTGGATGCTGTCATCCATTTCACACTGGTATTTAAAAGCACAAACGGATATCCCTAATTGCTTCATTTGCAATTTAAAGATGAATCGGTGTGCAAAACCCTTCTCTGACTTTCCATGCCATTGATTCCAGAAGGTGTTCTGTTTATTTCATACGTTCCTGCTTAAAGCTGCCTAAGATGAATGACTGGCAAAGTTTTATGGGCAACGAGGAAATTATTTCTGTTTTCTCTTTCAGCTTGGCTGCTGGAATCCCATCACTGGTCTGAATGGGTCACTAACAGACAGAAAGTTGGAGAATAACATGCGAGGAGTGGTTCTACGGGTCGTGACTGTACTGGTAAGCATCCTCATCCTTTAGCACTAGGAGGAATGCACTTTCTCCCTCTTGCCTCACCTTTTTATTAAGTACACCATTTTACCAAGAACCTAGTTGGTGTTAGAGCATCTGATTTCAGCTCGTCAATACCAGAGCAATGAAACAATTTCCAGAATATAATATTATTTATCAGTATAGTTCATTTCAAAGAGCAAATCAAATGCATTAAAACCCATTTCTTCCACAGGCACGTACTAGATTAGATAACAAAACCATATGAACTTACGAAGTGCCCTGTTAGCTAAAGTTTACCTAGTTGAAACTCTAAATGATTCATAAGATGTAGCTGCCTTCCAATTACCTTGCCAAATAGAGAGCAAATTGCTGCACTCAGAAAATATTCAAGATCAACTTAGGGTGAGAAATGTTAGTTCAGTAAAACATCTACTGTCCCCTCCTAGCTCTTCTTCAGCCAGATTCTTCCCCCCCGTGTGAACACCTTGCATTAAGCAGCTGCAGTGAAGCTGTTGGTTTAAAGCTGAACCGAAAACATCTACCAGAATAGGAAGGTATTTTGTGATATGAGGCTAGTGTATTCCCTGTCATAAACTTTGGCTGTTTGAGCGGAAGTTCTTAAGAGTGGAAAGAAAGATTGAAAAAAAAAAATAAAAGAAAAAGAAATGAATATGAGATGTATAGGCCTCTTTGAACCAATGCCCAAACACAAAGCTGACCCAGTGCTGCAGAACTGTAAAGGTTATATTGAGCTATTTCCCTCTCTCTGTTATCTACTCGTGGTTTTCATTACCGATTCGGTGTTTGAGGGCCTGACCGCTTGCTTATAAAGCACAAGGCAAGAGTGGTTTCCACGGTTTGCATTGCTGACATTGCATCATGAAGGAAAGGGTCAGTCAGGGGTGGAAAGGGAAATCACCAGAGCATGTCAGTGCCACAGACAGAGCAGTTTTGTACCCCTCCAATTATTTTATGGGTCTTTAAAAGCTATTATCTGTCAAGGTATCAGTCTGTTCCAGATCTTAGTATGGTAGAGAATTTCCTGTGATAATAACTACAAAAGAAAACAAAACAAAAAGACCCCAACTGAGTAAGAAGGATGAATGTGCAGAAAAAGACAAAGCAGTAGGGTGGGCTTGTTTACACTTTAATTGCATATTCATCAAAACAGCATCATGGTGGCAACGGCTGGTCTTTGTGTTTTGCCTGATACTCACATTAATTGGTTGACAAAAATGATCTGCGGTTGTTGTCTAGGAAAATAAATTCAAATTAGTCTTGGAAATTTTTTTCTTATTTCTTCTTCTTCCCACTCTTCCACTCTATTCTTCTGATTTCATCCCTGGTTATTTTAGTTAGCTTGCCAGAGAGCATTCTTCTTTCAAGTCATTATAGCATGAATATTTAACAACTTGCAAAAATACAGAAAAAAGTCATTAGTTATGCTGATAGGATGCTATATTAATAATAAAAACAGAAGGTAGATATTTAAAGTTCAGCACACAGCACATGGCAGCTCACTCTCCTCACCGCAGTCCTCACACGCCGCCTCCCGTGAGCACACAAAAAACATTTGGTTTTGTTGACAGTTTTAAAGCACAACTGGTGACAACTTGCATGCACAACTAGTGAAAGGCACAAGTAGTCTGAATTGTGTGCTGTGTTAAAATCTGCTAACTTAATAACTGACTCTCGTTTTATGTAGAATGTGCACTGAAGGCAGTATATGGGGAAGATGCAAATGATTCATATTGGCTTCATAGCATAAGACTTCCTTAATTCTCTTAAAGTTGTAGAGCTTTGCGTGGCTGGTCAGTCCAACCTAGATAAAACTGACTGTGAACCACACTATAAATCATGGTTTGTTTGATTTTACTCAGCAAAGATGAGAGGCAAGGATTTTGTAAACTGTGTGAATAAAGGGAGGAAGCAAGTATTTAAACTCACGAGCCAGAAACAATATTTTTCACTAGCAGTTCCCTTGACTGATGGTACTTTCCCCCAAATACCAGAAATCAAGAAGATAAAATACCATTTCTCCCTTATCCACAAACTCAACTGGCTGAGAGAGAGAGAGGCAGACAGGCAGGCACTGACAGAAAATCAAGTTACTAACTGAAAGCTTGAAGAGAAGTTGGACAGTGCAGATGCCAGAATTGCAAATTACTAATTATTTTTAACCTCTTCTAATCTTTGGATATCCACAGATGTTGCTGCCACCCCTGTGAGTGACAGAGCGTTATTTAGGGTGCTTACCTTCTAGTAGTTTCTTTTACTGCTCTTATTATGTATAAGTAAGGGTTATTCAGGAGGATATGCTGACTTCTAAGTCTTAGTTTAATCTGAGACTTAAAATACAGCTGTCATCAGTATATCATTACTTCTAACATATATGTTGCTATAGGATAAATTTATAGGACCTTTAGTAGTTGCTAGTTATAGCTTGGTTCCCATCTTCATTCACACAGCTTATTACAATGGTGCAATTATGTTATTTTTACTGGAACAGAATGAATAAGTAGATATAATAAAATATTTGAACTTGAGGGGAGTCTTAGCCGGGGTGCCATAACACTGGAAATGAAGCAAAGCTATATAAAAATATTAGTACTTGTTTTCTCTCGTTTTAAAATTAGACTTTTGGTCCCTCTCTTTGTTGTTACTCAAATTAGAAAAAACTGTTCTCAGAAAAACTTGGTCAGCAAAGACACTGACTAGACTTTCATTAAGCTCTTTTCATTTTACAACTATTATCAAAGGATACTTGCTGTTAAGGCTATTAATTTTGTGAAACAGAATAAAAAATTCAAGTTATAGTTTGGACAAATCAACAGAACTCTTTCAGGTAAATCAAGGCCGTAGTAGTATGTGGAAGTGCAGTGTTCATCTGGTTTTAGATCTGCTGGATAGGACAAAACTAGATATTTGTATTTAACCTATCTGATGAAAATGTGTGACTCTTGCCTTTGATGTGTGTGCAGGAGGGATTTCACCCATCAACTTTATTTTAGCGATGATCTTTATCACACTTCCTTTTCCATCTTTCTCAGAATTCTTCGATTAAGCCAGTATCTTTCTGTTAAAAGTAAAGAATCTGTTATTGACTATGAATGATTAGTTATTGTTATTAATTCTGCCAGTTTCTAACAGTATGGTCTTGATCCAGGGAAACAAGAAGGCTTACGCTAAATTAAATAATAATACATCTGAATCTGAATGGGTTTCTTTTTCATTGAGATTTGCAAAGTTAACATTACTTTGTTAATTTGTTCTGTTAACACTTTGAATCTCTCTTTTTTTTCTAGATAGCAACCCTTCTCCTCTTCCAATTTCATTTTGTTATGCCTTCAGGTTGAAAAGGACTGGTTCTGAAAATTGCAGTAGAATTTGAGAGGATAGCAAATTGCAACACCTGGGTTATACTGCATTACACTTATTATAAAATGAAATGTTCTGCAGTCTGAAAATGATAAATGATTGTGACTAATTTCCCCAAAGCAGTCCCTCAAAAAAGCAAGTGCTGAACAATTCCCATCATCTGCATCCGTCTACTAATGCCTTTTCCTAGATAAATTTAATAATTATGGGCTATGCATCTGCAGATCCAAAGCAAAATTTCTTTGTGAACATGACAGAATACGGCACGTCCCCAAATTGGAAATCTCTGGTTTCATTTGGCAGTGAGTCCTGGCTCCTCTGAAATTAATGGGAATTCTCTCCTTTGCATAAATAGGAATAAGAAACAATTTTTTGTGTTTTATATGTAG
Source organism: Charadrius vociferus (assembly GCF_000708025.1). NCBI lineage: Eukaryota > Metazoa > Chordata > Aves > Charadriiformes > Charadriidae > Charadrius > Charadrius vociferus. The sequence continues at coordinate 1,800,083 of NW_009648972.1, forward strand.
AGGAACTGTAGTCATGCCTGCGTACAGGTGATTCAACATTTTCATCAGGCTTGGATTAGTACCACACTTACTACATCTCTAGGAAAGGTTTATTTTGTCTTACTTAAATATCAAATGTCTCTGTCTTGGACTGCTTCCCCTCATGCCGCCGAAGTTTGAACTTTGTGTTTGACAAGTTACTTCTTTCAAGTGACTTGCTGGTGAATTTCTGAAATGTATTCTGAGTTTCTGAAAAGTAGCTCAATCAGAGGTCAGCCTAACGACTCCAGACAAGTTCAGACAAACAATTGTCCAAGAACAAATTTAGCTATTTTGGCTATTTCAGTTTATCCTTTGCTTTTTCAGTGGCTCAGTTTTGAAACTGAGCTGGTTTTGAAAGGGAGCTAGAATACAGCAGTTATTCTCATAATATCATTTTAGTAGCAGCGGCAATTAATGAATTATTCATATGAATGTTAAGCCGTCAGAAATGGAATGAGATGTGGCCTGTTTGACAATGAATAGGCCAGCAGGTATTCACAAAATCATGTTTCTAAAAAAGCCCCTGTTGCTTGAAAAAGGCAAAAGTTTGAAATTCCCCATTTTAAAGAATTGACACGTTGATTGAAAAGTACAGAGCCTTTTCTGAAAGTGCGTAAGGTGCAACTTCCTAATGGTGCAAAATATATTTGTGACTTTACATGAAAATTCGGTACAGCTCCCAAACAGTAGGCGTATATTTTCACATCTGGATGGTTCTGAAAATGCAGGCAGGAAAGGAAAATAATAGCAAGTGATACTGAATTATGCTTTGCCGTACATCTCTGTGTACTGTTTCTTAAGAGTTATTCCCTAGGTTCCTTGCACAGAGCTAGGTGGAGCAGAGGCAGTCTGGTGACCCTTGGCTCCAGGTGGGCAGTGTGCGACATGCTGTACTGAGAGGGCTGGCAGAAGGGTAGACAAGCATAGCAAGAAAAATAGCATCATTTACACCAGGAAAAATATTATCATGTTTGGACTGGTTTAATTCTCAAAGGTTGGCATTAAATGCATAAGCGTTGGTTGTCCAGATTAGGAAAGAAACAAACCTGAAAGCAGACGATATCTTTAGGGACACGAGCAGGCTGGAGGTCTGCATCTTCAGTCCCTTTTTCTATTGAACTTACCTCTGAGAAAAGATGAAAAATTAGATATGAAGCTAAGTTCTGTTTTTAAAAGCTGAAATTGTCTTTGGAATTTGACTTCCAACACTGGTTTAAACAAAGTAACAAAAGTCCTTTCCAAGAAGCTGGCATAGCTTTCAGAGCAATAGGAAAAAGGAAAGGCATAAGAGAGACAAAATAAGACAGTGTTTAAGCATATGCAGAGGAAAAAAGAGTCAAAAGTGATAAAGGGTAAAAAAAAAATGGCAGGACAAAAACATCAGTGAATGACTATAAAATAAAGATCAACTGCGGCAAAGATTATGTGTGGGGTGCAGCAGGAAATACTGAATAAATATCTTAGTGTACAATCAGAATAGTCTCATAGATATAATTCTCTTTATATCTCTCTAATTCATAGATAAAATTCATAGATAAAATTCATAGATATAAGTCTCTTCCATTTACTCCCATTTTTTGGTGCTCACTTTTCACATGTAGTCCTGATCTCTTTCCCCACTTTCACAATTGAATGGTGTGCACTTCTGTGAATCCTTCTTCGTTCTGTCAGGCTGCAGTTTCTATGCACCGGTGCCTTCAATCTTTTAAAAAGATAATTTTAATTAAGGCATGTATTATACTAAATTCTGTGGTCCTCTGTGTCTCAACATTATCGGCATGTTGGACTATACTGCACCATAGTGAATTTCATGTGGCAGCAGAAATGCCTTAGGAGCTGGTAAGGTCAAGAAACATTACCTGTCTTCATCTGTTGTAGTATTTGTGTTTTGCGCAAACATATTTCAGTCTTTAACCTGTAAGGGATAAATCCTTCGTTGATGGCCATTTGTGCTCCTGAGTTTGAATGGCAGAAAAGCTGAGTCATGTAGTTTATTCTGTCTGGAGTCTGCCATAAAATCTCTATATACTATAACTCAATAATGTATTTGGTATATGCCATGTGTGCTGCAGTTAAAATATTTCAAAACTGCTTGAAGTTTTAGAATATTCCATTGCTAGTTTTAAAGAATGCAAACTCTCTTGGGCAGCAACAAATCTCTGTCTTGATTTCTCTTCCTTTTTGCTGCCCATATCCATCTTTGAAGGAAGTGGGAAAGAATGAATCTTTTATAAAAAAATGTTCAGTGAAATGGTGGTAAGTTATAGCAACAGTAGTAGAGGTGTTCATTTCATTGGTAAATGAATTAAATCATCAGGAGCAATGATGCATGACAGGATTAGGCTCACTATTTGCTATTCTTCATAGTTACCCTGGTTGTTGACATGAAAGCTGTCATTTGGTATGAGATACGCGGGACAAGACTGGTTTCACCTATGGAAACGTCAGTTGGTATTGGAATATCTTTTCATGGGGCAGATTTTCCAACTTGGAAACTTGAATTCAGATTTCAGGGCATGATTCTGGACAAATATTTATTGAAACTGAAATTTTTATGTTAAAAAAAAATTATTCACTTTTACAGGTTATAATAATAGCTTGCTTATTGCTAATGTAAGGAGGATTTTTAAAATGGCTTGGGATGTATGTTGAGAACGAATTGTATTTTAGCCTCCTAAAAAGTTATTATCATCACTTTAAAGTTAAAAATGGAACTTAATTGCTTTTCAGTTGGTCAAAAGTTTTCTCAATGATTTTAAGGATAAGCAAACTAGTAATCGTTACAGCAAATGTTTCCCATCACAAGGTAAGAGCAGCTCTCGGAGCTCCTGTTACATGTTCTAATGCAAAGAATACTTAGGTATTCCGTTGTAAGAAGGCTGTGGACTCTGCTTTGTCAGAGGAGTGTCCAGGAAGAGTAGGTTTATGTTTGTTTTGCTTAGTCTCGGCAGTTTTATTCTGAGTCAGAGAAAGGAAAGAATAGAGGTCCTTTCTAGCTTGCATTTCCATGAAACCATATCTGTCTCTAGGCAAATAAAAGAAAATAGGTTGGTATTCCTGGAAAAAAACAACATAGTAACATGTAGAGAGAATTACAGACTAAGGAGAGGTGGTTGCAGGAGCAGTTTGTGTTGATCTAAGTCTATTCAGGAACTTTAGTTGGAATTATGTGTAATTTAGATATTTTTAAATATAGAGTATGCATGAAATGTAATAATGTTGTTATCCCCAGACTCTATGTAATGTGTTTAATACTGCTTCTTAAGTAAAGATTTCATCTTAGGAAGGTACTGTTTAGAAACAATTTAATTGTAAAAAAAAAATAGGCATTTCTATTGCAGTTCTAAGCCTGATTACGTTATCCCATGGTCTTCACATAGACACTTTAATTTCTGAAAATAAGGAAAGACATTTAGACTTTGGTTGAGCTAGCTATTGTTAGAAAGCAAGGAGACAGTGCTGGGAAATACTGGCTCCACAGTGAGACAGCTTTTTCCTAAAGTTCCCTAGGTTTTGGGTTGTGTTCTCAAGCAGACAGAAACTTTAAGGCTGAAAGTTGGTAATAATTGCATTATGTGGCAGTTATAATTATGAACTTTCAAGGGAAGACTTGATACGTGTCTTTCTCCCTCCTTACCTTTTTTCCTTCCTTACCCTGCATAACAAATAGCACCAACTATTTTTCTAGTTTGCACTGCTGTTCAGCATTTCGGAAGCTGTTAGCAGATAAAAGTTGCTCCTTAAGCTCTGGTGCCTTCATGCACTGACTGTACACATCCTTGCTTGCTGCACAGGCATAAAATTCCAGAATACATATTAGTGCCACACACTGAATTAAGCTCAGACTTTCTACGCTGTGCCAGTCAGCTGAGATGCCAATCCCTTCCAGACCTCCATACCTTTATCTCTGCCATTATATTGGCCATATTTCTACACTACTCCTCCTACTACAGTATGCTACCATTACATGCACATCAGTATATTTAATGTACTTGGGTGCTTGATAAAAAAATTGAATCTTTAATATCATTGCAGAGAAAATGGTAGTATTAAAGCAATGAGGCAGAGAGGAGTGGATTTTGTACATTTCTTTCTTCTGGACTAAGAATGGTGACATGTAAACAGACATGGAAGAAAATGAGGTTCCTAATGTGCCTCCTGCCCTCAACCATCTGCCCTGCTTCTCTTCCGAGGGTTGCCAGGCCTGTTTAGGGTTACTTTACTAAGGAGAAAAGGAGGACAGGAGCCATTTCAGCTGTTCCCTTGCAATTGATTAGTGTTGATAACTGAGCCACCATAATTGGGGCACAAGCACCCATTGGGGCAGAGTGTATGTTGATTAGGTCTTCCTCACTTTGCCAGAGATTTAGGTTTGGTGTCGTCTCCTCCCCCTAATCCTTCCATTCCATTTTCGTCTGTCTGCAAGTACTTGCATGTGTATTTGGGTTTCTTTTGGAAAATGCTTTGATTTTTTTTTTTTCTCAAGTGGTACTGTACTGTGATGGGATTTCCTCAAAATACTAATAGTTAAAATTATTGTTATAACAACAGAAGCTAATCCCTTGATAGAGGCAGAGCCTGTCTTTTCATTTCACCCCCCCCCCCCCATATAAGTGCCAAATTGAAATTGCTACTGACTGGGCACAGGTTACATTTAATAGCTGGTTTACGTCCCTTTGAGCTACCTCGCTTGTATCCAAAGAGGTAAATAACCTTACAGTTATTCCCACCACACGTGCCTAGTTTGATCATTTGTTTTACAAGCTTTAATCTCAGAGCCTGCTGGGCAACCCAGCCCCTTTTGTTTTCAATTAATACTTCAAATCCATTTTTCTAAAGTAGCAGGTGCTATATACTAGATGAGGTGAACATCAAGGAATTCAAATGTTTTGGGCCTGACTGGGGCCACCGTTTGGCAGTAAGATAGGTGCAATGCGAAACCTGGTAGGACCAAACTAACTTATCCGTATGTCAGGGGCCACCTCTCAAGGCTCCTTAGCTCTTATCTGCTCGCTGACGCTTTCCCATGTGCTCTGTGGGCATCTTTGCATTCCAGAGTGATTCATACAGTTCACGGAGCACACGGGAAATTTGGCTTTTAAACAGAAAGGGGTTCTTACTCTGATTGTAATTATCTTTCCGTACTATGCAAGATAGAAGAGGAGGTGAACTGCATGACAGTGCAATGTCATGAAGTTATTATATGAATTCGTTATGAATAGGAGCTTTTGCATGGCTGCTGGAAGAAGTACAATGCAGCTCCCAGCAGGTTAATATACCCATACTACAATTTTGCTAACTCCAGTATCTGAGCTAGCTACATTAAAGCTCACATTGTGCTGTTTAGACATACTCTAAAACATTCCAATTGATTCCAATCTCAATCCATATTCCTATCATATAGCTATAATGGTTCAGAAAGAGCTGTTAGGTGCATTAAGTTATTGTGAATTAAAATCAATGCACAAAGCTTGGCTGCATCCTAATAGACCATTGCTGTAGATCTCATTGAAAGAAGCCTTAGTCCCATTGCAGAGCAACGGGAAGTATTGGGGAGAGGTGCTAACATTTTTTGTTTGTTTCTTCTAAGTAGCACTAAACTAAATAGCATAATAAATCCAGAAGCCACCATTTAATTCAGGAGAAAAAATATTGTTTAGAGTATTGTAGCTGAAAGCACAAACTCATGTCTTGTTGAAGATGACGATAAAACTGTCATTAAAAAAGTGGGAGACTAAGCACATGCATAAGGACAGTGGTAAATAAAGGTCAAATGCAAAATCCCCTTCCTTTAATATTGTATTCAGCTTCTGGGATGTGAGCTAGCTCCTTGCTGCAGGCAAGGCGACTTTTCTGTTAGTACAACTGACTTTCTGATCAGTCTATTTGAAAAGCACAGGATTCAAGAACAGTGCTTTTTGATGCCAATACTGTTACACAGGCCGTTGGCACAATAGGATATTAAATGAGTATAATACTTTAATTATTCAATATTTTGTAGGTTTGAAACCTTCATCTTTGTTTTAGTGTTATTAAGGGGTGGGGATTGTGTTGTTTCGCAGCAACTTTTGTAACCGTTGCTAGTGGGAGAATTTCTGTAATGAGAGAATGAAATGTTTCCATTAAATTTTGGTCATTGATTCTAACATGAAGTAATGTAAATTGCTGTTCAATTAAAAATAACAAGCTGCTGTGCTGTTCCTAGCCAAATAAAATCCCCCAAACAGTGGTCAATAAAGCACTTGAGGAAATTAAGTATTTGGGGCTGCAGATTTCACTGAAATCTTTTGGGGAAAGAAATTCAAAATGGCTAACATTTAAAAGTGGGAGGTTAATTGTTTTATGAGTCAAGGAGAGTAATTATGCCTAGCAACAAGACATTAGCATCCTGTGCCTGAAAATGTTTTGGTTATGGTTTATGAGACTTAGTGCTTCTTGTTGGTTATAATGGCTGTGCTTGGTCATCCAGCAGCCATTGGAAGGGAGTTGAGAGATCCAGTAATGAGAGTGAATTTCAGTTTTAGGAGCATTTTCTTAACGTTTGCAGGTCATGGGAGCTTCAAAGTATTACAGTGAATGTTTATTTCATGTGATTTCTGAGGCTCTACTTGGGCTATGTGAATCATTTAATGTGTCTGTCCACTGTTTCTAAAGTCAGTGCTAAGTACAGATTGACAGTCTTGCCCACAACCGAGCTCCATTTCTTGCTTCTGTTTTTTCTTCTCTCTTTCTACTTTCAGTGGAGAAGAAGGGAAGTTTTAATGAATAGAGAGTTCCACTTAATGAATATAGTGTCAATATTAAAGTACTATATCCCATTGTGTTCAGAAATTTCTAATGAGTAGACACAGAGGTCATTTTCACATGCTTTATGAATTCTAACCACCCATATAATTACCTAATTTCAAAACTCTCTTCCAAACATAGTAGAAGCACATAAGGCCATCCATCTGCAGTTTTAGAGTCAAACCCCAATACGTGTTGTAAATCCCAGCAGTGATCCGTTTCTCTGATCTCACAAGTCAATAACTTTTAGTTTACGTAGTAATTTCTGCATAGCCTCCTGGCTAGGAAGTTTTTCTGCCCAAGCTAATGGGAAAAGAGGATTCAGCTGAGCAAGAGAATAATCCCAATGTTTTGGTTTGCGTTTACTTTTCCATTTATAAAGCACATCCTTTTTTTTTTTTTTTTTAACATTTGTATCTTTAGAGCAAGCATAGGACTCTCGTAAATGTATCATGGCTCCATATAGCTTCTATCCTGAAATAAGTCTCAACTTAAAGCCACAGAATCTCCCCTTGTAACAAGACAGAGAAAATCTGTCTTTTTGCCCATTCAGTGATCTCCTGATGATGTGGTGTGCACATAAAATCATTAACAGCTGAGCTGAGACCACCACTTCGTTGCACACAGACCACTGAATGCAACTTTTTCTTCCTCTCACATGTTTAGACTGCTGTGTTGAAGATTTGAGTGGTGCTTTTTCTGTTCTTTCAAGAGAGTTTTCTGTAATTTGTCCAAAAAGAGAAAATCTAGACAAGGATACCAGAACCTCCAAAACCCTATTTTCATTAAAGAACTAAAATATGACTATTAAGGCTTGGCATTTAAAATCACTATTCTACTGGTGGCTAAAAATCATCCTGAACAGAGACTCTGGGTTTAGGGATATACTTCTTCCCTACATGTAAGTTGTCCCTGAACACTTCACAAGCAATCATTCTTTTCCTCTCCTTCCCTGCCTCCTCTCAGGTCTGAATTTATTGCATGACTTTATCACCCACCTCTGTAGCACAGTTAGAAACCAGTGTTTCTCTTTGATTGTCTAATTAAGTAACATAACCAAGTTAAACTCTGAGTAATTGTTCTTTTCTGCCATTTAGCTTGAGTATTGCTCCTTCTGTTTTCAAATGTGAAGGTCTTCTCTGCCCAAAAGCTTTTCTCTTCTTTCTTATTTTTAACTTTATTAGGTGGTCTAATAAAGGATATAAAAAGATTACTTCAGACCAACTATTACAGCCAAATTATTGGCATATGTCTGAGAATTTCATCAGAGTAAATAAAAACTATATTTTGTACTTTCAATCTTAGACTCTTAAACCACTTACAAAAACTTGTAACTTCATTTTTATGTGCACCAGAACCTAAGTTCTGAATAGGCAAAACTTTTAGCCCTTTATCTTGTTGGAAAAAAGCAATAAAGTGTAACTTTTTTTTTTCTACTAATCTTGCATCCACACTGCTCTAAGTTCTATACTAGCAACCTCTGATTTCCACTGATATGTTTAAAATAAAACCAAATAAATTCTTCATCCACTACTTCCCACTGTTTTAAAGTTCAGGGCAGAGGTTGAGGGCTGGGGTTTGGAGGTGTGAGATTTCTTTTTGTGCCTATATTGCCCTGCTATCAGTTCTCCCTGTACAGTCTCTGTTGTCCACTTTCAGTCACTGAGCAGTCCTTTCAAGAGTAAGACTTTTCTCTCCCTGAGTCTAGACATCTAATTTTTGGATCCCACCTTCCTTTGTTCTCATCTAATGCGTGCTTTCCTCTAGTGGTTTCCCTGCTCTTACACTTACGGTTCATCAGAACACAGATACATATGTAAGTACAAATATTTTGAAGCATTAAAATAAGATAGAGGGAATGCAGTCTATGGTTAAGGCGTTTATCCCTGACCCAGCACACTTGGATTCAGTTCTCATCTGTACAAGTCATGAAATCTGTGCGTTTCAGTTCTCCATATAGAAAATGGTGGTGATAACTCTTCTTACTCAACCAAGTATTTCAGTGATAAACCCTAATTTGTGAAATGTGCTCAAATAATATTGTGTTGCACATCTGAAGATAGATTTGGATAAGGTGTCTGAGCTGTTGAACCATCCCCTGATACCAAAAGGGCACATTCTTGGAACTTCCTCACTTCTGCTTGTGCAGTCTTACTCCATCACTTGTCCTGGCTCTTGTGGGAAATTGGCTAGCTGAGAAGGGGAACATAGATATGATCCAGCTGGCCGAGCAGGAGCTTGGGAAACATCGGACTCAGCTCCTGTGATTGCTAAATTGGCGAGGCCACCCTAACCCTGACTGCAGGGGCTACACGGTAATGAGAAGCCTGTGATCGCTCAGGCATGGGAAAAGAGGGAGAAGCTGCATGGGAGAAGAAGAGGTAACTAACCGCAAATAAGGAGCTAAGGGCTGGAGTGATGAACCAATCAGAATGCTGTATTATGGAAACATGTATGTATTAGCTAATTATAAAAGACAGTTGTGCTATTCGATAAACGAAGCTTGCTGATTGCTCATATTGAGTGTCCATGTCTTCCCCCATCGCAACAGGCTCTGGCAGTTGTCTGGACCCCTGGCAATCAGATCAACTCACCTGACAAAAACTGAGTATATTTGTGATGGCTGAGTAGTAGAATTACTCTTAATAAGGGAACCAAGCATCACCAGAGCTATTGCATAAGAAAGTAGCTAGTTGCTCTGATGGGAGGAGGATTTTAAATTATATCAGTCTTAATGTGTAGCATGTTGATAACCTATGTGAGTCTTAATGTGTAGCTTCTTCCTTAAAAAGTTTTATTAAACCTAGTGATAATAAGTAAATGAATGGAGACGAGTGTTTTTGTGAGCTGCTTCTTGAATGTACTTGTGCTATCATGTCGTCTTTCCCAACACTTTCCTTTTTTTTATGCCATGTTGCCTGACTTAGGGTCTGCCTTTAGCCTTCCGAAGACGTGCTAACATTTTGCAGCTTCTGTTGCTCAGGGGGTAATCATCTTTGGAACTAGAATTTCCCTTCTTACAGTTGTAAAAAGCAATATGCACACCTTCACCCACGATCAATTTTACCTGTTTGCTGATGACTTTCATTTTGCTGCAGGTGGTATTGGCTGTGTGGTGCTTAGCTGTCTACCAGGGTTAACCCACAACACTGTAAAATCCTTTGATCCACATCGAGTCTTAAACACATCCTCCTCTGTATCAGGGCAACAGAGCTTAGATCCCATGAAGAAACCAGGCAGTGATAACCACAGAGCTATTTTGAGAAGGAGTCCTTATCACGGGCTTGGTAGTGCTGCGTTCACTTGACAAGGAGGCACATTGATGGTAAAGTAAAAGGAAAGTAGCTCCTCTCTTAAAGGATCTCCATTGAGGTTGGATGTAAAGCCATCGACTAAATATATCTGATGGCTATGGGGCTCATCAGACATGAGGCAGATCATCCGCAAGACCAAGAAGTGAAGGGGCAGCAATCCATTCATTTCCTTTTCTTTTCCTCCTTGGTCATGCACGTTATGACTTCTTTGCTTTTCCAGACTTCCCCGACTTTACAGGCTGTGAAGTCTGCTCTTGCCCCACAGAGGCTCATCAGTCCCCTAGAGAGGTGTCTCCAAAAGTGAAAGAAAAGGAGAAGCAGGAACAGCAGCCTGCCTTTGATCACTTCACTGCATCTTGGAACAATTTAGGTTTGAAGGGACCTTTGGATGGCATCTGGGTGAAGCAGGGCCAGTGTTAGAGTAGGTTGTTGAGGACTGTGTCGAGGTGAGTTTTGAATGTCTCCAAGGATGGTGATCGTATGGCTTCTCTGACAAAGACCTGCTCATATAGTGCGAATTACCACTTACTTCAGAGAGAAGTGTATCAGGATTTTCTTGAATTTATTGGGGTTGAATGGAAGCTTCATTATCCAGGTGAGTTTTGCCACCTTCAAACTCATTAGTTAGCTTGTGAATTTTTGACACCTACTTTCTATGAGCTTATTTTTTTGTTCTAATTACTTTTCTGTTCAGTAGGTGAGAAATGTGTTGACTGGTTTTATTTTGTGTATTTTCTTGCTACAACATCTGCTTTCTCAAGGGTGGAGACAATCATTTTAACACAAATGTCGTAGGAATATATGTCTTTTTCCATAGGACCTCCCATAACACCCTTCCAGTGTACAAAAAGACAACCGGCATAGTTTCAGCTTGCAGCATTTGGGGGGGCATCAAGACAAATATTTTTGTCCTTTGTTAATGCCTTCTGAGAAATGCAAACAATTACAAAAAAACATAGCTAAAGATGTGTTTTGTTTTGTTTAGAATATGATTAAATATTTTGCTGCTGCAGGCTTCAACAGAAATTGGGAAGTGTTAGCTGCTTTGCATAAAGCTATTTGATTATTTGTATTTCATTAAATGTATAGCACACCAGACGTTTGGCGGGATTGTAAATCTCTCAACAGCAAACAATATTACATAGCTTAATAAAAGACTGAAATTAGTCGTGACACACTGCATTTTAAACAGTGTTTTAAATCAGTACAATTAGCAATTGCTTTTTAACTAACTGAATAAAAATTCAGTTTATGAGCAACTATTTTCTAATAACTTAGAAGTGATAAGAATAAATCCTTTCTAATATGAAAATTATCAACTTCTAAAACACCTTTGTACACACAAACCTTTAGAATTTTTTGCATAATGTGCTTAGATTGATAAATTACGTTATTTATATTTTTTGTGGAAACATTTAAACAATTTTTTCCAGCAGTTTTGAGTCTGTATGTGGGTAATATCTTATCCAAGTGATCAGTAAAGCTGAATTCACTCTGTGTTTTCATTTAGGAGAGGCTTTCATCAACTTAGTCTCACTTCTGTCAATGTTCTGGAACCCAGGTGCTGGAGAACTACTTAAAAATTCACTTGCACTTGTCCTTCATTTTTATTCCATTTGTTTGATCTTGGAAAATCTGGAAGAAAGAAGTTCTATCTGACAATCGGGACACAATAACTTGAGACCATCAACCTTTCTGCCTTTTTTTTTTCCTGGTGGTTTTTTGTTTGGTTGGTTTGGGGTTTTGGTTTGGTTTTGAGGGTTTTGGTGTTTGTTTTTTTTTTTTTTCTTCTGGATTTCCTGCAGTCAGAAAACAACATCCTACAAGCACAGTCTGGTTGCATCCCTGCTTCTTTGGCAGCATCCTTGCTTCTTTGGCAGCATCCTAGTGTGGCTATCCTCATGAATATTAACTCAAGCATTTACAAATGATGCTTTCTTATTCCAAGAACATCCTGCCTGCAGTTCAGTGATACCTGTTCATACAGAGTGACATACTAAGAAACTAAAAGTATTTAGGGAAGTATTAGTGAAATATTTGTGAAAAGTACTTTGGCTTCAAAGTCATTGACAGAGATGAGTAGTAGAATAATAATAATTAAAAAAAAAAATCAACACCAACAAAATGCCTCTGGAGATACAATTAAAGTTTGGGCCACAAATACCGTGGAAAATCAATTCTGGTTTCATCTGTATGCTTGTGTGTTATGCAGACTAGGAGGAAGTGGTCAGGAAGTGATTTCATATGCCTGTCATGGCCAAGCTGTGACAAGCCAAAACTAACTTTTTGCTCCTCAGAAAAGATGTTTCTGATGAACTCATATTAAATTACAACACCATGTAAAGAATTAAAATGAAGAAATGTAGCATATTTGAAAAAAAACCAACCCTAAGTTACAATGCCTTCATGTTTTTGGGGGGGAATTGATACTTTTGATCTACTTAGGTAGATCAGACAGGTGTTCTCAGAGGAAATAAAGAACAAGCATAAGTGAGATCTATCTATGGCAAATATATTTTTTGTGCTCAGAAATACGATCTCTTTTTGTGTTTTATTTTAAAAAAGATGTGAAGGGGAATGTCTAGAAATTAAATACTCAACAGGAAGAATAACACAGGAAAAAAGAAATTAAAGTTACCAAAAAAAATCATCTCTTTGTGAGAATGTTATTAGAAATATTAATAGAACAAAAATGGAGAGAACAATTACAGATCCTGGGGAAAAGGAAAAGAAAAGCATATTGTTTGGAAATCTTAACAACCAATTCCAACTTTTAGTATCTATTTGCGTCCTTTATTATGGTCATCTTTTTGATGAATATTCACCAATTGTTCTTATAGACAAACTTATGTCCCAAAATTGACTCTCCTGAAACTAATGAAATGGATGCTCTTTGGATAGAACTATTTAAAGTCAACTAATTTATATTCAGATTCAGATTGGAGAAGGACAAGAGATAGGCGTGTTTCTGTGGTACAACCCATTTTGCCACGTTTTTCATTCCTTACAGCATGGATTAGTACTTGTGTTTGTCAGATACAGTGTTTGCCAAGCCAGTGGAAACTGGCAGCACTGTAGAATCCTCCATATTTATGGACAGACTTATGAGTGCATGTCTGCCCTGCTGAGCATAAGTGCGGACAGAAGGCACTACTGAAAAGCATTACAGTTGTAATGTTACAACAGATGATTTACTTCTGAAATACATAGTAGAGAAGAAAATTTCTCCGTTGAAGTAAATACATGACAAAATAGCATTTTGCAGAATGCAAGAGACACAACTAACAATGTGTTTTCCGAAAGTTTTGTATAAATGGTATTTAAATAGTTCCTCCTTTACTTTAAAAAAAAAAAATAAAACAGCACCCAGATGTGGCATGTAATTTCTTTACTAACAGTTGCCTCCTTTGTTTTCTATTTAGGAAGAGCCCTTTGTCATGGTGTCTGAAAATGTTCTGGGAAAACCGAAGAAGTATCAGGGCTTCTCAATAGACGTGCTGGAAGCCTTGGCCACTTACCTCGGCTTTAAATATGAAATTTATGTTGCACCAGATCACAAGTATGGGAGTCCTCAGGATGATGGGTCATGGAACGGACTGATAGGAGAACTGGTATTTAAGGTAAGGTTTTTAATAACTTACTAAATAAGGTCACATGATAAAGCCAAATAGTACATGGTATGTTATGTTTCCATCAGCCAGTAACCTTTTTTAATGAGTCAGCAATAACACTTTGTTCTTTGCCTCTGTCGCCAGCATTTGGTGGTATAACCGGGTGAATTGGGAGGTTGTTGCGGTTTGGGCTGGACGGGCCAGCAAAATGAACAACAGATTGACAGTACAACAGAAGGACAGTAAAGAAAAAGGTAGAAATGGTGTTTGCTGGTAACTATTTAAGAAACAGGGCAATGTCTTTTTTCCAACCAAAGTACAGCAGCATGAAATCTGAATACAGTCAAATAATGGGATGCACAGCATCCTAATTAATTTGGCAAGACCTGACACAAATGAGTTGAAGAGGCTGTTCGAAAGAGGAAAAATTGGTGTTGCAGTAATTAGCGATACATTACATTAATAATGTATAGCACTTAGAAAAATGTTGGTGTGATGAATACATGAAGTATATCAACAGAAAATGTTTTACTGATATATAATAACACTTACATTATGTAGATGTATGAATCAAGAGTAGTATGTTCTCTATTCTGTAATTAATAAATCATTTAGTCTACTTAATTTTACATTAAATGTTCAATATTGTATCATAAATAAATTAAACCAAGTAAATGTGCCATATTTTTCTTTTTTGTTTTCCCCTCTCTTAACATCTTGTCTCTTTGCATTTTCTCCCATTAAGAGAGAAAGACAGGGCTATGCAGACTTTATTCTGCTGATATCTCTTTTGTGCCGTGAACATATATATCTTATTTGGCTCTTAGTTAACCTGTAGAGGCAGCTTTTGCAGCTATAGGGACCTACATTTGTGGTTTTCCTTAAATAACTGCAGCAGATATTCACGTAAATAACTTACTGGTTGTTTACGGAAGTGCTTTTCCAAATCTGCAGGTGGCATTTAATTGATAATCACAGCAAAGAGTAAGGAGCAATGCAGTCAGATACAGGGCCTAATCATTAAATACTTCAACTAAAATTTAGCAAAATGCTGGAAAATAAGTCTTGCAGTAAAAGGAAAAAAATATTAAAAAAGAAAAAAAAAACAAACCCC
>NW_009648973.1:0-5950 GCF_000708025.1 Charadrius vociferus
ACTTCATTGCCACTATTCTGCCTGTTACACGGTGTTTTTAATTTCTCTAATCTTTCAGACATTTTCACCTGTCTTGATAAAATGACCATTTCTAAAATCATCTTTTCAGATGTAGACTGTCTCGATAAAGGCAATTCCTAATGCACTCAACTTTTCTCCTTCCTTTACTCTTTGGTCACTCAGATTCCTGTCACCTATCCAGCTGCTGCTTTGAGCTTCAGGGAGTTAAAACTTTGCTTGTCTTTCAGTAGTCTAATTATCTGCTTTAGACAACTCTTTAACTACGTTTATAACTCTCTTTTTGTACCTGTCCATCTAAAACATTTCTGATAAGATCATGCCTTCTAGAAAAGCAACCTCATTAGAGGCAGCTTGTCCTGAGCATCTGGTTGCAGAGTGTGTTTTATTGTTTATCAAACTTGATCATGCTTTACTTTTCTCTGCTTGCAAAGAGTAAGACTCCTTCTGCTCCTGGGTGCAGCCAGGGCTCTAAGGAATGCAGGTGGGAGGTGGTGCAATGGAACTGTAACACACAGCTGCAGACTTCAGTGGAGAAGTCTGAGGTAAGGAAAAATGATGCAAATCCCAGTTGGCCAATGACAGAAATAGTGAGGCAGGGTAGGTGAGGAGCAAGGATGTCCATACAGTCTCAGAGCTCAAGGGACTGCTTTTCCTGGCTGTCCAGACCTCCTGAGGGGACACCAGAGTGTCCTCCCCCCATCAATATCAACTGCTGACTGCTTCTGTCACTTCTTCTCTAACTGAAGAGTAAATAAAAAGAACCTTTGAAATAAAATAAAATAAAAAATTACTATTGGGTTCTCTTTAAAACTTTCCTTCTAAATTACACTATGAAATGACTCCAATTAGCTGTACAAGTATTGAAGACTTGAAGAAAATTAGAGGAAGAGAAATAGCTTGTTAGGACTTTCTGTATTTTAACAAACCCCATGGTGTATTTGGCCCTGAGTCCATCAACCTCAGACACCGAGAGGAGACTGAACAAACTGCTTAAGAAGTCCAAGTCAGAAATAAAGTACCTTGAAGCCTTGATTGGCCCCACTGAGGGTCGTTACTGTCAAAGCCTCCCCATGGACTTTTTAGAGGAGATAATTGCAGGCTATGACTGTAGATAGACAAAGGCACTGTGCAGGTGGCTGTAATGCTGAGGAAACCCTTGGCTTGATTGATGCAGCAATAAGGCCAGACCCTGACCCCCAGGCCCTGGGAAGGCAGGTCCTGCTCCTCAGTGGTGGCTCGGGGGTCTTCCTGGGGGGGGTGAGGGTGAGCAAGGCCGAGTGTAGGAAAACTGCACAACCCCTCCCGGCTTCCCCAGGCAACGGGGAAGAAGAAACCAAGTCCAGAGCCTCAAAATAAAGTTGTGCCTGTGTTATGGTTTGAGAAACCCCTCACAATTTATTGTCGTTTAGACAATCACTCTATCACCCAATGACCCCTGCCCACCCAGGAAAGGGAATCAGGGAAACAACAAGGAAACCTGGAGGCTGAAATATAAACAGGTTTACTAGAAAAAGATTGGATAATTGACATCAATAACACTAAAGAACCAATACGGATCCAGACACCAATACAAAACGTACCAGGACTATACTCAGCCAACGATATCAGTTGGAAGCTGTGCACTCCCAGCAGTGGACAGTAAATTTGGGACACTGTGAGCGCTGCGGCTTTGGGAGGAGGGGAGGGGCTCAGGGATCTGGCACCGGGGCAAGAGGTTCTCAGGATGGCAGCCATCAAGGGAGAGAACGAACTTTGCAGCAAAATTTCTAATCTATATTGAATGTGACGACCCCCATGGTATGAAATAATCCTCTTTCCTCTTGGCCAATTTGTGTCAAGTGCTGAGGTCTCGGTCCTCCTCATCCCTGCATCTGGCAAGCTCGAAAACACTGAGACCTTGAAACCCACACAACATAGCTGTCTATAAAGTAAATACAGTCACAAATTGAGACACTAGAGTCTTCTAAAAGCGCAGTCTCACTCAAATTACTGTTATATTTGTCTTCCAATGTATACACACACACACATGCAAAAATATAATTCTCTAAAGCTATGAACTATTCCTTTAAGAGGTCGGTTGAATTTCTGTAGTTCAAAATGAGTCCCATCCTATCTGTCAGCAGAACTGCTACCTTGGACTTCCAGAGGGCAGACTTTGGGCTTTTCAGGAGCCTATTTGACAAAGTCCCCTGGGAGGCAGTCCTCCAGGGCAAAGGAGTCCAGGAAGCCTGCATGTTTTTCAAGAAGGAAGTCTTAAGGGCACAGGAGCAGGCTGTCCCCGTGTGCCGAAAGACAAGCCGTTGGGGAAAAAGACCGGCCTGGCTGAACAGGGAGCTAGGGTTGCAACCTAAGAAGCAAAAGAGGATTTATGGCCTTTGGAAGGAAGGGCAGGCCACTCATGAGGACTACAAAGAGGTAGTGAGGCTATGTAGAAAGAAAATTAGAAGGGCCAAAGCCCAGCTAGAACTAAACCTGGCTTCTGTTGTCAAGGCAACAAAAAAAGTTTCTATAAATATATCAGCAATAAAAAGAGGACTAAGGATAATCTCTGTCCTCTAGTAGATAGGGCCAGTAACATAGTGACCAAGGATGAGGAAAAGGCTAAGGTACTTAATGCCGTCTTTGCCTCAGTCTGCAGCAGTAGGACCAGCTGTTCCATGAGTACCCAGACCCCTGAGCTAGAAGACAGGGATGGGGAGCAGAATGAAATTTATTATGAAGAGACTATTGTAGCCTGTATCAGAGCATATCTGCAAATTCCGAAGCCGTTGGGGTTTCTTCCCAACTTCAGGAACTTCTGCTAGGATTTCTAGTTGGTACAAACTACCAGGCTGCCAGTACTGCCATTTACCAGGAAATTTTACTTCTCTGGTTAGGACGGTCTGCCCTCACACATCTGAACAGTTGCTCACAGACAGTAATCAGAAATATGAGCTGGAATCAGGAAGAAGGAATGTTATAGAACAGCAGAGCAGATAACCTGCCTTGCAAAGAAACTAATTTACCCGCTGGTACTGTCAGTATTATGAAAACAGAGGGGATCAGCATTCATACAGCAGAGGAAAGCTACCCATTCATTTTAGCCCATGGTCACAGTGACTGAATTTGAATTTCATGGGGGTAGTTCCGTTCCCTTAAACAGGAGAAGGTGACCCACTTAGTGGATGAGGGAAAGGCTGTGGATGTTGTTTACCTGGACTTCAGGAAAGCCCTGGACACCATTTCCCACAGCATTCTCCTGGAGAAACTGGCTGCTCATGGCCTGGACAGGTATACTCTTTGCTGTATAAAAAACTGGATGGATGGCCGTGCCCAGAGAGTGGTGGTAAATGGAGTTAAATCCAGTTGGTGTCCAGGTCACAAGTGGTGTCCCCCAGGGCTCGGTGCTGGGGCCGGTTCTCTTTAATATCTTTATCAATGATCTGGATGAGGTGATCAAATGCACCCCCAGTGAGTTTGCGGATGACACTAAGCTAGGCGGGCGTGTTGATCTGCTGGAGGGTACGATGGCCCTGCAGAGGGATCTGGACAGGCTGGACTGATGGGTTGAGGCCAGTGGTATGAGGTTCAACAAGGCCAAGTGCCAGGTCCTGCCCTTGGGTCACAACAACCCCATGCAGCACTACAGGCTTGGGGAAGAGTCGCTCAAAAGCTGTCTGGCAGAAAAGGCAGATGGTGGACAGCCGTCTGAATATGAGCCAGCAGTGTGCCCAGGTGGCCAAGAAGGCCAACGGCATCCTGGCCTGTATCAGGAATAGTGTGGTGAGCAGGACTGGGGCAGTGATTATGCCCCTGTTAATGGCACTGGTGAGGCCCCACCTCTAGTACTGTGTTCACTTTTGGGCCCCTCACTTCAAGAAGGGCATTGAGGTGTTGGACCGTGTCCACAGAAGGGCAACGAAGATGGTGAGGGGTCTGGAGAACAAGTCTTATGAGGAATGACTGAAGGACCTGGAGTTGTTTAGCCTGGAGGAGAGGAGGCTGAGGGGAGACCTTATCAGTCTCTACAACTACCTGAAAGGAGGATGTAGAGAGGTGGGGGCTGACCTCTTCTCCCCAGTGACAAGTGATAGGAGGAGAGGAAATGGGTTCAAGTTATGTCAGACGAGGTTTAGATTGGGTATTAGGAAAAATTTTTTCACTGAACAGGTTATTAAACGTTGGAATAGGCTGCCCAGGGAGGGGGTGGATTTGCCATCCCTGGAGGTGTTTAAAAAAAGAGTAGATGTGGTACTTGGGGACATGGCTTAGAAGTAGTTTTGTCAGGGTTGGTTGATGGTTGGACTTGATGATCCTAAAGGTCTCTTCAAACCTCAGCAATTCTATGATTCCATGAGTCTATGGGCCGACAAGGGTAATGCAGCCTGGATGTGAGCCTTGCCAGCATGGAAGAGCTGCACAGGGACATGAAGGTCATTGTAAGCCTTGGCTGTCGTGACACTGAAGTAGTTGGGACCCAGCTGCCAAGGAGAGTGAGGAAGGAAAGGCAGATGCTAGACATTAGAGCAGCAGACTTTAGCCTGTTCCTGGGAGTTTGAGTGGGGATCTCATGGTTGGCAGCATTAAAATGCAGCCGAGCCCAGTACAGCTGGTCTTCAAGGACAGCATCTTCCAAGCACAGATACGGTCTATATCAAAACTCAGCTGAAACTTCAAAGTAAATTCAAGGGCACCATAACAAGCTATTCAGGGACAGTGGAAAAAGAGGCACAGATAATATGGTATCACCACTAAAAAGTGTACATAGAGAGATCTGAGATATGTTGTGTGCTCTTTGACTGCATTATCACCAGCAAGGTCTTCCAGGCCTCTGTGCCTCAAGGCAGGATTCTAGAGGAAAACAGCCAACAGTTGATAGAAATCAAACCAGGGGCTACTTGAGCAAACTCAAATGTTACCAATCAGAAGGGACCAGATCCATAAATCTGTAGTTACAGAGAGCGGGAGAAAGTGCCATCAGCTTGCTTGTCCATGTCCATGGCCTATGAACCAATAATGACCATTTACAGACCAGCATCAAAGTTGTGAAAATGAAGACTTCTCCTGCACTTCTAACACCAAGTACTTTTCTGCATGTTTCAGCTTCTGCCTAACATCTTTCTTCAGGGGTTGATGCAGTTGCTCGCGCAGAGGTGGCCACTGCCTCAGAGATACCCGGGGGTAGCTGATGCCCCCACATGGCACTGGGAAAGGTGACTCAGGGCTGCTGGGAGTCTTTCTGGAGCAGGAGCTGGTGGACAGGCTGGGGGGGCCAAAGCATCTCAGTCGAGACAATTCATTTCTCTCCCTTGAGTAGAAAGGGAAGCCTGGACAATTGCATCCAAGCCGTCCAGCGCTGGAGGAGAATGAGAAAGAAGTGTGTCTAGATGCTGCAGAGTCTCCTCAAAGGTGCTCCTGTAACCCAGACACACTAGGATTAGTGCAGATTTGGCTATTCAAAAGAGAGCATTTTGTTCGCTTTGTCTCTTTGCTTCCCTCTGTGGATTGAGGGAGCTCGTGACATCAACGTGTGCCTCACTGTGAGCAAAGATTGAATATGGAGAAACAAAGTCCAGTACAGGGAGGGCTTTGGGGGTCTTCGGATCTAGGCTTGGCAGACAAATATGTTTTCTGTTGGTCTAAGGCCATCCACTGTGAACAGTGGACTTGAGAGGAGGTAATGTGGACTTCATTTAAAGCAGAAAAGTACATTTTATTTTTTATTGAACCATCTCCTCCTTTGTTTGCATTTTTCTGACATTTAAGAAACATCCCCCTGTGTCTGCGTGCAGCTTGTTCTCTAAGTAAATCAGGTGGAAACTGGTGCCAATGAGCTGAAACGTGCAACTACAGACTGCAGTGGAGGAAGCTCAGCTGTGAACAAGGCTGCTGTAGTCCCGACGTGGGCTGGGGGTTGGGATGAAGACTGCCCACATAAAGGGTCTTGACT
>NW_009648973.1:5965-6689 GCF_000708025.1 Charadrius vociferus
CCTACACACTCAGCCTCCATTTGGAAATGTTCGCTTTCAATAGCATTTGGAGATTGCTGATACCACTTAATGTGTAAGAAGACAAATGAAGAAAACTGGGAGAAAAATAAATCCTTCCTTATTATTTTATTATTGAAATATTGTCAGTGTTGACATCTCTCTCATTAAGCAGATAAGAACTGAGGAGGGAAGGAAATCATGCCCAGAGACTTGGCTTGGGAGTTATGCGTGTGATTGAGCCCTCTCGTGCCAAGTTCCTGAACTGCAGATCCTCACAGACCGACCAAGCCTATTGTCGTGGTTTGGCCTCAGCCAGCAAAAAAGAACCACGCAGCCGCTCGCGCAACTCCCACAGCTGTGGGAAAAATCGACGGCAAAACTCGTGGATTCAAATAGTGCAATTTAACAGAACAGCAAAAGGGAAGATGAAAACAAAACAATAACACCAATATAGGGATATAAAGACACGATTACAGTACAGCCACGAAGTGCACCGACCGGACCCGCACTGCTGCAGCCCACCCCCAAGTGGTGACTGCTCTCCTCGCCCCGGCTAGCTCCTCTTATACCCCGTGCATGGGTCACATGGGATGGAATACCTGCCCCCTGCCGGCTCCTGGGGAGATTAACCCCATCCCTGCCGGAACCAGGATATTATCCACCCCTTATTCCATACCATCTGTGTCATGCCCAGATCTTACAGTTCCCATAGTCTGTGGGCCAT
>NW_009648973.1:8522-22497 GCF_000708025.1 Charadrius vociferus
GCAGACTGGCTCAATTCCCCTTCAGTGGCTTCTGCAACTCATGTAGGACTCCACACAGCAGCCTTCCATTTTCGATGCTTTCCCACAGTCCGGCAGGACCCATCAGTGAACAGGGCATGTTTCTTCTCATTTTCTGGCAGTTTATTATATGGTGGGGCCTCTTCCGCACGTGTCATCTCCTCCTTGGGTAATATTCCAAAACCTTTGCCTTCTGGCCAGTCCATGATCACTTCCAGTATTCCTGGGCGATTGGGGTTTCCCATTTGAGTTCGCTGTGTGATCAGTGCAATCCACTTACTCCACGTAGCACCAGTTGCATGATGTGGGGCAGGGACCCTTTCTTTGAACATCCAGCCCAGCATGGACAGTTGAGGTGCCAAGAGGAGCTGTGCTTCAGTGCCAGCCACTTCTGAAGCAGCTCGGCCCCCCTCGTATGCTGACAGTATCTCCTTTTTGGTTGGAGTGTAGCGGCTTCGGATCCTCTGTATCCTCGACTCAAGAACCCCATGGGTCGACCTCGAGTCTGCCCTGGTGCTTTCTGCCAGAGGCTCCAGGTAGGGCCATTCTCCCCAACTGTGGTGTAGAGCATATTTTTAACATCTTATCCCATCCATAGTTGCCCCAGGGCTACTGCATGAACTATTTGCTGCTTAATTTGTTGGAAGGCTTGTCCTTGCTCAGGGCCCCATTTAAAATAGTTCTTTTTCCAGATCACTTGATATGGAGCGATCACAATCAGACTAATCTGGGATATGCATCCTCCAAAAACCCACAACACCCAAGAAAGCTTATGTTTCTTTTTTTAACTATTTGGTGGAGACATAGCTGCTATTTTGTTGATCACATCCATTGAGATCTGACAGTGTCCATCTTGTCATTTTATTCCTAAAAACTGCATCTCCTGTGTGGGTCCCTTGACCTTATTTCATTTTATGGTAAAGCTGGCTTTCAGAAAGTTTCAAACTATTTTATTCCCTTTCTCAAAAGCTGCCCTCTTCAAGTTTGAAACCATTCCCCCATTCCCATTATATCACTACATGCCCTTGTAAAAAATCCCTCCCCAGCTTTCCCAACCCCATTTCGTACTGGAAGACCACTATAACGTCTCCCCGGAGCCTTCTCTTCTCCAGAATCAACAACCCCAACTCTCTCAGCCTCTCCTCATAGCAGAGGTGCTCCAGCCCGTGGATCATCTTTGTGGCCCTCCTCTGGACCTGCTCCAACAGGTCCACATCTTTCCTGTGTTGGGGACTCCAGAGCTGGCTGCAGTACTACAGGTGGGGTCTCACCAGAGCAGAGGGGAAGAATCCCCTCCCTTGACCTGCTGGTCACACTTCTGATGCAGCCCAGGGTACGGTTGGCTTTTTGGGCTGTGATTGCACATTGCCAGCTCATGTTGAGTTTCTCATCAATCAGCACCCCAGGTGCTTCTCCTCAGGGCTGCTTTCAAACCATTCTCCGCCCAGCCTGGATTTGTGCTTGGGATCACCCTGACCCAGACGTAGGACTTTGCACTCGGCCTTGTTGAACTTCATGAGGTTGGCATGGGCCCACCTCTCCAGCCTGTCCAGCTTGTCACAGATCTTGCGCCATAAATCCTGTGCAAGGAAAGGCTTTGCTGCAGAGCAGAGACAAGCTGGAGTGGGTGGCAGGTGGCAATGTAAGGATGAAATGAGGAGCCCACAAGGTGAGCAAACCCTCTTCTCCCCAAGGCAAGAGAGAAAGAGGGCTGGGCTTTGCAACACTGACAGGAGAGGGCTCTGCTGTCTGTGGTGGGATGGAGGTCAAGCTGATCTCCAGGAAGGACAAGGTGCTGCTGAAAACGTCCTTGGCTGTGGACATTGTGTGATCCAGGAACAATGTGACAATCATGCACCTGGTCCTTGATTGTATCATCAAGGCGGTGAATAAAGGATGGGGCTAAGAAGAATCAGCTGAATTTGAAAGTGTTGGCACATAAGTGGAGACCCTGCTGGGATGTGCCTTATATTCACACACTGCTGGCATCTCCTGGACAGACATGGGACAGACTGTCTCACTGCAGTGGGGACAGTCAGTCACTTGCTCATAGAATACTCACCAAACCTCTCTGAGATGCCCTGGGGTGCCCTTTGGTACCAGCTCTGGATGGGGACAGCCGTCCTGTAGGTTCTTCACTGCCCAGCCAGCTGTACGCTCTGGTTGTGCTGGGATGCTTTGGCATCTCAGGCAGCACTACAGGCCTGTATTTGACTGCTAAGAAGAGCGGCTGCTCTGGACTAGGGTAAGCAATGGAGGGGTATCCATGGAAAACTTTGGTTACACTTGGTGGAGATGTAGGAAATGCAACAGATGGAGAAGAGAAAAGTAGACTGAGCTCCCCCCCCAGGGCACATGACTCCATTTGGTCAGAAGAATATCTCTACGGGCTGCCCTAAGCATACTGAGGAGGGACAGGTTGATTTGTCCTAAACGTGATCACCTTCTGGCATTTCAGTTGGCCAAGGGGATTCCCCACCAGCGTCCAGGACAATGCCTCCACATGCTGCCCTGTCTCTCACAAATACAACTTGCAGTTCCCTGCACATGTCCTGAACCACCTCTGGCACCTCAAATGTCACCCAGTGTTTTCATCGGAAAAGCTCCCTCCTGGCCTCTGTCTCCATTACTCACGGGGCAGCTCAGGTAAGGAGCTCACACTGGTTTTGGGCAGCTGAGCTGAGGAAGAGCAATCCCCCCTACTGTGGGTGTGTGGGGTGCACCGGAGAAGCTGAATATCCCTCCGGCCTCAGGAACACGGCTGAGAGCTGAGATGCCTCATTGACTTGTCTCCACCCCTGCCCTGCACTGGGAATGATCCCTGGCCTGTCACTGCCTCCGTGCCCTGCCTGGCAATGGGACAGGAATGGGTCACAGAGGGGAACATGGACACCTCCTGTAGGTCCGCACACCCTGGCAGAGCAATTCCCACTGCAGGGATCAGTCTGTCCAGGGGTCAGAGAGGGACAGTTAGTGATTACTAGACTGACAGTTTCGAACTGTCTTCCCCAGGAGAGCCCCTGCTGCCTTTGAGGAGCTGTCAGCCCCGGAGGCGCAGGGACCCCTCGAGGGATTGGGGGAGTGCGGGGAGGAGGCAGAGAAAGTCACAGCTAGTCCTCTGCTGCTGAGCTGGGCCGGGCTGCTGGGACAGAGGGAGCTCATGGCAAGCGGGCAGCGCTGCAGAGAGACAGCTCTGCCCAGGATCAGGGCTGAGGGCACTGCCTGCAGGCAGCGAGGGCAGAGCAGGGAGGCAGAGAGACATCAAAGGCAGTGTGGAGAGGGAGGATGCTGAGAGTGAGTGAGGGGAGAACTCTTCTCAAAGGAAAGCAGCTGCAGTAGCTGGAGAGATCTCCAAAAGCTGGCACCTCCCACAGCCTGTGGGATCTTTCAGGAGGATACTCACAACTTCTCTGCTGTGGAGGAGGAGGACGTGCTCCAGAGAAGGGCTTCCCTGCTGCACCATCAGAGGCACAGGGCATGACGGCTGCCTTCTTCCAGGAATGGCCGACAGGCTGTGAAGGCGAGTGTGCAGGCAGGGGTGGGCAGGGCTGTCCTTGCCAGCAGGGTCCCTGCACCCCCGGGGGCTGTGTGTCGGGGCAGGGGCCCTGCCCCCGGCCCGGGTCCTCCACATCACCTCTGGGCATTTCTGAGGGCACTTCTGAAGTTTGAATTCCCTTAATGTGAAGGTATCTGACTTTTGATGTTTCTCATCTTGGTTGGCTGGGTGGGCAGTGGCACATGTCCAAGGGGACTTTTAAATGAAAGGTCAAAGGAGGGATCCCTGTAGAGATACAGAGCTCTCCTTAGTCTGTGTCTTCAGTTTCCAGCTCTGGGGGCTACAGACAGCACCAGCATCCCCTTTCCAGTCTCACCAGGGTTTGTGGGACCTGCTTTTTACCCCCTGCACACACGCAGAGGCTGCAGGGCAGAGCTGGTCACCCAGTGGCTGCGATGGGGTCTGTGAGCGCTGGCAGGGAAGAGATGTGGGGCCAGGAAAAGAGCTCCTGGCAAGGAGAGCTCCAGGCAGTGGAGATGGGCAGGACAGGGGGGAGCTGCTCATGGAAAGCCTGCTGCAGGGGAGATCCGGGCACCTCCAGCCACCCCTGCAGTGCAGATGGCTTCCCTGCGCCACCCATTATATGTGTCTGGGCAGTGGCGTGCCCAGCTGGGTGAGGGTAACGCTGTCCTGAGTGCCCGGCTGCCTCTCCCCTGGCCTCTCTCAGCCAGACCCTCACTGGATTTCTCCTGTGTTCTCCATGTGTCTATTTTAAAGTTATCTTTTCATTGCTGTCAGCCTCCCTGGGGATGGGAATTTCAGCTGCAGTCACACACTGATCTTGTTAATCCACTCATGCCGGTGTGTCCATGGGAACAAGTGTCCCAGCTTTCCTCTAAGCTGTGGGGCTGTGGGCAATGCAGTGTTTGGGGCTGGGGAATGGGTCAATTTTCTCTCACTGAGATACCAACTTTAGGACAATTGGGTATGTCCTTGGGGTGTCCATGGAAGCTGTGAGCTGCCCTCCAGGATGCCAACCTGTCCCATAGCACCACCATGTTATCTGAAAGCTCCATGGAGAAATGCAGAGATGCCACAACCACAGAAATGCTGTTGGGTGGGTGAAATGAACCGTGTTTGTCCTTAGCTAGAAGTGGGGTGCTGAGACCTTGAGAAATGGTGAGACATGTAGTGGTCTGCAGTGGATCCCTCTACTCTCAGTGGTTTCTGGTGCCCTTTCAGGGTAACATGGAGCATGATCACCACTTTAGAAAGGTGCAAGCCCAAGTCAGCTGGGAATGAGACAGAGGGAGAGACCATCTCCTCTCCCTCTGCACTGAGCCACGGGATATCTTCTAGCCTTGCAGGACTCACTCTGTTCTCCCTGGGAAGAGCAGACATGCCGAAGTTTTCTGACATCCAAGAACACTCCCAGGGTGAGATGTGGGCAGCTTTAAAAGGCCCTAAACCTCTCAAACTTCCTCTGCCATCGTGGTTCCTTAGCACTGAGAGTGCAGATGCTGACAAGCTCTTCTGCATTATGTGTGGTTTCATCTGACAAAGTAGAACACCAGGTCTGGCCCCTGACACCAGCATTCCCAGGAACTCTCTGCTGCTGAGCAGGGCTGACCCATCAGTAGCCAATGCACACAGTCCCTGGTCATCACGGCAAGCTTGGCCGGAACCAACCAGAGCTCCAGCCATGGAGCTGAAGGAGGATGTCCTAGAAACTGAAAACTGAGTTTGGGAAATGGAGGCGGGTCTGATAAATGGCTTTGATTTTGCTCAGTGAAGAATCCCCCAACTTCTCTCTGTCTTTTCCATCTAGAAGAGTTCCCCATTCCCAGAGGGGCCAAATGTCCAACAGCAGCTCCATCACCCAGTTCCTCCTCCTGGCTTTCACAGACAGGCAACAGCTGCAGCTCTTGACCTTCTGGCTTTTCCTGGGCATCTACCTGGCTGCCCTTCTGGGAAACGGCCTCATCATCACCGCCATCGCCTGCGACCACCACCTCCATACCCCCATGTACTTCTTCCTCCTCAACCTCTCTATTCTTGACATGGGCTCCATCTCCACCACTGTGCCCAAAGCCATGGCCAATTCCCTCTGGGACACCAGGGCCATCTCCTATGAAGGATGTGCTGTCCAGCTCTTTTTCTTTTTCTTTTTTATTTCAGCAGAGTTTTCTCTTCTCACTGTCATGGCCTATGACCGCTACGTTGCTATCTGCCAACCCCTGCACTACAGGACCCTCCTGGGCAGCAGAGCTTGTGTCCACATGGCAGCAGCCGGCTGGGGCAGTGGCCTATGACCGCTACGTTGCTATCTGCCACCCCCTGCACTACAGGACCCTCCTGGGCAGCAGAGCTTGTGTCCACATGGCAGCAGCTGCCTGGGGCAGTGGGTTTCTCAATGCTCTCCTGCACACAGCCAATACATTTTCACTCCCCCTCTGCCGGGGTAATGCCCTGGACCAGTTCTTCTGTGAAATCCCCCACATCCTCAAGCTCGCCTGCCCACGCTCCTACCTCAGGGAAGTTGAGCTTATTGTAGTTAGTGTCTGTTTAGTATTTGTGTGCTTTGTTTTCATTGTGGTGTCCTATGTGCAGATCTTCAGGGCTGTGCTGAGGATCCCCTCTGAGCAGGGACGACACAAAGCCTTTTCTACGTGCCTCCCTCACCTGGCTGTGGTCTCCCTGTATGTCAGCACTGGGGTGTTTGCCTACCTGAAGCCCCCCTCCATCTCCTCCCTATTTCTAGACCTGTTGGTGTCATTTCTGTACTCGGTGGTGCCTCCAGCAGTGAACCCCCTCATCTATGGCATGAGGAACCAGGAGCTCCAGGATGCCCTATGGAAACAGGCCCAATGGATGCTGTTTCACCGACAATAACCTGCCACCTCTTCTCTGCACATTGCCCAGAATTTATCTTAGGTCATGAGACTGCTATTTTCTTTTGTGATAATCCTACTTATAGATAATTTTCTGAGTTTGCACTGCTTGTCTTGAGGCTTGATGCTACTGTGTCTGACCTGTGCACAATACTGTGTCAGGTGTGGCCTGTCAGATAACACCTCTTCAATAAAAGGGCATCTCCCAAGTGCAGTGCCTGAGGGCTGGGCTATTCCTCCAAAGTTCCTTCCAAGAACATGTTCAAGGGACTGGTCTTTTAAAGAGTCTCTTCTCCTTGTGTTCTCAATGTTTTTGGAGCTAAGCTCATGGTACTATTGGTTTCCACTACACCAAATGTTCTGTATTTAAAAGCGCTCTTCTTGGTGTTCAATGGCAGGAGAGGCGGTCCATGAGCTCCCATCATCTCCTCAGTCTTCCTCATGTATGACAGGACTGATGGTATATACCAGACATTCTGGAAATGCATTTGAAGCATGGAGGAGAGGAGGGGTTTGGGACTCAACATGTGCCATCGGGCTGGAACGGATGGAGACTCAGAAGGTGAAACACCCTCAAAGGTGAAGTCCACCAAAATCAAGCACTGAATCAATGTGTCCACGCACAAGGACTCTGCAGTGCCAAGGGGGTCAGCAGGGACTCAGCAGGCACAGGGAGGGGAGGCTGGGGAGATGCAGGAGCTGCCTGAGGGAACCCCAGGGCCAGGACTGCTGTGCTGTCCTGGGGCGTTGAGGCTGACTGGGGAGGAAAAGGGGCAAATTCAGTCAGGGCTGAGGATCACGTGCAATATGAGTTCGGAAGAGGCAGAGAGTGACTAGCCTGTTTTTCCTCATTCCCTCGGTACCAGCACAAGCCCTGGGGCTGATGGGGAGGAGGACCCCCTTGTCTGCCCCCCAGGAGCTGCTGTGCCCCTGGGAGGAGCTGGGGCTGTGCAGTGAGTGCCCAGAGCTCTGCATCACCCTGCAGCGGGCAGTGCTGTGGGGCCAGCCCAGCCTGGGCTGCTGGGCTGGGCTGTCCTGGGGAGAGGGCAGGGGAGGTGGGCAGAGCTGGGGAGGGCTGGGAAGGGCTGGGAAGCGCCTGGGAGAGGACCACGCCAGTGTAGAGCTCAGCTGTGTGAGTGTGCGGGGTGGGGGCACACAGCGGGGTGCTTACAGCGCAGAGCCAAGCGTCATGGTGAAGGAAGCAAGGCGCCAAAGGTGCAGAAGGGGGGCCCGGTCTGGGCCGTGTTGCCTGGACGCCCCAGGGAAGCTGCCCCGGGAAAGCTGTCCCAGCTTAGTTCCACACATCAGCCATTCCCAGCTCTGGTCCTACACCGCAGCGCTGAGGAGAGACCTTTCCTGCATGGCCACTCCTGTCCTCCTCCGGGGCTCAGAGATGCCCAAATCTACCACCGTTATTAATAAAAAGGCAACCACTTTCCTACTAACTCTTCTCACACACAAGTCCTATAGTTCTTGCCACAGCCAAGCCCGTTGTCAGACACCTCCAGCTACATCAGGCCCTCACGGCCGTGTCGCGACTAATACTGAAAATGTCCATTGATTGAGATCCCACCAGTTGGCCCAGGTCCTTGCTCTGGCGTTTAGTTCTGAAAGATTTCTCCAAACCCCAGCTCTCTCGGCCTTTCCTTGTCTGTAACATGTTCCAGGTCTCAACCATCCTTCTGGCCTCTGCAGGACTTGCTCCAGACTGTCCCGTGCTGGGAAGCTCCACACTGGACGCAGCAGTCCTGATGCAGTCCTGTGGTGGGTTAATCTTGGCCAGCAGCCAGAATCCCACCCAGATGCTCATTCACTCCCCTGAGTCAACAGCACCAAGGGAGAAAATAAACCAGAAATGCTCATGGGTCAAGATAAATCAAGGAGATCAGTTACCAGTTACTGTCACGAGCAAAGATGTGGTGTCTTGCCAAAGCGCAGCTTAATTGGGTTAACCTTGGCCAGCAGCCAGAATTCCACCCAGATGCTCATTCACTCCCCCGAATCAACAGGACCAATGGAGAAAATAAACCAGAAATGCTCATGGGTCAAGATAAAGTAAAGGAGATCCATTACCATTTACTGTGACGGGCAAAGATGTGGCGTCTTGCCAAAGCTCAGTTTAATTTATTGCCAATGAAAAAAGACTTGGATTGTGAGAAACCATGACAAAACAAGTAAAGACTGTTCCTTCACACTTTCTCCAGGCTCAAATTACTCCATTCTTCAAAACTCATCTTCCCACCCCAACCCCAAAAGGAGCAGCACGAATCGTGAAGAAGGGGATAACAATCCGTACAGAACATCTCTGCTGCTCCTTCCTCCTCACACTGCTCCCCTGCTCAGCAGCTTGGGTCCTCTCCATGCAGTCCCACTGCATTTCCAGTAAAGGCCATGTGTTGTTCATTTCTTTCTGCCTTACTTTTCTCCTTTATACTCACACAATCACAAAAAATCAAATGGACCTGTGGAAAGCATAGAATCATAGAATGGTATGCGCTGGAAGGGACCTTGAAGATTATTGAGTTCCAACCCCCCTGCCATGGGCAGACACACCTCCCACCAGACCAGGTTGCTCAAAGCCCCATCCAACCTCGCCTTAAACACCTCCAGGGATGGGGTAGCCACAGCTTTTCTAAGCAACCTGTTCCAGTGCCTCACCACCCTTAAAGTGAAAAATCCGTTCCTAATCTAAACCTGCCCTCTTCCAGTTTAAAGCCATCCCCCCTCGCCCTATCACTACATGCCCTAGTAAAAAGTCCTTCCCCAGCTCTCCTGTAGGCCCCCTTTAGGTACTGGAAGGCCGCAATAAGATCTCCCCAGAGCCTTCTCTTCTCCAGGCTGAACAACCCCAACTCTTTCTGCCTGTCCTCACAGGAGAGGTGCTCCAGTCCTTGGATCATCTTCGTGGCTCTCATCTGGACTCTCTCCAACAGGTCCATGTTCTTCTTCTGTTTGGGGCTCCTGTTTGGACGCAGTACTCCAGGTGGGGTTTCCCCAGAGTAGAGTAGAGGGGAAGAATCCCCTCCCTTGACCTGCTGGCCACATTTCTTCTGATGAAGCCCAGGATACGGTTCATGTTGAGCTTCTCGTCAATCAGCACAACCAGGTCCTTCTTCTCAGGGCTGCTCTCCAGCCATTCTCCTCCCAACTTGTGCTTGGGATTGCCCCAGCACAGATGTAGGACCCTGCACTTGGCCTTCTTGAACTTCATTAAGGTTTGCATGGGCCCACCTCTCCAGCCTGTCCAGGTCCCTCTGGATGGCATCCCTTCCCTCCAGTGCGTCTGCTTCACGAGATCAGCAAACTTGCTGAGGGTGCACTCAATCCCACTGTCCATGTAACCAACAAAGATGCTGAACAGGATGCGTCCCAGTACCAACCGCTGAGGAACACCCCTGAAGATCACTATTCTCATCAAAATAGTAACAAAAATATTTGTGACACCCCAAAAGACAGGTGCATCAAAAATAACCAAAGCTAAGCTAGGAGAAAAAGAACACAACAAAATTAAAAAAGCTGAAAAGTATATTAAAACTTTTATTTTTAATTTAATTTTTTCTTTGTTTCATTTTTATTGACATTTTCTAAACACATCTATCATACTGAGGCCTGCAGCATAAAAAACCAACCAACCAAAATAAACCACACTTAGTTGTATATTTTGCAGAGAACCCAGTGCCCTTAAAATCCTCCCCGACCAGGCATGTTCATCCCCGCCTCACACTTTGCACAGAACCAGTCTCCTACCAAGCTGTCGAGCTCTCTCACCACATATTGGTGAGCAGGGCACCAGCTCCAGAAAAAGAACAACTTCAGGGAAACACCATGTTCCTGCATGGCCAAATCTGCCCTTTTATCAACACATCTGCTCCAGTATCTGCTTACAGGGAGCGTCTATGCAGGGAGACCATCTATGCACGCTCCTCCTTCATGCCTTCCAAGGTAAATGCAGAGGGACTCCATTTGAGCTGAAGAAAGGCAACACACTGCTCTCCCACAACATCAGACACCTCAGTGCAGATGTCTGTGTGGAATCCAGGTGTCTAGACTTCCCTTTCTTGTCAATGGAGAGAAAGAAGTTGTCTCAAGTAAGGTGTCTGGAGAGAGGAGGCCTCCATGGAGCCCTGTGAGCTGCCACTGTGACCTGAAAACATGGCAAGGATAATCCACAGGCTTGCTTTGGCAGCTCAACCTTCCCAGGAAGAGCTTGTGATGTATTACGACCAGCACACAGGATTTGCCTAGTGTGCTGCAAAGGAGTTCAGAGTGTGTGTGGTAATGTATAGCCTCCAATCCGCCTCCAATCCACCCTTTGAACTTCAGTGTGGGAAGAGGGTTCACTTGGAAAGGAGAGCCCAGGAGGGAGCTAAAGCCAGGCTGTGTGGCAGCCGAGCAGGTTCCTGGAGCCCAAGACAAAGAAGGAACCAAGGGATTGAAAAGTGCTGGGAGGAGGAACTACACTGGAGGTGGGTGAAAACTCTCTGTCATATGAAGACCCGATAGACATCTGAACAGCGGTTATCTGAAACAGGAGGAGACAAATTCCCAGTCAAGAGTCCACGGGACATGAGAATGCACCAGAAGGAGCAACTCCTTTCTGCCTGTGAACACCAGGAATGTACTTCATAGTCACAGGTGGCATTCAGCTCCCTGATGTCCAAACCTATGAGTAGGAGAGTCAGAGTCCAGAGCACGGCCTTTGAAGTGGTTGAAGCTAGATGCAGTGAGCTTCATGGGTAACGTGGAGCTGTCTGAGGAAGGGCCTCCCAGGGTCACCTCATAGCCAATAGAGTGGAGGAGGCGTTCCCCCGACTTGTTTTAGCTGGTCACATAGAAGACAGGAAGGTTCAAACCCCTGTCAGCGCCCTGTCCCTGCTCTGGCCCAGCCCCACTGCCTCACACTTGGTCCAATGGCCCCACCGTGCTGAGCTCTGGGCCAGAGCAATGGCCAGGCAGGGCTGGATGTTCCTCTGACACTGGCACTGAGATCAGCAGGAGATGGCCACAGAGCAAACCTTACCCACAAAGTGGGTGGAAGGAGCCGAGGGGAGAGGCTGGAGGTGATGAATGCCCTAGGTACCTTCCTAGTCTGTCCATGCCACCAAGGGCACAGACCGGCCTCCTCTCTCTCACATTTGTTCACGTGGCCTGCTCCTGCCTGCAGCCACAGGGATGCCACTGTAGAGAAAACAGGACTGTCACAAGTTCCACAAGACCCAAGAGGTAACACAAAGGCAAGAGCACAGAAGACAGTGTGGATGTGAGGGGACACCAGCACTGAAAAGCCACATCCTGCTGCTGTCCTTGGCCATGGCTGCAGGGGAGCAGCAGCCCCGACTCGCAGGCAGCAGAGACAGAGTGCCCAGCGAGGCAGCCCGGGGCAGCCCCAAGTGCCCCCGGGGGTGATCCTCCATGGGGCAGCTGGTCATTTGCCTCCTGAGCCCTTCCTGCATGCTTGGGCTGCTCATCAAGCTGCTGAGGAGATGTAAAGTGACAGGATCCAAGACCAGAAACAAATCAAGCAAGAGGCCAAGAAAATTATATCAGATGTCAAGAAAAAAGCGCATAAAACCAACCAAACAAAATCAAAAGTAAAAAACCACAAAGGAAATAGGTAGACATGTATGAAGAAAAGTTAGTCCATGTCTTTGTGAAATACCGTGGGAACCTTAATGGAATAATGGTCACCTTATAAATCTGAAGTAGAGTATATTCACATAGATTCCACAATGCATCCTTGATTTCCTTGTTCCTCATGCTGTAGATGAGGGGGTTCAATGCTGGAGGTATCACCGAGTACAACAAAACCACCACCAGATCCAGAGATTTAGAGGAGATGGAGGGGGGCTTCAGGTAGGCAAATACAGCAGTGCTGAAAACCAGAGAGACCACGGCCAGGTGAGGGAGGCACGTGGAAAAGGCTTTGTGCCGTCCCTGCTCAGAGGGGATCCTCAGCACAGCCCTGAAGATCTGCACATAGGACAGCACAATGAAAATAAAACATCCCAAAGCAGAAAAACAACTTAATATAAGAAGTCCAACTTCTCTGAGGTAGAAGCGTGAGCAGGCGAGCTTGAGGATGTGGGGGATTTCACAGAAGAACTGGTCCAGGGCATTACCCCGGCAGAGGGGGAGTGAAAATGTATTGGCCGTGTGCAGAAGAGCATTGAGAAACCCACTGCCCCAGGCAGCTGCTGCCATGTGGACACAAGCTCTGCTGCCCAGGAGGGTCCTGTAGTGCAGGGGTTGGCAGATAGCAACGTAGCGGTCATAGGCCATGATGGTCAGAAGGGCACACTCTGCTCCAAGCAAGAAGAGAAACAGAAAGACCTGTGCAGCACATCCTGCGTAGGAGATGGCCCTGGTGTCCCTCAGAGAATTGGCCATGGCTTTGGGCACAGTGGTGGAGATGGAGCCCATGTCAAGAATAGAGAGGTTGAGGAGGAAGAAGTACATGGGGGTGTGGAGGTGGTGGTCACAAGCGATGGCGGTGATGATGAGGCCGTTTCCCAGGAGGGCAGCCAGGTAGATGCCCAGGAAGAGCCAGAAGGTCAAGAGCTGCAGCTCCTGTGTGTCTGCGAATGCCAGGAGGAGGAACTGGGTGATGGAGCTGCTGTTGGGCATTGGCTGTTTCTTGGCATGGGGACTCTGTTCAAAAAATGAAAGGACACGGAAAAATTAGGAGAGACTTTTGTGAGACAAGCCACTCTACTTTTCATAGAAATCACCCCAGATGAAACGCACTTCCTTTCTCTGGTTGGTGCTGGCTGAATGTGGTGTGAGGAGCAGGACCTCTGCCCCTGTGCTGCAGAGGAATCAGCCCTGCTCTGCTGCAGTGGGTAAATGGGAGCTGCTGTGTGACAGCTCCCACGGTCACAAGGGGTGTCAGATGTAATCCACCTGTAATGGAAAAGTTCAATATCTGCACTTATGACTCTCCGGAGCGTGGGATGCAGAGCAGAGGCTTAGCATGTCCTTATAATGATTTTGTCTGTGTTTTTTATTTTCCAACATAAGTGATGTTCCTTATGTTTCCTACATAAGTGATGATCCTCATTTTTTATGACTGAAAATGTGAAGTGTCTTGAGATGGGAAAGGCAAAAGATTTAAGATCTGTTTGGCTCTGAGCAGAGTCAGGAGAGTTGCAGTGTCCATCAGCTTTCACTTAGGCTGCCTTGAAGAGGACTTCACACACAAATTACTCTTAAAAAAAAAAAAAAAATCTGAACTCCTATGGAATCTGGGGAGCACTGGTTCAGAGGGCAGATCTGCTCGCTCTTCTCTGTCCCAGCCCAGAGATGGAGCTGTGATGGATAGAGCAGGACACCACCCCTCCCAGAGAGAAGCAAAGCACTCTGAGAGGAGAGTGCCCACCCCCAGGGAAAGGCTCAGGACTCCCCAGGACCCCACGGCAGAGCTGTGCCTTGCTGGGGGCAGCTCGCAAGCCCCGCAGGAGCGGCGGAGCAGGCAGTCGGGGTACCCGAGAGGAGATGCTGGAAAGAGAGTCAGGTCATGTCCCAGCAGAGCCCTCCAGTGGAGGTGCCCCAGAGAGCAGGCTGACGGCAGCCT
>NW_009648973.1:23961-24854 GCF_000708025.1 Charadrius vociferus
TCTTTCCCTGCAGGCTGTAGCCCTCCACCCGGCTGCCCCACCTTGCTGTCACCTTCCTTGACTTCTTTCTCTCTGTCCTCCCTGGCTCTTCCTTGAAACAGAAAGCCTTGGGCTCATCCAGACTCCTTCTGGGTGACATGTTGCACCACAGCACTGCCATTGGAGGGAAAGTTCTTCCTCCGTGTGTCCAGTCCGGAGTTTGTGACATTATTTCTTTCTCATGCTGTTTTGCAGCAGGAAGAAAAGTTCCACCACCTCTGAAACCACCCTGCAAGCACTCTCAGGCTACTCCTGTCCTGTTCGCACTCTACACACCAGTGAGCCCAGGGCCCTCATCCTCTAGATACCGGTAATGTGCTTGAGGCCTCCAAACCACATCTTGGGCGATCTCAGGGCACTCTCTTCATGGTTTGCAGATGAAAACATAGTGGTCATAGTCCAAGAAAGACGGAGTGCAACATTTTATCAAGGCCGGTGGGAGCAGGAGAAGGGGCAATGGCTTTCAACGGGAAGAGGGTAGATATACATTGGATATAGGGAAGAAACAGTTTGCAATGAGGGTGGCAAGACATTGGAAGAGGTTGCCTAGAGAAGTTGTGGATACCCAATTCCTGGTCCTGTTCGAGGACAGGAATTTTGAGCATCCTGAGCTAGTAAAAGATGTTTCTGTCGGAGGTTGGACTAGATGATCTTATAGTTCCCTTCCAACCCAAACCATTCTATGAGTCTTGGATTCTAATATTCCCAACTCCTTCTCCACACAGCTGCAAATACCTACGCACACCATGGAGGCATTTTAAGCTGACCTAGTCATAGAATCATAGAATGGTTTCGGTTGGAAGGGACCTTGAAGATCATCCAGTTCCAACCTCCCTGCCATAGACAGGGACACC
>NW_009648973.1:27635-32755 GCF_000708025.1 Charadrius vociferus
GCAACGTGCTGTAGGTGACCCTGCTCTGGCAGGGGGGTTGGACTAGATGATCTCCAAAGGTCCCTTCCAACCCTAACCATTCTGTGAATTCTGTGAAAAAAAAGTTGTTGAAGACCTCAGCCCTATCTCTGTCCTGGGTGACCAGTTCTTGCGTTTCCTTCTGGAGAAGGCCCACATTTTCCTTAGTCTTTCTTTTCTGGCCGACATACTTAAAGAAGGATTTTTTGTTTTTCTTAATGTCCCTGGCCAGACTCAGTTCTAGCTGGGCTTTAGCTTGTCTAACCCAATCCCTGGCTGCTCGAACGATTCCTCTGTATTCCTCCCAGGCTACCTGCCCCTGTGTCCACTCCCTATAGGCCTCCGTTTTCCTTTTGATCATGTCCAGGAGCTCCTTGTTCATCCATGCAGGCCTCCTGGCTTTTCTGCCTGCCTTCTTCTTTGTAGGGATGCATCACTCCTGAGCTTGAAGGAGGTGTTCCTTGAATATTAGCCAACTTTCTTGGGCCCCTCTTCCCTCCAGCGCTTCATCCCATGGCACCATACCAAGCAGCTTCTTCAAGAGACCAAAGTCAGCTCTCCCAAAGTCCAGGGTGGTCAGCCTGCTGTGCACCTTCCTCACTGCCTCGAGGATCTCAAACTCGACCATTTCATGGTCACTACAGCCCAGGCTACTGTTGAGTTTGACGCTGTCTACCAGCCCCTCCTTGTTGGCTCTTTATACCCCTAGGCTGAGCTCCACGCATTCCAGCTGCTCATTGACATATAAGGCAACACTGCCTCCTCGTTTCCCTTGCCTGTCTCTCCTGAAGAGCCTGTAGCCTTCCATGGCAACACTCCAGTCATAGGAGTCGTTTCACCAAGTTTCTATGATGCCAATGAGATCGTGGCCTTGGAGGTATACGCACATCTCTATTTCCTCCTGTTTGTTCCCCATGCTTCATGCATCTGCATAGAGGCACTTCAGCCATGTCTTTGTTGAGGCTGACTTGGCTGGAGCACCTGTAATTACTTTGCGCTGCTCTCCAGGCGACATTCCTTTGCCATGTATTAACAGTGCCTCCCCATTGGCTCCTGTTGGTCCAGGAGCTCCTGGCTTTTCTATGTAAGACTTTGAGCATGCTGCAGCGTAACCAGCACATTTTGGAGCACATGGTTGCAGGCCCTCACCAGCACCCCATTTCTCTTTCCTTGGTACAACTTCCCTTGGCTGGTCACAAGCAAACCCGATAATACCCCCTTCCCCCATCGAATCTAGTTTAAAGCCCTGTTAATGAGCCCTGATAATTTTGGGGTGAAAACCCTTCTCCCTCTTTGAGTAAGCCAGCCCCGATCTGTTGCCAGCAGGCCTGGTGCCGCATATGCCATTCTGTTGTTGAAAAACCCAAAATTGCGGCGGTGACACCAGCCACAGAGCCATGTATTAACAGACTGAGCTCATCTGTTCTTTCAATGTCATTGCCCGCAATGGAGATTAGGGATGAAAAAATAACCTGTAAAAAAAGTAAAAAGTCAAAAGTCCCTCAGCCTTTCCTCATAAGAAAGATGCTCCAATCCCCTCATCATCTTTGCACGCCATGGCACGGTCCTCCAGGGTGGGAAAGCCACCAGCAACTTAACCCAGGTGGAAAGGGAAAAACCACAGAGGACACTTGGGAAGGGGACACCACCACATCCCAATGGGCTGGTGAAAATCACTTGTGGACACTGGAGAAAGTGTCCTGTAGGATATTTTTCTCCAACCCGCTCTGACACTGCGAGCCTCAATTAAGAAAACCAAGATGCAACCCGACACGTGCTGCGCTGACTGAGCTGAATTTCTCTTCTCCTGAGCCCCCCACCACTGCAGACAGTGCCTGTGTCTTCCTGGGCCAGGGGGACATCGCAAACAGTGTCATCATGAGCTAATTAATAAATACCCCATCCCATTGATGGGTAGGAGATCTGAACCTCTCCTCTGAAGGCTGAGCTAATTAATCTCCTACCTTGTTCCTCTGGTGTCAGGCCTTGTTGTAAAGCCATTGTTGGCCCCAATTAAAATGCTCTTCAAGATGAGTGTCCCCTGAACACCAGCCGTATTTTGACAGTGACAATAATTACAGAAATCTCTTTGGTAGAAGAATAATAATTACCCAACCGTGAGAAGAAAGGTCCCAGGAGGAGAGGACAGTAAGTGGCAGAACAAACGGGACTTGGAGCCCTCATTTCTTCTGGTGGCTGGCATTGGGCAAGGAAGAAGTTTCCTAAGACTTTCTTTTCTCTGCCCATGGACCATGCCTCTGTGAAAAGGGCACATTTAGTCCCCCGAATACTGAACCACGGACGCTTCTTAGCTAAGAGCTCCCCAAATATCTCAAAACTGCCCCAGAAACGCAGCCTGCCATCAGTCCTCCAAACAAGCAGCCCTCAAAAGCTCATCTGACCTCCCAGCACCTGCATAGAGCTGAGGGCTCTACACCGTGTCCACCGGAGCTGTCAGTGCCCTCTCCTCTAGGGCCAGACTCAGTTCGTTAGGACTACCCTCGGGTTTGCTCTTCTCAAGCCTTTTTTCCTTCTCTGGACTTGAAGATTTCAAAAAATGAGCCCAGTTCCCAGGAGATGCCCCTGCAAAAGTATTGTTCTCGGCCTGATGGGTTCCAGATGTTCTCCCAGGCTGAGCCTGTGTGTCGCGTGGGGAAAAATGCTGACCCGGAGCTGTGGCCACCCACGGGGCTTCCCGTTATCCCCAAACTGAAGAAATGGTGTGGAATGGCCCCAATTTCAGATCTGACCTTGGGGGACAAAACCAGGCTTGGGTCTAGTGGGAGGTGTCCCTGCCCATGGCGGGGGGTGGAACTCGATGATCTTCAAGGTCCCTTCCAACCTAAACCATTCCGTGATTCTATGAAGGTGTCTGTCCAGCTGATGAGCTCCTGCCCGAGTGTCACGTGGCGGAAAGCAGCAGCCAGTGCTTGGGTACCGAAATGCTTCTTTGACATTTTTCCTAGTGCTTGTTTCTTCATGTTTTTTTAACTCAAACCCAAGGTGTTGGAAAGGGCGGCCCCGCGGGCAGAGAAACCATTCCTTCCTGCAAGACGTGCTGTGGCACCACAGGACCATCTCACCTGAAAGGAGGAAACCCACAGGTCATTCCTTTGGTCCAAGGAGTGGAAAAAAGATAGAAAAGAGAAACAGCAACAACACCACACACACATGAAAAAAAAACCCAACAAAACAAACAAGCAACAAACCAGCCCCTCGCTGAAGGTGTAGGGTGGAAAATACTGCAACAACTGTATTTTTTGCAACAGCCCCACTTAAAAAATGCTGTAAGGATTCATAATGACCCAACCAACTAAATCCAGGAGTAGCAGTGACCTACCCGTCAGCTTTTAGCATCCTGCTAACAAGGTTAAAAGCAGTGGTGAGGAGAAGAGTTTAGCCACAACCAGCTCGAAGGAGGAAAACAGGATCTTGCTTTTAGGGGAACGGTTGTCTTTGCAGAAGGTAAGTGCCTCTTCCTCTCTTCTTTGCTACCGATCTCCAAAGTATGCGGCACTGGCACCAGCCAGTTTGCAAAACCCCATCCCGTAAAAGCCGCCTGATTTTGGCCCTGTTGGGTGATGTGCCGCCTCCATCCTCACAGAGCAAACTGAGAGATGATTTTTCTCTCTTCCCCCTCCCCATTTAGCAAGAAGCACTAACTTGCCCTTGTCATTTTGGGTTGGTTTGCTGCAGAAAAAGGCTCCCACAGGGGACGAGTAAGCCGATGGCAGGAGGGTTCCTGCACCCATCCCACCGGTGCTGGTGGAGGGCTGCAAGGGGACCTTTTCTTCAAGGTTGTCCTCTCCTCCTGGGCTCTGCGGCCCCACGCTGCAGCCAAACGACAACCCTGAGATGTGAAGAGAGCACGAGAACCATCTCTGCTCAACAGCTTCTTCCTGCAAAGGGGCAGGAAAAAGGAGGAGGAAAAGGCACCTTCCCACGTGCCTCCGGGCTCATCCCACCCTGCGAGAGACGCGGCTTTGCCAGGACAGGGCAGAAGGAAAAAACACCACAGAGAGAGCGCCAGGGAGGGAAAAGGAAGGAAATCGGAGGGAGAGCAAAGGGGCAGCCCGGGGACACAGAGCCCCAGGACTCACTTTGCCACTCCCACCACTACCCAGTGCATTCGAGGTGTTGGATTTGAAGCACTGCCTTAGATCAATTTAACAGCCGGGGGAGAAGAAGGCGCCATTTCTGCCTTTTGCAGCTTCCAGGCTGACGGCAGAGCCAAAGCAAGAAAAATAATAAGAATAATAAAAACCCAAACAAAAAAAAAAAAAACAACCCAAACACCCCCGATGTAAAACTGGAGCACAGGGAGCAAATGCTTTTCCTTCGCCTCAGCCCAACCGCTCGGATGCTCCACACTGCCCCGCCACGGAGGGCATCCCTCTCGTCCCAGTGAGAGACAGAAGGGTGAACTGAAGGCAGGACCCCAAACCAGACCCGACGAAGAAGAAAGTGCAGAATGTGTCAAATATAACAGAAACATTCAGAAATATATTTGGAATAAAAAAGAAAAAGAACAAAGAGAGCAAGTGAATGCCTGAAGCACACCAAGGACAAATGAAGTCATTGCCGTGGCTTTAATGGGAATCCTCCAACTGGAAAACAAAATCAAAGCGGTTTCTCCCTGTGTCTGCGCTGGCACATCCCTGAGTCACCTTCTTACACCTCTCCTTCAAAGTCAAGATTCCTAAACATGAAAACTGGAATTGGGGGGAAGGAGGAGAGAGAAAAAAGAGGGAGAGCATCATCAGTGGGGCTGCTGCCCCGCTCTTGGGACCGTGCCAG
This sequence comes from Charadrius vociferus, assembly GCF_000708025.1. NCBI lineage: Eukaryota > Metazoa > Chordata > Aves > Charadriiformes > Charadriidae > Charadrius > Charadrius vociferus. The sequence continues at coordinate 32,451 of NW_009648973.1, forward strand.
AAGAGAGGAGGTGGTCCGCGTGCCACAGTCCTCGCCGTTTGCTCGGCATTGCCGGCAAGAAAAAAAAGCCGTAGGCACATGCCACCGCTTGCAAAGGAGCACGGCCACATTCCCATGCAATCCTTCACCTCTTTCCTCCCCAGATTCAGACTGTTTCCACAGTCATAGTGAAAGTCTTCCACACGGTTGTTTTCGACATCTCATCCGAGATATTAATCTCAGTCCTGCAATAAATATTTGCAACGGCAATCTGTGACCATGGGAACTGATGCCACCCACTGCATCAGCATCAGCAAGAGGAACAG
>NW_009648974.1:0-515 GCF_000708025.1 Charadrius vociferus
TAAAGGCTGGATTAAGATTCCCCCTACATGGGATTATTGCAGAGGTACTGAAGAGGTTCGGTATCTATTTTCACCAGCTGACCCCTAACGCTATCGTTAGGCTTAGTGTTTATATCTGGGCACTCCGAAGCCAAGCAGTGGAGCCATTTGCGGACAGCTTTTGCCGGGTTCACGAGTTGCATTATCAGACGAAGGCTAGAAAGGATGGATTGCACGGCAATTTTGGCTATAATTTTGCTTATCGGAAAACCACAAAGTTTCCTGTAATCAGCTACCGGAGCAAATGGGCAGCAGGCTGGAAGTCGGAGTGGTTCTATGTCAAGGTTGATGACGACAAGGAAAAGCTTGTGCAAAGTCCACTCGAATTAATCTTCGGAGAAACCCGACCTCGCTGCAACATGACACCCGAAGGTCCAACACAACAAGCAATGAATGAATTCAGAATTATTGCAGAGCATATCAGCACAAGGGACCTGGTTCAGGAGTTTTTGGCTTTCAAAGTTTTTCCCAGTTTG
>NW_009648975.1:0-467 GCF_000708025.1 Charadrius vociferus
GCAGACCAAGGGACCTCACTAGCATCCTGTCCTACGGACATTGGCACACCACCCCCAGCCTTACTCGTAAAGAGCCTGGTTTCATCCCCTTCTGTGGAATAATTACTAAAATGATCGATAATACAGCATTGCTCGCCCATTAAGGAAAGGTATAAAATCAAAAGGTTTCTAGGGTAGAATACAGCTGCAGCTGGTATGTGAAGAATCCGCTACACCTGCGATTCCCCGTAGAATATTGCTTGCAAAGCAACACGGGGGGTAGAGTGGGGTGGAGATTGCATGGCGGAACCCTGTGATAATACAGCAAATATGGGAACGAGATGGTTCTATGGAACTGATAAGCTGCATACTTACTACCCTGAGCCCAAAATTTCTCAAATTTTGATGAAATGGTTGCCTTTGTGTGAACTTTGCTCATTATAATGTCATTATAATACCAAAACACCCCTCCATCCCAAAAGCTACCC
>NW_009648975.1:4309-6531 GCF_000708025.1 Charadrius vociferus
AATGAATGAAATTGGTTGAACAATTTGTTATCTGATTGGGGAATTGGTAGATGGTTAGCTACAATTGTTAAGACAGGATTGATAATATTGATCGTGATTTCTGTTATAGCATTAATTATTCCATGTTTATACTCTTGTCTGCAAAGGGACCTGCAGAAGACGACAAACTCGGCATTTTTAATCGAAAAACAAAAAGGGGGAAAGGTGGGAAACCTTTTGGAAAACAACGGACACGTACTGAAGGTCAACATGAAGGAGGAAATCATGCGCTGACACTGAAACTACTGCTACTCCCCAACAGATGCGGAATGTGCATTAATTAAAAGACTGACTTGGCAGAAATAGTAACAAAGTGTAGACAATAAGTTACAGCTGCATTTAACCAATAATAGTTTGTGTGTATAAGTCTAGAAACCAATGAGCACAAGCCGCAGAGCTAGCCCATGTTGTAGTAAAAAGTATATAATGGCTTAAGTATTTTAATAAAGTGATTTCAGCATTGATCAGATTGGTATGTGTCTGGGTCCGTCCGCAGCAAAGAAAAAGGCCGCAAACATCTCTCTCATGCTCAGATGAGTATTTGTACATCTCCCCATTCCCTTTGCCCTGTCTTTAGGTGTGCATTGTTCAGCAGTAACATCTGGCTGTGATTAATTTATTTATTTACATGCTTGGATTGATATCTCACAGGGGTCCATATTGTCCAGATCAAGGCAAAAGTCGGGAAAACATGAGAATGTGCTTTAAAATATAACTTGTAAGTCACCCACAGAGTGGGAAAGGGTCCAACATGAACTTATTCTATTCTATCCTTCATTCCCAAATGGAGAAAAGCTTTTAAATCAAGCAAACCCATATCTCACTCAGTAGTCATAACATGTTTCTGGGCCAACTTCGATTTCCAATCCAGTTTGGCCTTTCAGGTTAAAAGCGAGATTCAACAACCATCTTTGCGAACTCGGCCTCCTATTAAACTGTCTCCTCACCTTTATAACACAGGCCCTTACCTAATCAAGAATACAGGACAACAGCGAGTTCTCTTTAACCCCAATTTGTCCCTAAAAAGAGTGGAACTAGCGCTGCACATTAATGTGTCAGCAATTAGATCAGACTGTTCTACCTTTTTGGGAGCTGCTCACACTGGCTGGCTAGCATGGTTACATGGACGATCTTTTAACAATAAACAATCCCGATGCATACGACAGGACACCACTGGGCTACTGGGGACAGGGCTAGGAGTACTGAATAACATAGATGCTGAAGTCCTAATGAACAAACTAACTGCTACTACTGATGACCTAACTGAATTGGAACACCGACTAAAGTCATCTTTATCAGCCTTGGGAGCAAGTCAATGGCTCCTATCAGACATTTTACCTCATTGGAAACAAATTGAAGAAAATGATCATCAATTAATTGCAAAAGCCCTCAGACCAACCCAAGGTAATACCTCTCTTGCCTTGAGTTGTATCCAAGCACAATTCTGAATACAGTCTATAGTAGCAGCCATTATTAGAGAAGGAGAAGGAGGAACCCTACCCACTGAAATCTGTAAATTGATTTGGGATAACACCTCAGAATTTGAAAGAGTTTCAGTCATGGTGTCGTGGTTTGGCCTCAGCTGGCAACAAAGAATCACGCGACAGCTCACTCAACCCCCACAGCCATGGGGAAAATCGGAAGAAAAAGGCAAAACTCATATGTTAAGATAGAGCAGTTTAACAGAACAGCAAAAGAGAAGAGAAAACAATAACACCAATAAAGGGATATACAAACGCGATTACAGTACCGCCACTCACTGACCGGACCCGGACTGCTGCAGCCCGCCCCGAGTGACGACTTCCTCCCCTCCCCCAGATAGCGCCCCCTTATAGCCTGGGCCTGGGTCACGTGGTATGGAATACCTGCGTCCCCTGCCACATCCCTGGGGAAATTAACCCCATCCCTGTCGGAACCAGGAACCGGAACCACCCCTTATTCCATACCATCTATGTCATGCCCACATCTTACAGTTCCCAATTAATTACCAACTCTTTCCTCTGTCTTTTATATATATATATATATGTACGTATATACACATAGAGATTTAATTCCCATAGTCTATGGGCCATCCCTCTAAAATGTCCATTGAGCTCACTTAGTCCATGATGGTAGGCTCCATCTGTGAGAACAGTCTCTCAGGGCACATGAGATGGTGTGTGGTGCTGGACTGGTGCGTGCTG
>NW_009648975.1:8095-13063 GCF_000708025.1 Charadrius vociferus
CAGGACCCATCAGTGAACAGGGCATATATCTTCTCATTTTCTGGCAGTTCATTATACGGTGGGGCCTCTTCTGCACGCGTCACCTCCTCCTCCGGTGATATTCTGAAATCTTTGCCCTCTGGCCAGTCCATGATCACTTCCAATATTCCTGGGCGACTGGGATTTCCCATTCGAGTTCGCTGTGTGATCAGTGCAATCCACTTACTCCACGTAGCATCAGTTGCATGATGTGTGGCCGGGACCCTTTCTTTGAACATCCAGCCCAGCACGGGCAGTCGAGGTGCCAAGAGGAGCTGTGCTTCTGTACCAACCACTTCCGAAGCAGCTCGGACACCCTTGTATAATGCCAGTATCTTTTTTTCGGTTGGAGTATAGCAGGGAGATAGTCCTTGTTAGCAGGAGCATGTAAGCTCTAACTTGCTGTTCTCGCCTGCTTTTCAAGGGTTCAAGCAGGCATAGTTTTCCACTGTGCTTTGATCTTCTTTAACAACAAGGCAGTGATCTCATGTATGCTAGATAAGGTGTCCCTGAGTCCATCCCAGGCTTACGTTATCTAAGTGCGGATGTTCTACTTGCGAGCACGCAAGGCTGAACAACAATTAGTGTGATATATGTGTTGTCCAGCACCCCAGGTGCAAGTCACTTGAGCGTGTTTGCAATCCTCCTCGCCGGTCTTCCATTATTTTCCCGCATACATCCACAGTAACTGGAAGCAAATTATATTATCAGTTTCCAAAATGAGAAAACATGTTTTCAAGAGAACCATAATGCACAGACCCATGCATTAATCTAGGTCCCAAATAAATTTGATATTGAGGACTTTGGTGACATGTGAGTGGTTGCTGGCACCAGCTGTGCCTGATGGGAGTTGCATCAGCCTAGCACCCAGTAAAGGTGGTGCTTGATCAGCCACTGCGTCTGTGGCTGTGAGACCCAGGGCCACTGTTCAAGGGCAGAATATTATGTATTCTATCTTAGCCTCAGTCTCTGAGGGACTTCCACATTGCTAGTCCCATCTGTCTTTTGCCTTTGCAATGAAATGAAACACATATTACAATAATTAAGAAAATTCATATCTGCATTTTTCATTCCACATTGCACTGTCAAAATGTGCAGAGCCAGCCCTATCTGTTAAAAAGGGGTGTTAAAGACTTAGAAAAGCATATAATTTTCCAAAGCCATAGACCAAAGAGACAGTAGACCAAAGCCTGCAAGATGAGAACCTCTTCAGGGCACATGTACTAACTTGTTCAGGAATGTTCAAACTCTGCTTTATCCTGCTGTTCTTTGGTTTAAGCAGAATAAACATTCCAGACTAATACACATCATACACAAAGGCCCATTTCTGGCTTAGGGGATCAGGGACTGTATTGTGTTTTGTTTGGTCCTAGACCTGAAAACAAAAGGCTTCAATTAGAGATATTATTCATTTTCTGAGCAGTAGCAAAAATAATCTGCACTCTAAAAATGTCGTCCGGGTGTATTCCACTTCTTCAGGAGAAGTGTAGGTACTCAGTCTTGTGCTGCAATATGCTCCCTTGTCATTTGTGCTAGCACTGAAGTTTGCTGGGCTACACTGTCAGCCAGGGTAGAGGACTGACATGGCTTCAATCCTTCTTGCTCCTCTTTTCTGTCAGAGAACACAGACTTAGAGATGAGACTCTTCACTTTCTGGAGGGTTTCTATGAAAGGACAGTTCATTCACTGGCTGCTGGCCCTCAGCCCTGGATTTGGTCATTCATTTTGGGCCAAATTCTCCCCTTGGGCATGGCCTAATGGGGTCACACAATGACTTCAGCAGTAATCCTGCCCACTGAGCCGAGAGCACAATTTAGATGTTAAAGCTGACACAAATCCTGATGCAAAGTCTTTCCTTTGTTCTTTGTTATCTCAGAAAGACTGTCAGCCTCCCTTCCAGATGCTATTTTTATCCAACAATAACTACACTTCTGATGTCTTTACAAAAAAATAATATCTGCCCAAAATCTCTGCTTAAAATAGTGTCATGGTTTGGCCTCAGCCAGCAACAAAGAACCACACAGTCGCTCGCGCAACTCCCCCAGTTGTGGAAAAAGAAATCGACAGGGCAAAACTCGTGGGTTAAAATAATGCAATTTAACAGAACAGCAAAAGGAAAGATGAAAACGCGATTACAGTACCGCCAAGAAGCACACCGACCGGACCCGAACCACCGAAGCCCCCCCACCAAGTGGTGACTACTCTCTTCTCCCGGGCTAGCGCCTCTTATAGCTCCGGGCATGGGTCATGTGGGATGGAATACCTGCCCCCTGCCGGCTCCTTGGGGAAATTAACACCATCCCTGCTGGAACCAGGACAAATAGTACCGTACAGCATTTAAAGCATCACTTCTCTTGCATTACTGCTTTTAGGCATCACTCTTAAATCCATGGGATGCCTTTTTATGTGCCGATATTAGGTAGTTGCATTTCCTGTTGCAGAGATGAAAATAAGACATATATTTTTTAAAACTACTCTCCAACTTCCAGTGAACAAAGCTGTGTGCCAAATGGCACAGGACCAGGCTCTCATTCCTTTTCTGGTATTGAAGAATATTTTACTGTGCAAGCTTTTCTATTAAAATCAGTGAAGCTAATAATGTACCATTTGGGAATAGTGGGATACTGACTTTTAACCCTTCATTACAGGAGTGCCTCTGTAACTGTAGCCATGTACCAAACCCAACACATTGCCTAGGATAAACAGAACCCCTAAACAGATTGAAAAAAAAACCCAAACAATAAATCCTCCCTTATGATAAACTGCATGCTCTTACATTTAAATGAGCAATAAATTATATATGAATTCCTGGATTAATATTTTCCAAACATAACACCTTTTATGTCTTTATTTTATACAAAGATTTAATGAAATGCTTAATTTTTAAACATTATTATGCAGAAAATTAAAGTCTGTTTATATGCTCTGCTATTCCAAGATGCTTAAAATATTGTTAAGATTTTGGGAAAATGGGTCAAGAAGTCCTGCTGGGAAGTAGCTGGGAAGGAGAAGGATTTGGGGGTCCTGGTAGATAGTAAATTATCCATGAGCCAGCAATGTGCCCTTGGCGCCAAAAAGGCCAATGGAATCCTGGGCTGCATAGGGAAGAGTGTGACCAGTAGGTCGAGGGAGGTCATTCTCCCCCTCTACTCGGCACTGGTGAGGCCACAACTGGAATACTGTGCCCAGTTTTGGGCTCCCCAGTTCAAGAGGGACAGGGAGCTGCTGGAGCGAGTCCAGCGTAGGGCAACCAAGATGATTGAGGGATTGGAGCATCTCCCTTATGAGGAAAGGCTGAGAGAACTGGGACTCTTTAGCCTGGAGAAGAGAAGGCTGAGGGGAGACCTTATTACTGCTTACAAATATCTAAAGGGTGGGTTGAAGGAGGATGGAGCCACGCTCTTCTCAGTGGTTCCCAGTGACAGGACGAGGGGCAATGGGTGCAAGTTGGAACATAGGAAGTTCCGTTCCAACACACGGAAAAACTTCTTTACAGTTAGGGTGACAGAGCACTGGAACAGGCTGCCCAGGGAGGTTGTGGAGTCTCCTTCTCTGGAGATTTTCAAGACCAGCCTGGATGCAGTCCTGAGTAATGTGCTCTAGGCAATCCTGCTTTAGCAGGGGAGTTGGACTAGATGATCTCTAGAGGTCCCTTCCAACTCTGAAAATTCTGTGATTCTGTGATCCTGTGAAGTCAGGGAAATTTGAAGTTTAAAATGAGGTATTACCAGTTTCTGAAGATTGTACACGCACACATTTAGGCTCATGATAATGTAGAATGGCTTGTTCTAGGGCATCACCATGGTTCAGATGTATTATCCTTGGTTCACTGAAATGACATTTTTGGTTGCTGATGATCTGTGCTGGCGAAGAATGGGGCTAGAAGATCAGTAATCTTACGTAGCTACTAGAAACACTCCACAGGCTGCACAGGGTTCTGAACTCCTTTCACCTGACACTAAGGGGACGGACAGGTTCTTTTAGGGATTCTTGACAGAATGATGATGGCACTAAATTGCAGTTACAATTAAAGCTTTATTTTCTTAACAGGATATTATGATTAGTATAGGACAGAATTTATTATTAGAATGGCACAGGATTTCTACAAGCAGGATTGATATTGTACAATTTATAAGCAGCGTAATACAGAATTTATAATACAACTTAACTTATTATTTCTAATCACCTAGATCCTAACTTAACTTATGATTTCTAATCACCTAGACCCTCTGCAGATCGGGTCAAATCTTAATGCATGGTTAGCTGTATCAATATAGCAATCATAATCTAGACTCAAAAATCATATAAAAGAATATGAGTCACTTAGTTCTTGGAGGAAGCAGATGATGGTGGAGGTGTCCCTGGCCACAGGGGGGTCATAGGTCTCACTGTCCAGCAGCAGCTCCGGTCCAAGTTCCCCACTTAGGACTTGTAACCGCTTGATTTTATAGACAGTGCTCTGTGTGCTGTTACGCTTCCCTCTTCTGTGACAGGGTCATCAACAACACCTGGGTGACTGGGTTCCTGTGACCTTTGAAGCCAGTAAGGAAGGGAGTAATTGGCCTGACGTCCAGGAATCTTGAGGCCGGTAGGGAGGGGAAGAAGAAATCTGTTTGGTTTGTCTACTTGGTTCACAGTACCTTCAGGGCCTGATAATGAGGGAAAGGGAAAAAATACATGACCTGCTCGGTCACAGAGAATGTCTGCTTGCCTCATAAAATAGTGTTAGTTATGCTAACCACATTACCAGGGGTCAGGATCAGGGGGTACCAGTCACAACTCCTTGCTGCTCACACCTGGAGAGCCTCGCTGTGGCAGATACCACACAGGAACCCACAGTGAGGGCCAAGGGAATTAAGCAACAAGAGCAGGGGGAGACAAGTCATATGCAGAGAAAGGAAAGTAAATGGACATTCTCACAGCATCTCCTTTGGCTTGTATATTTGTGAC
>NW_009648976.1:0-474 GCF_000708025.1 Charadrius vociferus
ATATCGTCACGTGTTGTCATATCGTCACATGTTGTCATATCGTCATTCGTCGTCATATATCGTCATGTGTCGTCATACATCATTGTATGTTGTCATATATCGTCATGTGTCGTCATATATCATTGTATGTTGTCATATATCGTCGTGTGGTGTTATATATCGTCATATGTCCTCATATATCGTCATATGTCATCATATATCATCGTATGTCATCATATATGATCGTATGTTGTCATACATCGTCGTGTGTTGTCATATATCGTCGTGTGTTGTCACGTATCGTCATGTGTCATCATATATCATGTCATCATATATCGTCGTATGTTGTCATATATCGTCATGTGTCGTCATATATCGTCATGTGTCATCATATATCGTCATATGTCATCATGTATCATCATATGTTGTCATACATCGTCGTATGTCGTCATATATCATCATATGTCTTCATATATCATCGTATGTCATCATATA
>NW_009648977.1:0-39430 GCF_000708025.1 Charadrius vociferus
AGGGATGTTTTGTTCTAAGAAGAGTGATACTTATGTCTGAGTGATTGGCATTCATGAAAGTGGCAGAGAAGTTCCACTAAGGTTTACCAGGCCCAGACCTGACTGAAGTTTGCATTCTGTGAACTCAGAAAACTCATAGACATTAGAGCTAAGCAAACTACTAAACTAGTGCAGGACGAAACCCAGCCATTTAAGAGTGTGTTTTTGTTTTTTTTTTTTTTTTTTCCCCAGTATGTAGTGTTAGCTCCTTTCATACTGAAACAGGCGTGAAGAAAGACTTCTCCTTCAGTAAGCAGGCACAAGACTTATATTCTGTAAAGGAGGAACAGACAGGAAGACAGGATGTTGAACTGACCTGGAAAGGTTTGGTTGGCTTGAGGTGTAGTTTGTAACTTATGCATCTTATTTACATTGCCAGCAGATACTTGAATAGCAAAAGTGCTTTTCAGTGTAACAGCAAGGGGAGCACATGGATGTTCTGCACCCAAGGAGATCTTACCTTGGACTCATAGGTACCAACTCAGACAGTGCGGCTTAGAGACCCTTCGTTTGTTCAACATTACTTCATCTTTCTGTGGTTTTGTCATTGAAAGTCCTCGAGTATTGCAGTCCTGCTGTGAGGCGGAGAAAAAGAAGCTCTGTATTATGGGAGCCACAGTGGTCATTTTTCGTAGGTGTTGTCTTCTTCATCTGAGGGAAGAGAGAGTATTTTCTTTGAATTTTCCCCCTTCCCTCTTTCAGTGGTCCCAGTTGAGGTCATACCATGATTAGAGGAATACAGAGACCATGTAGCACACATGAGGGTATATTGACTGAGGGTAATCTGACACTGTGGTCACTAGAAGACAGTGCTACCTCACTTATGTCTGTGGTCACTAGAAGACAGTGCTACCCATGGACACTTGCCAGGTCATTAAAATGTCTTCGTACAAATAAAAATAGTCATTGTCTTCCCCTGCTTTCTTTTCCTCAGCCTGGATCTTTTCAGGCAGGCTTTCAGAACCAAAGGTCTTTACTTAAAAAAACATGTCATTTAGTTTATCTGCATATGTGTAGCTCACGGCAAGGGCATGAAAAGCACTTGAATGCATCAGCAGATCTTTTTGATCTTGCTGTTGCAAAGGTCCTGCTTTGCTGCTCTCTGAAAGGTGTCAAAAGAGTTTCATGCTGTAAAGGCATTAACTTCCTTCTCTGCTCTTGGAAATTAGATTCCTGCCTCGATGGAAATTGTGAGGTTATGTGCATAGGAGAGAGAGGAATTCTTTTCACCTTCCATACAGGAGCTATTGCTAGCGTGCAGGGTGCTTTCAGAAACCCAGTTCTTCCAAGTTGTTAGTCCAGGTGGGAAGGGAACATTCTGAATATCCAGCCCTTTGTTTAGCTGATTTCAGTGGCCAAAAGATTAAAAAGTAGAAAAAAAATAGGGTGAGGGGGGAGCCTAATAGACTAAAAAAGCATTTTTGGTTTGTTTCCTAGGACACAGTGCATCGTACTTCCCCAAAAGAGCTAGATACAGCTACAGGTATTCAGCCATCACCAACACATTCCTGCAGGGAAGTATTTACAAAAGCAGTGGCATCTCTCTGGAGAGCACAGTGATCATTGAGGTATTGGGGAATTGCCAGATGGTTTTGAAAGTAAGTATTGTCATAATCGTCTGAGCGGTTGGGATGAGCTGATGTGGAACTGTATCTTTGGGATTACTGCTACATTTAAAACATTTGCTTTTCTTGTAAATAAAAGCCAGTTCAATTCTGGATCTCATAATTAGAGTTGCAGAATTGCTTTGATGCAACACAACTTCCAATTAAGTACTTGCCAGTTCTAAAGGGCAGATTAAACAAATTGTTTTCTCTCCTGAGAGGCATGAAAATTTCACTGCTTTGTCACATGAAGTGTGGAACTGGAAATGAAGCTAGTCCATTTGAAAGGAGCTTGGTTTATTTTTAAGCACTTTTATATCTGTAGCAGTAATTTTAAAATGGCATGAGTTTTAAAGAGAACTTGAGAAACTTGTATGATGTGCTGGATTGGGGCCATTCCTAGCCCAGTGTAAAATTCAGTCTTGTAACACTCCATTGATCTCGGCAGGAGATCACTCTCTCTGAGACAAGAGCAACAGACCAGTTTCAAATTGCAGACCTTTTCCTGGGGTGAGCCCTGCAGTACGCCAGTTTGAGAACTACAGTGCTTCAGTGGGGCGAGCATGGAAAATAAACTTCTCTCATCTGCTTTGGTTTTCCTTCAGGTTAACAGAAGGGATAATTCATGGGTTCTGGGGGGGGGTTGACATGTGTGTACTGTGTACACATATACATGAGGCCAACAAAGAATAGGATAGTTATCCCTGTCCTAACATGGCCGTATGGATACAATTAACTGGTCAGCGGCCCCGTGATTTTACATGAAAAATGAGAATTTGGGTACTGTCTTCAGATTGAATCACTCTCTTCTGCCTTGTAATATCAGTGGCTGGATTCCCCAACTTCTAGGTCTTTATCTTAATTTATCTTTATCTTAATTTCCCCAACTTCTAGGTCTTTATCTTAATTTGAGGCCTCCTAAGATATGCAAAACAATATGTAGTTGAATGCTTCTCTTTATAAAAAATGAGAAGACTAAGAAAAAAATTAGTAACAGTTGCACTCTGCTGTACTTAAAATGGGTCAGAGTGCCACCATTTTTGATCTACCATTTGAGAACAGTTCTTTACCACAATCAGACTAATTGCAAGTACTTTAGAAAGTTCCATAATGAACTTAAGTATGTATTTTCTCCTCTGAATTTGGTAAAAGTAAGCTATGAAACGGCTACTGAATACTGAGAACTTTACCAGGTATAGTCTCAAGAGTCAACTGAGATGAGGAATCATTTTACTTCTCAACAGGAGTAGAAACATAAACATAAACTTATGTTTATCCAGGCTTCTACTTTACCTCAGGGTAGGTGATTGCCTCTGGATTGAAAATGAAAAGGATATAATAGTGCTGTATAAAATGTATTTAATAGTGAGTGAAAGTTCTTTGTAGAAGAAGTTTCTGGAAACCATCTCAGATAGGCAACCTGAAGGTGTGGCTATTGCGGTTGTGTTGCTTGCAACACTGAGCCTTTTTTCATAGTCTGTGACATTCTATGCAGATATCCTTATGTGACAAAATCCACAAGTTCCTATTGACAATGATATGTGTTGTTCTATAATCTTTCCTACTAGGTGCAAGATGTACAGATTAAGAAGAGTCTTGCATCCAGAGAGGAGCCTCTGAAGGAAGGGGACAGTCTAAGGTAGAAAAACATCTAATCTAGTGTAGTTCGTGGTTTTTTTGAAGCTCTATGGCTTAGCAGCAGCTTGATTGGACATCATTCACTCTGTTTCATTCTCTTTTTAGTTTAAGTTGGTTTTGGTGGGGTTTTGTGTGGTGGTTTGTTTGGGTTTGAGGTTTTCTTTGCTTTTTTGTTTTGTTTTGTTTTTTGAAAAAGCAAGGATCAAGATATAAGCACGATCAGCAAAATGAGAGGCATTTGGTCCAAAAAGGGTTTGTTGTTTTTTTTTAACCTAATTTTCATCCCTTTGTATATAAAAACATTTGAAGAGTAGACAATTAAAATTATTCTGGATACAAATTATCAGGCCTCTAGCTGGCTAGCAACGTGTATGGATTGCTCACTAGTTCTCTGAGTTGCAATTGTTACTCGTACAGGCTCTTGAGTTTTGAAGTACATTTCAGAAGTTCTCAGTTCTCACAATGCAAAACGTTGGTGTTTTGTTTTTTTTTTATTCCAGGATATTTAAACTGCATTTATTTGTTTAATGTAATTTTCTTTCTTTTATGTTTTTGGTTTTAGTAGCTTATTCATAACATATGTCAGTGCGTTCTCCTCTGACTTGCAAAGATATAGGCTCTAGTGAAGGTGCCTATAGAAAAAGGTCTCTTCAAACTGTGGAGGTCTGGTATTTTCCCAGAAAGCTGATGCTTCTGTCGTCAAAAAAAAACAAAAATAGTTCTGTTGTCTGAAAATGCTCAGCCTTGTAATCTTCCTCTTTGTCCTGCCACTTGGATTCTCAGCCTTTAAACTACACTGAGAACTGAGGTAATTGACTCAATTCAAAGGGTCAAAAAGAGCAAGTTTTGAGTAAATGCATTGCTTTTTATGTTGATCAGAAAGAGCTTTGTGTTCCACAGTACGGGTAGTCGTATTAGAGTTCAAATCAGAGTACAGGCACATCTTCTTCTGTGAAGTTATCTGTGGGATTTTCATAGAGGTAAGAGCAGTTGCGTCTTGTTCGTTGCAGAGAAGCAAAAATAGAAGTAGGAAAGAGCATTCACTGAAGCTTGCCTATTGAAAATAATTATTCAGATGAGTGAACCTTATTAGCATTTGCCTCAACCTATTGTGACTATACAGTGATCTAGCTTGTCCTCTGAACATGCATGTAATTTCCACAGATAGTAGCAAAGGCAACCACAGTTGCCTAGGAGTTCAGAAATCCTTATCCTCTGTGCACAGTCTCTTCTTCTGGAAAGACTTTATCCAGGTGTTGGTGCGTTAGAAGTTTTTCTCTTGTATTGTCTTTGTGACCCAGTTGATTAGATGAACAGTTAGTTCCACAGTTAATATGCAGATGAACTGTATGGGAGCTGGCTATTGGGCTACTGTAGAATTCTTCCTTTGGATGGCTTATTTTTCCCCATTTAGTGGAGAAATATATGATTGAAGTGCGTTACATTAGGAGTGAAAATCAATGTTAAAAAGTGATCTCTTGCAAAAGTGTAAAACGCAGTACTCTCCATCTGGAATAGCGAAAGAAATCAGGGAGTGGGCTGACAATGGAGACTGGGCGATAACTTTGAGATAGAGCCCAAGTATGTACACCTAACAGAGCAGGAAGATATGGGTGGACTGGAAAGCAGTTCTTGTGTGTATCACAGCTAACGAGAAATGATAAAGAGTACATGCAGTTACTTTGCAATTGAGACATTGTTACCAATGCTAAAGGCACCCTGAATCACAAAATGGAATTTCTTGTGTACATTGAACAAGAATCATTGCCATTAAGTATAATTACTTGTAAAGAATTTACCAGGAGTTGGCTTTATTAAGCATTACAGTTATGTCAAAGATGCTGTGGTGGTCTTGATAGGAGGGTTTTGTTTGTTTGTTTGGTTTTTTTTAAGTGCTCTTAAGGTCAGGGTGAATTCATGAAGAATAGAGGTTTGCGATAAAGAATGGAGAGATGGAATAAGACAGATCCATTGTGGAGGAACAGCTCTGTTCAGAAAATCTGAGTCTAATGTTATAAACTGACTTGCAGCCACTGTTTGAAGCAAGAAACTACATATAAACTATTTGATTGCAGGGAAATACTAGAACAGCATCCTCTTCATTTTTCTTTCCATGATGGGAAAGTTCTGAAGCTCTGTCCTGTGAGGAGTGAACAGACCTGGTCACTGAACGTCAAGAGAGGCATTCTCAGTGTCCTGCAGACGTCACAAGCATTCACTGCTAGTGCAGTTGTTGAAGAGGTGAGACCTTTGGTAGAGTCATGCTCTTTTACATGTTAAGTCTGTTCCCTTTGTAAATGACTGAAGGCTTTTGCCACTTGGTGACTGGTTGGCAACCAGTGGTGGTCATCTGATTGCTTTTTGTAGTGAGTGTTATGAAATTATCTGTGATTTGCATTCTTGTTGAGGGTTGGAATTCACGACTTGGTTACCTGAGGAAAAGCTGTGTGTTACATAGTTCTCTGAGGAGTTGTAACACCAGGGCTTGGCTTTACCTATTCTTTGGTGAAAATACAGTATTCATTATTCATGATTTTCATTAATTTCAGGAGGCTTTACGATCAGGCTTCTCTTTGCAGTTTTTTTCTTTGAATACTTAAGCTCAAGTTCTGCTGTGTTACACTGAAATAATAGTCCAGAGTACCCCACTGTCACCTGTGTGTTTGCATGAGTGCAGCGGAGATACCTCAATGGCTGCACCTATTCTGTTGTGAAGAGCAGTCTCTAGATTGACCTTCAGCATGATGTGTACTACCTCATTCTCATGCTATTGCTACATATCGGTGCTTAAATAGAAGTTCTGCAATAAGACTTGGAACACCCATATGTAATTACATTTCTTCTGAGTGGAAATGCTTTTCTGAATTAATGCTTCCCTGCAAACCCACAAAATCTTAAATGAAAACCTTAAAAATCAACAAAACCAAACAAAACAACATCAACAAAAAATCAACAAAACCAAACAAAGCCGACATCAAACAAAATCTTAAATGAAAAAAGTCTTTGAGCAACCTGGTCTAGTGGAAAGTGTGTCTGCCCATGGCAGGGGGGCTGGAACTAGATGATCGTTAAGGTCCCTTCTAACCTAATGATTCTATGATTAAGCATACATCTGTAAATGATCTGATTTAGGATAACACAGTGAAGTTAAACAAATCAACAAACCTTGGCTATTATAAAGTTTGACCAGGTCTTTAAAATTATTTGCCTCTCCATGGCTTTTGTGGTGAAGCCAGTGTCACGCAAGGGAGAATTTAGGTCTCTGTTACATTGTTATTACAACAAAGCAATTATTAAAATTAATTGTAATAGCCTGTAATACTTGCTTGTATGTGTGTATGTGTACATGTACACACTGTACATTTGTTACTAGGTGGATGTTCTGGGAATATGCCCAACCAGATATCAGCGAAAAGGTCCTATTATTATCAAGACAAGGGACTTAAACCTCTGCTCTCATCGGTATTCTGGTTTTACTTCTGTGCAGTCTGTTGTTCTTCCTCATACGTCGGTAAGTGTTGGGCAGCAACACTGATTCTTCCACAGGGCCTTTTAATTTCTATGAATAGTCAAAATGTAAATGAAAACATTTTTGAATAGTTGTTTATGCTCAATTATATTTATGTCTGTCCAAACTTGAATCCTTAGCAAAAAATGATGAATAATGTTGTCCCTGTAATGCTTGTTATACACAGAATTTGTTTTTTAAGCAATTTACATTGTAGCTGATGAACATAGTATAAATGCAAGAGGCTGTTAGGCGCCTGGATTAAACTCTGTCATTAAAATATATTATAGTGGTAAACTGAACGTAGAATGTGAAAGAGAGGAATAGAGACATGTGGATAAGAAAAATACATTATGCAAAGAAAGGTGTTATTTGCAGAAAACTTTGGAAAGATAGCTGCTTTTCTAAAAGCCAGACTTGCAGCTTTCTGCTGTTCACGGCAAATACTGTCAATGTTTGTATCTTGTGCCATTTTTATTAAGTGAATATTACTTGTTTCTCGTATTGTACTAGCTAGTCATAATTTACCAGCCTTTTGCTTTTCTCAACTCTGCTGACCGAAAAGATCTGCTTAACACTGATGCTTTGAGAACTGAAATGAATTGGGAGCATTTGACACTGAAAGTTGGTAGCAGTTGCATTTCATTGATGGAAAAATTAGACTGAAAATAAAGAACGTATTAACCTCCACAGGCAGGGCGCTGTCAAAGGTCTAGACAGGAGACTTCACACTGTATCACAGAACTGGAATCCTCTGTGAAGTTGAGAGAGAAAGGATTGGGCAGGCTGACATAGGTCATCAAGACTTTACCTGAAGTATCTGTTCTTCTCAGTCTGAGCAGCAGATCCTGTCCTCCAAACTGGAATGTGCCCAGAGCATTAAGGATGGAGTCCTGGCGGAGGCCAAATGTACTGAGTCCAACCTTGTTACACTGTTCTCTCAGAAGGGCAGCGGGGCAAAGACGCAGACACAGTCTTCACTGAAACTCGTTCAAGTGGAAACAGAGACACTGTACAAAAAAGGTAATATGAATGTTTCTGCTAAAATAAATTTACTTTATTTCCTAGATAAATCTTAGGACTGTGACTTGCCTGTGAGAACTCTTTGCACCTGATATTTCCTTTAATCTATTAAACTATGTGAAAGTGGGTGTTTTTACAGGCTGGGCTACTGAGAGCTGTCCCTTCTCTGGGGGTAGGTCTCCAAAAGTGATAGATTTCTGTAATGGCCAACTCCTTTTTACCTGCTTCACATATCTAGCCCCTTGCATGAAGAGCATCAGCCTGCCTTTGTCTGTGGACACTTCCTAGTTTGTGTACAAATAGAGCCTAAATAATTACAAGTCCTAATGGAACTAAGGATATGCCATGTCTGAGAACTGTTTCAGTTTTTGCTCCTTCTTGCTCTGTGTGCTTCTCCTTAATAGAATGATTTTACTGAAGTCAATGAGAGGCTTGCCTGAGAAAAGATTTTAAAGTTGAGCTCTAAATGTTGAGAAACATTTTGTATTTTTTTTGTCTGTTTCTGAATAGTGTTGTTTTTTAAAGGAAAATCCGAATTTCCAGGACACCTTTTGTTTATAGCTATGCTGACAGAAGATGACAAGATTCTTCCTCAGGAAGAGGTTAAGAGCAGAGCCATTTATTTTTACTGGCACCTAGATCTGTTGAGTTTTTGGGAGGTTGAAGTGTCGGACTGAGCCAATGATTAGATAAAATTGAAAAGGGCGATGAATGTAAAGTAGCAGGGCCATTGTAAGAGGCATATTGATGGAAAGTGGGATGTTTTTCATGTGTATGTTCTTTTTGTTTCTTTGACTCTTTCTTTCAGGTCACACTTGTCTTTAGGCCTTTATTCTGTTGTGTTCTTAAATTCAACCTGACTGCAGACATTCATATTCATCCTTTGGCTTTACCGAGACTAGGGAGATTCTTACATGTAGAAATAATGGCTTGGAGAGAAACTTTCTGCTAGCATTTAGGGTTAACCATAGAAAATGGACAACAACCAACAACCTGATTTTTCCTTATGTCTTTCCAGTGGACTCCGAGGATCTGTATGTGACCAGTATGCTCTATGAAAGGGAAGAAACTGAGAGGGAAGTCACTGGAGGGGAAGTGACAGAACTAGCGTGGAAACTTTGCTTAGCACATAGTGCGAGTTTTGAGGTAAGCTTTTACACATAACCTCCATTTCCTTGTAAAGTCCTGCATGGCCTGGGAGTTCTCCTACACAGATAAGAGCTGACTAGGAGAGCAGCAATTTTGAAATACTGAACCCTTCCATTGTTTTGGGAATTTTTTTAATGTGGAATTACAGAAAGCTAAAATGCTTTGAAGTGTCATTTTCCTGTATAAACAATAAGTCAAACCGAAAAGAAGAGTCAAAAAGTCATGTGGTCCCTGAGTGTTGGGCAGAAGTAATTTTGAACTGTATTCTAAAGAAAACGTGCCAAATGTTTGTTTTGCTGTGGAAAAACAAATTAAAAACCTGTCTGGTTTGGGTTATCACTGATGGCTGTGATGCCTAATTCTAAAACCCCTTTTCTATGGCTGTAGTGTGGGTTACTACCCCTGGTAGTGCTGTTGTTTCCATGTTCATTGGAGTTCTGTGCTCCTTCTCTTGTTGCCTCATCCCCTCAAAACAGTTTGCACCTGAAACCCTTGCCTCTGAATCTTGAGTGGTTGGTTCACGTGCTCCTGATGAATTCTAGTAATAACCATCATGGTTGCTGGGGATGCTGCTTGGATCGAGAGGGAATCTGTTCTCACCTAAACCATTTTCACTGGTGAATGCTGCTAAGTTAGGGTGGCATAGTCTGGTTATGTGGCAGTGGCTTAATTTTTTTCTGTGATTACCATCATTCTAGATGAGGGTCTGCATGTCTCCTTAGCTCAATCAAGTCTTGTAATTTGTGTTGATACTGGCAGCAGCTGGATCAGTTAGTATTTGTCACTGTCTTTGAAATTAAGATCCCTGTCTTCTGTGAAATTTGGAGATTGTCAAGAACACCTGTTATTTACAATATAGAAGGATCAACAGATGATGGTGCTTAATCATTGCTGACCTCAGATGAACTGAGAGTAATGACCTAAAAGAGAGGGCACTTCATATCCCATTGTCCTTCAAAGGCAGTGGTTCTTGCTAGTAATGAAGCTCCTCTATAGAAGAATGTGGGGGGAAAAAAAAGTGCAAATTTGAAAGTGGAACACACTTCTTGTTTAAGTCATTCTAGTCGTTACTAGAAAACAAGTATGGGCTAATGGGGAAAGCACTGAACTTGGCCTTGGTGGCTCCATGAATTTGCCACTGATGAGTGTAGTCAGCTCATTCCTGATATAGTCCCTGTCCTCTGATGTTCTTGTCTTGTTAGATTGCTTGCACTTTGGAGCAAGGTTATTTCTTGTGCACTGAGGCTGTGATCTCTCCTGTAAATGCAGGTAGGTGCAAGTGATGTTAAGAAGAAGCTGCAGACCTAGCCTAGGAGAAGGCACTTCACCTTTCTTTGTCTAGGTTAAGTCCCATGTCAAAGAACAAGAGCTCTGCCTGTCTTTTCCCTGGGGGGGTTATTGGGAGATGGAGTACAGGCTTTATCGGGACTGGAGAACAGCGCACTGCTGGATTACAGCTCTGCAGGCCAGTGGTGCCTGTTTAGAAATTGATACACTATGTATATTCATGTTTCTCTTTGCTTTAGCTGTGATTAATGAGCACAAGTAGGTGTTTGTGTAATGCGGTGTGAGACTTAAAGCAAAGGCATGGGATGGGGCAGGATCACAGTCACAACAACTGAAGTGGGCAACTTCAGTCAGCTAATATAAATTACAACCCTAGCAGTTACTCCCAACCTATTAAATGGTGATCATAGTCTGAACTGGTATCACAGCCTAACAAAGACCTCAGCACAGGGCTGAGGAGAAAGCAACAGGTGGCCTTTCCGAGTGGTGATATATGGGATAGGTTTCTCTCTGAGTTTTAAACAAGTCTACCATCTTTTATAGCTGCACGCTAGGGAGATTGGGGCTATAGAGAGCTAACAGAGCCATAAACATAATCGTTCTTGCTAATGTAGAATAAAACCAGCCTCTTTGGTTATGATAGTGCTTAATTCTATGTGGCTGTCATTGTAACAAATAAGCAATGGCATTTAGGAACAGGCTAGAGGGCTACTACATACTGCTTGGAAAATGCTGAAAAAAGAAATTACTGCAGTGGACCTGAGAAACTTTGTCTAAATCCTACCTTCCTTTGAACACCCATAATTCAGTGTCTTTGAAAGAATGGTAGACGATTTTTCCCAGTAACAGTGGGATGTCACTTCTGTCTCCAAAGAGGCCCACTGGCTTCATGTGTGGGAAATTTGTTTTGTAAATTACTAAGATTAGCACAAGTGGCTGCTGTCTGTGCCACTGCCTAGAAAAAGAGGTGAATTATTCATCATATGCTTGTCCCAGCACAGGGTTCGATTTGTTGTCAGCCATTTTCACTGTTTCAGGGTGCTCCTTCTGTGTGACAAGACATTTCAAAGCGGATCTTTATTATCCCTCATTCCAACCGATAAAATGTTCTTTGGGCTGGGAAAGAAGTTACGGGAATACCCACAGTGTTGCTTGGGAGACAGCTCCGCTGTTATGCATGTATAGCTTGTTTGTCCCCTTATTGTCAGAGGCTGAATGAGGCAAGATTATGCATTTCTTTCAGGACACAAAGCCAAGAATAAATGGAAGGAAAAATCCTCAACTCTAGGGAAAACAGTGAAGGGATGAGAAAATGGGGGTGGAGACTGTGTCATTTCCAAGGAAGCAAAGTTGTTGTTTAGTTTTTTAATGCTATTATGAGACATGATTGAATTTCAATGTGGATGTAGATTAACTAATGGACCATTAAGTGAACAAGCTGGGTACTGACAAAGAATGGCCAAAGGGATTGGGAGGAGGGACCCTCACTTGAGAGGCTTGAAGGAAGCCTGTCACACAGCTTCTGCTGGGGGCTGCATTTACATTTGGCTGTCTGGATTTTGATGCTGGGTTGGTAGCTCTGGTGAATGTGGCTGTGTATGCATTAAGTGTGGGCAAGAGTATGTCAGATTCACTCTGCACAAGTCCTGTACCCCAGTCTGACCCAAAAGAGTTTACCTTTAGGGCATGGTCTCACCTTTTTTTTTTTTTTTTTTTTTTTTTTTTTTTTTTTTTTTTTTTTTTTTTTTTTTTTTTTCCCTCATAAGACATTTTAATTGCTAGTTACTACCTAGCTGGGTGTTAGGATTTGCATGTTTCTAACTTGTGGGTGTAGAGAGTATAACAGAATATTTCCAGGTAAGGAAGATGTTCTGATTACGTGGTTACATGGATGATTGTTTTTTGAAATTCAACTATTCTTCTTCTGTATGACTATGATAATAACTTCACTAGGAACAAAAGTCTTTGTCTGCCTTGAATTGGAAAGACTTAGAAGATAGTATTGGGAATGGGCTGTTAGGTCGCTTAAACCTGGTCCATGACCAGATACAATTACATCCTGCCTGAAATTGAGGGTGAAATAAGGTTCACTGGCAAGGTAAGAAACCAAATAAGAAAGAACTGGTGAGGATCAGAAGTAAGGGAAGTTATGCCATGGCAGGGAGAGAATAACATAGGTGTTCAACCAGCAGACGTCAGGGAGGAGAGTGTGTCACCTTCATCTGATTTCACGCTTGGCCTTCAATTCAAGAAAATCACTTGTTCTTTAACGTATGTATAGTTGAAGAAAGAACTCAGCTGAAAACCAGAAGTTCCATACAGAAGAGACAGCTATGTAATTCCAAAAAGATATTCTAAATTTACTGGAGAGAAGGCTACACACTTTCATTGAGAACTTAAATTAGTAGGCTAAACGAAAGATGTTCATTGAACACATTTTCAAAGCAACCTCCCCTGTTATTACATGGGCTTATACTTGGCAGCAAAGAAGCTTTCAAAGGGTAAGTGTTCATATATATCATAAATAGAAACATTTTTATTGGGAAGCATTTTACTACTTTATCTTCCAATCTAAACTATACCATGTTTATGCTTTCAGAGGATTTTTTTTTTTTTAATAGAGCTACAGTAAGTCTGCAGATAGAAGGAAAAGCAAGCTTCTATGCAGAATAAAAGCCAGCCTTCCCTATGTTTCATTTAGGAGTGGGAATGGGAACCAAATTTGCATGTAGTTTGTTATTACGGTACTACAAATAGAGGAATTTACAATGAAGTTATTGTTTATCTGACAGCTCAATTTCAGTGCAGCCTACCTTAAAAAATAAAAACAGCCCACCTGACCAGATGGTTCATTCTAAAGCTTTATTTTTAGGAAGTAAAAATGGTGCAAAATTTCACAGAGAAACAGCTGAGTTATTAGATGGGAACTTGTCTAGTCAGCAGGCGTGAAGCAGAATGAAGTCAGTCTACAGTCTAAAATTATATTGCCTGGAAATATATCAGTTTGGAAATTTTATCCTGCAGTGTGCTGTGGACTCCCGCTGATGAGCCACGTGAGCTCAGCAGCAGCTGCACGCACAGCTCCTTGTGATGGTATCTATGAGGCTCCCCAGCTCCCCTAATCATGCTGCCCATAGTATATCTGCATGTGTAAAAATGCACTTAAGGCCTGTGTTATAGAAATGCTTTGGAAGAACTTCATTAAGTGCAGTTCTCTGAATATTTTATAGACCGTGAAGTGTAATCTGTTTCCATAGTCTTCAGGGCTTGGTAGTTTCTTTTCAAAGTAGACCTTAAAGTTAATGATGGGATGGTGTGGGATGGAATGGAATGGAATACATGTGGATCTAATTGAACTTTAGCTATGGAATTATAAAAGTTATCAGAATGAATACCTAGGTAGGGCTTCATGTCTGAGAATAAGTTTCAATTTGATGAAATTAATATACTATTGCTGAAAAGAAAAGAAGTCCCAAAAGAACAAAAACATAAACAATGTTTGTATTGGATCTTGACAAATTATTCCCTCAACCTATCAAACAACAGAGTAAGAAATTACTCCGTCTTCTTACTGAAACACAGCTTCTTTTACTGAAAATGTCTTGGCAGTCTTAAATTAAAATCAAATGCTGGCACTGGGTTATTTTTCATTGCTTTTGGAAGCAGCTGCTGGAAGGAAGGTGAGGAAGTCAAAGTAGGTCTCTCCCCAGAGATTTGGAAATGTTACTTAGTGGAATTAGACTTTGTTTGTATGATTTTTACATGAAGAAAAATGTTTTCTTTGGAACCACAGCGGTAGTCCTATGTCTAAGTCTTTCACTTCTGAAGTGAGTAAAGAATTGACGTGAATCTGTATGACATTAAAACTTGTACATTATAAAGTTCGGTTAAAATGAACATACAAGCCACTCTATTTAACATTCTGCTAATTTTTCAAGTAATGAGACCTGTCTCCCTTCTTGAACTTTGGATCAGGTCTCAGCAGAACACATCTACATGGTATTTAGCCTTTAAAATACCATTTTCCAAAAAGCTTCTACTGAGGCCAAAATAACAACATAATTAATGGGGTAAGTGCAAATTAAAATAATCTGAAAAAAAGGAGAAAAGATCCTCCTCTCTTAGCAGAGAATAGGCTGGGTACGTAATATAGAGCTTGGTTCAAGTTAGGATGACGCTGAAAGGTTTGTACTCCATAAAAATAGAAAGACTTCTGTCATCTTGGTAAAGTGTTCAGCTTACTTCAATATTTGATTAATTTGATTTCCAGCATCACTTTTTAGAAAATAAAAATTACTGCTGGTAATGTAATACACATCCAAAAGTACCTTGAGACAGTAGTTTCTGAAAAACACTTGTTTCAGCTGATAAGAAACTGATACTGCCATATCAGTTAAGTGGTGGGTGGGAGCGGTGTTTTTTTAATGTAAAGTGTAGTACAGGTCGCTACTTCGCTTAACAGAAAAGTGTAGGTCAGCTCTGAATTTCTCTTAATTTCTTTCAGCCACGCACATGCAAATAAATTATTAAACAGAACTATTCCACCTCAACTGTACAGCTAGACTGAAATCTTTAGTTTTTTTAATGAAGTAACCCTAAAGGAGGTTTTCCAGTTTTGCTCACAAGGGGTAGTGTGTGAATGAAGGGCTGGAATTTATTTATGCTGAAAAGTGTGTGTGATAATGTACAGCAGGTCAAATAGCTGCTCTATGTTGTAACAATTCAACTTATCCAGGGAGAAGAGCTCTTCTGCTACTATACTTTTAACTAATCCCGTGCTTCCTGCAGAGTTAAGAGCAGTTATGCTTGGGCTTTTCTGCAGTAAGATGGAATATTTTCACACAGCACCAGAGGTACTCAAGCAAAACTTTTACGTGTTGTCCAAACCTCAGTTCAATGATCTTTCTCATAAACTTAAGACTAATATAAAGTTAGCTTGACTATTATTTCATTTTGTGTTAAGGCTATGTCAGCCATTCTGGTCGTAAATCAGGATCTTGCTGTACAAACTCAGAGAAGATTATGGCCTTCTCTTCTGGATTGTGCTGCATTTTAGTTTATTATTCATATGTTTGCCAGTGGTGTGCATAGTGGTCACTGAGCACTGGCTTGAGGGACTGACTGACATTCTAAGTGAAAGCCCTTCTTTGCTTGGAGAAGGGCTTGTTTGCAGCTTGGAGAGAAAAGCAAGGGAGGGAAGGATGATGGGGGCACAGGGAAGAGAGTAGGTTTTACTGTCAGGTTACATTGTAAATCAATGGCAATGCTGGTATAACCCAAAGTCTCTTGTTGTGCTCTGTTTTCTGTAGCTGGCTTCTGCACAGCTGTAATACTACATTTGTTGCGCTCTCTTACAGACTGCAGACCTTTTCATGACTCTCGTGTTTGAGCTTCGATGTCTTTCTCTTGAGGACTTAAAAGCAGTATGGCAAAGATCTTCGTTTAAATGCAGGGACAATTGGTAAGGCCCCTCTAGTAATTGCATTAAAAAACCTGTATATATAGGAAAGAAATATTTTGTAAATATTTAAAATCAATTAATGTTTTAAATCCATGCCTAAGTGTTGGATTTCAGTTTGGAGCACTTCAAAAGAAGAATGTGTGTTGTAGATCTTTATGTGACAGAAGGATGATACTCTCTTCTTACTGAACGAACGTTGTGTACAAAAGAGACTTCCCTGTCCCTTGCCTATTCCCACAGACAGACTTCCTGTCTCAAGAACAATGTGAACAGGAAACTTGAGTCATGGCTTAGGTGGAAATCAGCGCTGCTGGTTTAAGTGTCTGCTGCCATTTGTTATGAAAAAGTTTACATGGATTCATATCTTTAGTGCCCTTAGTACTCTTGGAGGAGAGGAGACAAATGTTAGGCTGGGAGTATGGACGTGGTGGAGGCACATCTTTCAGTAGCAGTCTGATCTCAGGATGGTTTATACCAATCATTGAACTACAGCTTTAAAGATCAAGACCCCCGCTCCTTTGTAGTCGGGAATGGTTCTGATCCAATGGTTTGAGACTTTCAGAGATACTAATCCAGTACTATTGAAATCAACACAATTTTTTTCTTCCTTTGTAATCAATATTCTGAAAAGTGTAAAGAAAGAAACAAGTTTTTTACTTGGTTTCAGTACAAAATGTTATCGGCCTATTTGAAATTAATCTAATGCCAGGTTTTATGTTTGTAGCAATATCTTAAACTTCGTGCAGAAGGTGCAAATTTTGTTTTGGCTTAGGTTTATTCTCACCTTTTGACAAATAGTCATGCTAATAATATTCTCAAATATTTCTTTATTAACTTTAGACTAGTTTTACTCAGGACAATGTTATTAACTTTAGGAGCTAAAAAGAATCCCATGCAGGCTACTCTCTTACTCTTTTACCTAGTGTAGTTTAACTGTTTCCTAGTTAATGCAAAAGTGTCCATCCACCAATATAGGAGGTAGGTACAGAATATTTACGGAGAGACTCTTAAGCGCAGAAATGTGTATTGTCTGTCATGCTGGTGTAACCTTTCCGCTTAGGTAAGGTGTAAAGAAGCACAGGAAGCAAAAACTAGTCAATTCAGTTTTAATATTTTCATTTGTTGGTGGTGAAATGAAAGAAAAGAAACACCTTAATAAAAGATAAGTGCTTTAAGTTACCTCAGTCTTTAGAAGTCAAACTTAGGATATGTTTTGGCTTCATTTTCTGAGAAAGCAACTGAATATTTTCTTAAAAGCCTGGTTACATACAGTTGTTGAAACACCAATACACTTTTATCACATCTTGGCTGAGGCATATTTCCGTAAGGTCACTAAACCAAAGGATAATGTTGATTTCTATGGAAATCTATGGCATTTGCTAAGCCAGTGGACTTTTATTTACTTTGAAAGAAGCCCAACCTCAGTGTGTGTGTTATTTGATTCTTGAGTATTCTGGTCATTTTAGATTTGCTGTACATTTTTCTTGTGTTACAGGCAGCCGCTAATAGATGCTCTCCCATCTTGTGCTACAGAGGCATGTGTTCTCCTAATGAAAGAGATTATAGCTTCTGGAGAAGTCGAGGAAGACAAAGTGGAATATTTCTTCTGGTCATTTTCATTCATTCCTAAACCCACCTCAGGCATGATCGAATCTCTTGCTGTGAGTGTTTTTTCTTTTTAATTTGTCATCAATCTAGCTGTCTCATAATTTTTGTATTTTACAGTAATAGTCTTTTTAATAGTCTTTTTCACAGATTTATACAAAACTCTATCTGTCCAGGTAATTTTGGTGGTGAAACTACTGGTTATATTAGTCTTGATTCCAAAAGAGGAGGCAGTCATGTTTGGTCACTGGAGCTTGATTTGTGTTTGTAGCCTAGGGACTTAATAAAAAAAAAATAAAAATGTTTGACCTACCCTGTGGACTCCAGAGACTGGTTTGACCTAATTAGTTTTGAGGTTCAAGGTCAGGTCAGTGTGAGGAGAATGATGCTGTTGCAGCTACTCCCTGCTTTGGATAGAGAGCTTTATTCTCCAATATGGTCCATTACAAGCTTTGTATTTAGCACCTGGAGACATTTCAGTCCTTTGCATATGCAGTGCTATTGCAGCTTTTGACATTATTCCTTAACTAAGTTAATTGTATGCAGAGTAATACTGGCTCCGTTTTATAGTATATTTTTCCTTTAAAGATCTGTTGTTGTGCTTGGTTTATATAGTGCAATCTGTCATGCTTTTCAAGTCTGAAGTTGGACTTGCTGTGGTTTTTTTGTGAAGCTGCAGTGTTCCGACTAGTAAAATCATAGACAGTCTTGTAGCTTAAAGAGGTCATTAAGAATATTTTTTTAATTAAGTAAAATGTTATGCCTGCTTGGTTTGTGTGCTAATCAACCATTGATCAGACGTGGAGAATCTTGCAGAGCGTATCACAACTTGGTGTTCCCAACCATACAGATTCTGACCAGGATTACAAAAGACAGCTCTCAGTGTTAGCAGGCTTTCCACAACATTTGCATGAAATAACTCATGTTGAATTCATTTGGGTTTCGCAAACATTGGTTGAAGTGGTGGGATTTTCAGCAGTAACAGGCTTGCTTCAGAGGATACAGAAATTTGGAATTTGCAGGTTTATCGGACAGAAAAACTAATTTTCCTTCTAAAAATGGGTAAACTGCCTGTCACTTACTGAACTGTCAGTGCTTTTTGCTAAGTATTGAGGTGGGACTTAGAGAAACTGTGTGCTGGTGAGGGTTTACTATTTTGAGGATCCTGGAAAATAGTTTAGATGTGTTTTCACACTCCTTCCTCGGCATGCAGGGCATGATTTCTTGTGAAAAGAACTGAGATCTATATCATGTTGACACTAATTTAGTCTGTGTGTTTACATACAAAGGTGGAAGAATTTTCCACTGTATCTCTGCAGGGTTGTCTTTTTTTGTCTGTCTGTTTAAATTCTTTAAGGGCTGTTTGAAAATATGCATTGGTGAGATTGAGTTTTAGTATGTAAATATTTTGATACATTTGTTTGCTATGGTGTGTTATGGTAATCATGAGAATAACTTTTCTGAAACACCGTGTTCTTTTTGTGCTTGTTTACAGTCTTTGCTGAAGTCACCGGGAGCAAGCCCAAGCTACTACTTAGGAGTAACTGCTCTCTTACATAGGTTTTGTTCAACTTACGACTCCTGTGATGGTGTACCTGCTGTTCAGAGTGTGATGAGGACTCTTGGGAAATTTTTGGGAGGAAACTGTTCTGTGCAAGATTCAGGACAACTCAGCAAGGTATCAGTCATACAGAAGCATATGATACAATGCTTTACTTTTCTGTTCCCTTTATGATCTAGAACTTGTTTGATGAAAATGGCATTCAGTGGATTTCCAGAAAGCCGTGAATACAAGCTTTGTGAATTAATATTCTGTGGTAGGATGGGCAGATAAAATTTTTTAATCCAACAAGTCCAATCTATCAGCATGGGTGTTCTTGAGTATTTAAGTAACAAAAACTCTTGGGTCTTCTGATGAATCAAACTTTGTACTGTTCATCGGTACAAAGAGCACCCATCACTCCCCTGTAAAATGGCACGTCAATGAAAGTTTCGTATTCCTTTGTTGACTCAAATTTGTGTGCTGTTAGTGTTAGCTGTGTTATTGCTGGCTAATAAGTTCTGGTGAGTCCCAGTGTTACTGGCTGTAAGTCAGTCATGATATTGGGAGACTAAATCGTTCCTAGTTGTTGTGTGTGATCTTGAGTTAGGAGTAATCCTGTCACAGTTTTGGGGCTTTTTGTCTTTAGTTATATGCTGCTGAAGAAATATCTTTATATCTTCTGTTTGATGATCTACGTATTGATTCTTCCTTATCATGCTTAGAAAATAGAGATACTGGTGACAGTGTATCTTTGCTTTTTTTAAACACTTTTTGCCTTCCAACAAATCTGATAAAAATTAAGAGATTAGTAAATCATAACAGGGAACTGATGAAAAGGGGCAAGGTGAGAAAGACTGCCCAAGTCTCATTAGGTTCTTGAAAACGGTTCTGTAACTTCGTGCTGAAAGACAGTTGTCTGATGAATGAAGATCAGCCTCTTGAAACTCAGCAGCATGTAGCAGTGAGTGAGTGTACAGATGTGTGGTATCTTTGTGAGAGGTATCCTTGACTATGATAACTTTACTAAATACAGAGAGCAGCATAGGTGAGACCTCCCACCTGGTGTCTTAAGCCAACAGTGAATGGCAGTCTCTGACCCAAACAGTTGTGGAAGGTTTTTGAACGTTTTAACTGTGCTGGCTTCAGCATAGTTGTTTCTAGGGGACTGTCAGTAATAGGAAAATCAGGCACCATATTGCATTGAAGTTCCTGGTCTCTAAAGTTTAATACGGGGCTTGTCATTAAGAATTCATTGATTGCCAGCCGTAACATGCTTTCTGGGTTCTGAAGTTGCACGTTTCCTGTATGTTTAAGTGAAGAAAGCTGGTTACTTTATGGCATCTGTTGACAAATTATTATTTTAAATTGGTCATTGTGTCCAGAACTCCATGTTGAATCACTAAAAGGTCAAAATGACTGTGATCAAAAGGGCCAAAATGTCAAAGTACTTGAAAAACTTTTACTGCACATCAAATCGGTGACTTCTGCTTTTCCATTGCAATGCAGATTCTTTTAAAATGCTTTTGCATTTCACCAGGTCTAAGCCAGATTTTACTTACGGGTTCTTGCATGGCATTAGACCAGCCATCCATATTCATGTGAATCTTGTCCTCACACTAAAGCCAGAGTATAGCTGGTACAATAGGGGCTGCAGTGACCCCCCCGAATGATCAGTAATCATTTTAAACAGAGAATTTCACACAGAAAATATTAATGCAATAAAACTTCATGTACAGCTGATAACATGTGGAGAACAACTTATTCTCCTGTGCTTTTTATTTACAGATTCAACTGGTTTTAAAAGCCATTGGAAATGCGGGACTGGCAGCAGCTTCGCTAGCTCCTGTTTTGAGCTTGTGTGCTTCCCTGAAAAGTAATCCGATCGAAATTCGTCTAGCTGCTATCCAGGCCTTCAGGCGCATTCCCTGTTCTGTCAGGGTAAGTGATTTATTGCCAGCAGGTGACTGATGGCTTCCTGGCGCTGTCCCAGAGTTTAGACTTTTTGGACTAGTTATGAGATATGCAAGCGAGTAAGGAATAAGTGTAAACATGTCTTCCAGCAGAGCTTCTCTGCTGTTGGAGAGGTTGGTAGAACAACCTTGATGAACAGACCTGTAATATGCTTTGCTCTAGTTGAGGTAGCACATCCAGTGACTGAGGTAATGTTTATGACTTTTTAAAAAGTTACTTCAGTTGGGTATCTCTGTCTGTTATGGCTGAAAGCCAACAGTACTTGATTTTTCCAAAAGTCTGTTCCACTGTATTGTTCTCTGAAATGCTAAGTATTAACGTCAGAAGCTTGTTGTGATGGGCAATACACTGTCATGGTCATTTTGGTAATGGATTAACAGAAGAAAGCACAAAACTTGTTTATCTCGAATACCTTGACACTAAAAAGAATGGCAAAGCCAGGATCACTAGCCTGGGCAAAGCTGGCAGTCCTGCTCCAGAAGAACAAGAGGCTCTACATAGACTTGCACTCGGACAAGCATTTTCTATGGCTTTTTAAAATTCAGTCGTGGCACGGCTTGGTGTAATCTGCTTGCTCTGTAGTTATAAAGCTCGGTGTTGCTCCTTAGGCCTGTTGAAAATATGAAGTCTATATGTTGTCATACGCCCCATCATTGTTTAGCAAATGAACTGCTAAACTGACACCCTGTGGGTGGCCAGGGGGTGTTAAATGCTAATAGAAATGTTACTAGTATCAGTCACCAATGTCTTAATTCCTGGCGGTTCACCAAACTACTCATATTTGTTGATAACTGGGAAGTATTGAACAGAATAAATTTCTTACAGTCCAACCCTTTGATTGAGACCAGAAATAATGATCTTAATAGCCTGTTAAAAAAAATGTAGCCATTGTTGTCTGTATTAGCTGTGGCACATGTGTGAAATATAGTAGAACAACTCTCCCCTGTGGTGGAAATAAAACCTGCACCAGTAGTGCTAGCAAGTGAGGCTCTGTGTTGCAGACAGTCCTGTATAAATCGGTCAGTATAGGATTCAGATCATAGTGACAGTTTGTTCTGGAAATTTGTAGATAAGGTAGTTATGGAGAATATGTACATACATTATAAAGCAGTCAGTATAGGATTCAGGTCGTAATGACAGCTTGTTCTGGAAATTTGTGGATAAGGTAGCGTGGAGAATATGTACATACATTTGTATATATGTTGCATGAAATGACATTGTCAGATATAAAGCAATAGCTATCTCTTTCAGAAAGTAAACCCCACCTATACCTGAAAGTGCATACATGATGTGTTTTAGGAGAATAAATCATAATTGTCTTTTTCTTTTTTTGGTTATCTTTTTTCTCTTAGAATGCTGTATTAGTTCAGCTGTATCAGGCAAGCAGCGAAGATGTGGAAGTAAGGATTGCTGCTTATTACATAGCAATGAAATGTCCACATGAAGAGTTATTTAAACAAGTACAAAAGACTCTGCTGAAGGAAACATCCAGTCAAGGTTAGCCAAGGAACTACAGAAGTCACACGTTCCTAAATGATACTTCAATGTAGCATTTACTTCACAGGTGTAATACTACCAATCTATATAATTTTTTATTTAATCTTAATACTTTGTGGGTTGTTTTTAAAAGATTGTGTGATTGCCACATTTTATATTGGAATTGTGATACTGCTATTTTAGCAATAATCAGTAAGGAGTGACTCTTCATAGAATTCGTTCCCTCTCCTGTCAGCATTCATTAGCTGAATGCTCTTGAGAAAGAGATGCATGGAACATCGTTGATGTTTAGTGCATTAGAAATACAGATGGATAACTGCAAATTACATTTTGTTAAGCTGAGAAAGAAGCCATGTGGCAGAAAAAAGTACTGCAAGCTGCAGGTATAAAGTAAACTATTTCTTAATTACCCTTTTAATGCTCCTAAATTCGACATTTACTGTTTGTTTACTTGATGTAATAGAGATCTTTTTTATAAGGACTCTCTACCATGGTCTGTTTTGGTACTGTCCTCTTTTGCAGTTATTTAACATCAGTTTTGATATGGTTTTAATACTGATCACAGTATTTTAAAAATAGCGTTAGACAGAAACTAAGCAGATCTGAAGACCAGAAGGAAAGGCCTGTTGATTTTCATTTAGATGATTTAAGACACTTAGGAAATTTAAGGCTTCCTGCAGTTAGCATCCAGGCTTAGTGGGAGGTGCTTCATCACTGTGCCACAAGCGATTCTTCAAGTCAACTGAAAGTGCTCTAAGGATCACAGTTTGAGAACTGTGGGTCTGATGGCAAACAAGTATTATAAACAGTTTCTTGATGCCACAAGGAAAAAGCAAAGCGTGGGAACTGGGACATGTTGTAAGAAGGACTTTGTGAGGGGTGCTAATCATATATCCAGATGTATAATAGCTGACCAACAGTGTAGCAGTCATTTGGGGAAAATGTTAGCGTAAGTATAATGTCTTAATTATTGATAGTTCTGATTTATGCTTCCTGATTCTGTGATTCCACGATCAATTATTATCTGATCTGAGCCACATAACTGACGTGAGAGACTGAATTGAGAACTGATGCCGAGTAGAAAACCTTCTATACCATGTTTAAAAATACTCATTTTATTTAAGTAGCTTATCTGAAGGAGAAGTTGTTTGGGCTAGTATGAAATGAAACTGTAGGTTCTATAAGAGTACGAAATCCTGTCTGCTCTTTATTACCAAAGCACACAGATGTTTAAGCTGATTCCATATTTTGGGTGAAGGAGGGATTTTTTTCCAAATGGTTTCACCGCATTCAACACAGTATACCTCCATAAAAATCCTTTACTTTTAAATCTGTCAAGAAAGAGCAAACATCAAAGGGGTATCTATAAAATTGTTTGCAGGCAGATGAAAGCAGGCTCTGTCTGCACTCTAGTGTGTCTGGATCCTAGCCAGCTCTGAACTTCAAGCTGTGTATCCATTTTATCAGGATGTTATGTCCAGACCAGTATATCCTGCAGCGATTATGAGTTCAGGCTCAGCATTGTGTTCACCTGATGATGTGGCTTATGGTTTGGAGGGGGCTTCTTCCCCTCAGTTTAGAGTTCAGACAGAGAGAAATTGCATCAGCCTACAAAATACTGTCAAGTTAGGTGTACCCTCAGTGACTCTCTTCTCTGTGGCTCCATGCAGAAAAAATAAATTGTTTATGAAGCAGCTCTACAAGTCCATCCAAAATGTTGTATGTTTTGAACAGTTTAGTGTAGTACTTGTGAATTTTATTAATTTCCTTCCTTTGTCTTTGGTTGATGTAACACCTAAATAATTCATAGAATAGACTCTTGAGTAACAAGTTGTTTTGAAGGCATAGAGCGCAGACTAGTTTTTAGTTGCTGCATTCAGAAAAAGCAATATGAAAAAAAGAACTGGTATTGTGAAAAATGCAGTTATATCAATATTCAATGTCCATGCATTGAACTAGTACTGGAGCCTAGTATCTTTTATCTTCAGGAGAAAAAAAAGCCTCCATTTAAGAACCAGACTCCAGAACACATGGAATATGTTTGCCTCCCACAATGCAGTGCATACGTAGCCAAACCATGAATCAGCAGAGCGTCATGCAGAAATACTAATTCTGAATCACAACTGTTTAACTGTAAGATTCGTTGTATTGGAAGGATTTGTTTGCTGTGTGTAAAGAAACTTTGTCACGAATTTTATCTTACAAGTCCAAGAATGTTGCAAGTGTTCATGTTAATAGACCTTCCTGTATTTAGAGTTGCTTAATGCCTGCCTTTAAAAGGCTTTGTTTATTCCTGCTTATAGTTTTTAGCTTGTTTTAAGATTTTCATGTGTTCACTGTCTATCCCAGACTTAATTCATTTTTTTTTAGTGTTTCAGTACATTGGGTCAGTGATTTTTTTTCAAGAACAAAATGAGCGATGCTGCCAAATAAAACCATTTTTTAAATAATTCTGTTGCATAACTTCTTTGAAGAGGGAACAGAAACAGTCCAATATTATTTGCACAGCCTGCCTCTAGTGTCTGTATTAGAGTTGTATCTTCTTTTTTTTTTTTTTTTCAGCATTCCTTTGAATTTAGTGTAGAAGATCTTTTGCAAACAGTAAAAAAGTCGGTTAACCTTACCTCTTTGCCTGTGTAGGTTAGCTGAGAGGCATAAATGAAACTAGGGGGTGAATGGCCCCTTACATGCCATATTGGAGAGAATAAGACAGTATTTAAATAAGTTGACTGTGGTAAAGGTACGTGCATCAGACTGATTTTAACGGTACTGAAAATGAATTAATGCTGTTGTGGTCAGGGGAATGGTTTAGGATTAATTCTGTTATAAATAAATAAAAAGGTGCCCTGTATCAGTTTATAAAACTGTTTTAATTTTTCTCTAATTTCCAAATACTTTCCTTTGTTTCATTTAAGTGGGCTCCTTTGTTTGGAGTCATGTCTCTCAGCTCCTGGAGACGGATGATCCATTGAAGGAGCACCTTCGAGATTCTATTCCTGATGAAATCCTTAGCAGAGATTTTGACCGGGAGACATGGAAATACTCCTCATATTCTGATGTCACGTTCCACTCAGGTATGTGGACTTCTAGAACTTAATGCTTTGTAGCATATGGATTATTAAAATCCCACATGGCTTTTCTGGTCCTTTACATCTTGCTCCAGAGAATTTTAATTTTTATGACTTAGTAGTACCCAGATATGCAAATGTAGGCTTGATTCTGCTCTGACCTTAATTGGAGTATATCAAATGTAATTCCGGCAAGCCACATACCATGCAACTTTGCCTTTTGTGATACAGAAGAATAAGAACCAATGAACTTTATAGATTATTTTTGTGAACACAACTTTTGATTCCTTCCTTAGTGGGCTTCCTTTGTAGCAACAGGGGATTGGGATGTATTTTTTTTCTTCTGATTCATGTGCCTTCCTTTGTATAAGAAAAGATTCAGACTAGTTCCTTCCTGGTTTATTATCTGTTCATCGTTTGTTTTTAGCAAAAAGGCTAGATAATATTTTTCAGAGTAACATTTTGATTTTTTTGTCCATCTCTTCCACTGCAATTGTATACAATATATATTGTAAAGGCTGTTCTTTTCGTGCTGGTCAGATAATAGGCTTTCAGTAATGTCCATGTAAAGTCTTTGCTATATTAAAAGTTAAATAATTTCACCTATTAGCTGAATGTTTTATTCACCATCATCTTAATGAGCAAAGTTGCAGTTTCCCAAAGAATGATGAGACTTGCAAAGTATGTGAGAATAGCTGATCTCCAAATGACAGACATCTGGTATTTTCTATTGCAGCTGGTGCAGGTGCAAATATGGAAGCATCAGTGGTCTTTTCTCCTGCATCTTTTCTACCGCGGTCAGTCATGACAAATTTGACTGTTCACCTTATGGGGCAGGCTATAAATCTACTGGAGGCAAGTTTATGGATTTTTTTTTTTTTTTTTAATCCTCTTCTCAAGCGACACTTGGTGTATTGAATGAAAAAGAACTATTTTCTACTTTGCCATTACAGTTCCTTTAGCAAAGTATGCTTTTCACTGCTATAGCAAAGTTGCCTCAGACTGATGACTCCTTTGTGTAATGGAGTTAGTCATAATAAAACCACTTCCACTCTGATAGTACCACACACTGGCCAAGTGAGTTATATTCACCTCTTGTTGATTCAAATGAAAGATAAAAGTCAGTGCTTTCTGAGACACTGGTCTACCTCCTGTTTAGGATAGTAAGATTCCTTCAGTTGACTTCCAGTGGAAAATGGATTGGCTTGGGTACACCGTTCCTTTAATACAGGAGATAGTCATATGTACCTAACTGAAGTCACTGTTTTAGTCCCATTGAGGATCCAATGCTTGGGATATTTAAATGGCTTGCCTGCAACCTCATCATCTGTAGTTGAACCTCTACTGTGTTTGGCATATGGACTCTTTATTGCAGGTAAAAATGTGTATGTGAAAGAAAGAATTTAATGTAGTCCTCGGATCTCAAATTTAAGCTTGCAAGGGAACAATATGGGGTTTTTTTCAGTGTCATATACCCTGGATTTATATGTGTTAGTAATACTATTTTAGTCAAACTTACAAACAGAATCTTATTTCATGAGCATTACAATGGTGCATTACTGCGTTCCAATGAAAATACTGTTTGTAACATGCTAAAATAGCAGTAGATTAAACTGTCCCATCATGGTGTAAATGAACCAGTACCTGAATGAAAAAAGATTTTTATTTTATACTGAGCTTCACATAATCAATGAACTGAAGAGTTTTTACTGGAAAGATTTAATACTGAAATATCCAGTATTGGATGCTGCATGAGGTGGGATACTAAACTTTGTAGACCATTGTGATCTTGTATGGCAAATCTTTCTTTGTAGAAAAACCTAAAGGTTGCATCTGGATGTATTTATTTAATTTCTGCCTATAGAACTGAACATGCGTTATGCATCTCATTGTTAGACTTTTCAGTGCTGTATGCTTTCCCCTAGGTTGGTGTACGATTAGAGAATGCTGAAGCTCTTGTGCAGAAGATTTTTGGGCAGAATTCTGCTACTTTCAGTGACTCTTTTTTTGCAAACACTAATGAAAGAAATCAAAAGTCAGAAAACCCAGTGGAAACAAGAGGAAAAGTGAAGCAGAGGAAGCTGACTTCGAAGCGATACAGCCCAGCTGATAATCTTGTGGCCAAGTCTGGCAAGCCAAAGTTGAGAAAAATTAACCAGAATTGTCCTGGTAGAAAGTACAGTAAGATGAATGAGTTAGTCAAAAAGGTAACTGACTCTGTAGATCTTGGAAAAAATAAATACATTCCCCAGTTAAACTTAGGGCTCCATCTAGCATTGGACAACTGCTCTGTATTACTGTGACTCCTTTGCATAAAGCATCTGTAATTGTTCCACTCACTTGCAGAGAACTTAACAGCTGCATAAAATATAAAGCAATAAAGAGGCAGATACTCAGTTTTTCAGATTGTTTTATTGTCTCAAAACAATGACTCTCAGCCAGGGGAGTATGTTGCCTGTGTTTTGGGCTTCCTCTCATTATTTTGAGCTCTGATCCTCTTTACGCTGATGTCGTTTTGTCTGTTGACTTCTGCACCACTGTAAGCAGCTGCTTGATGTTAAGTTCCTGAGTCATGCTGTTTGCAATCTGACTTCCCTATTTGATGTCAGATGTTACATTGACCCTTTGTGAATTTACCCATGTTTGGAGGGAGCTATGTTCTATGTATTTAAAAGGAAAGCTTTGGGAATTGACTTCAATTGTTGATGTGTTATCTGGAAAACTTGGGGACCATGATTTATTTAGTTTGGTTTAGATCATCTCTCTTCCTGGGACTCGTCTTCTTAGAGTTTCTTCTTACATTGTTAGCTTATGTTCATGTTGTGTTGCTGTTGTTTTAATTCATAAAGAGGGAAAATGTAAAATGTTTACTTCTTAGCAGTTTACTTAGCAATCATGGCATCCATATTGTTGTATTAATTAAGATTTTATTTTTCAAAGCTTCATTGGTTGGTGGGTATGTATTGTAATACTTCTGCTTTTGCGCAGTCATCTTAGGACTACACATTACCTGTGTTCATAGGGAAAGGCAGCTTGTGTGATATGGAGCTGAAGTTCAGCTGGAAAGAACAGATACTAATCAAAGGTCTTAAGTGGTCTTGAAATGTTTATAAAAGGGATCCTAATGTCTGTTTAGTAATAACGTAGCCTGCACTGACGAGTTGTTTATTATGAGTTTGAAAGGAAATTAATATAAACATCATTCTTTTCCTGATTTATTTCTTGATCACATGTCAGTTCACTGAGAGAACAGTGAGAAAAGAGGTGCTGAAATGTGAGCTAAGCATAAAAGTCTTTGGAAATGAACTTAGCTTCTTGGATTGTGAAGATTTAAGAAAACAAATGAAACATTATTCTTTAAATCTGGCTGAGTTGGCTGTCAAACTTCTAAAGGTAAAAGGAACCTTTTTTTCTATTTGAAAGTAAATGCCTTGAGAAACTACTTTCTGACAGATACGTAAAAGATACAAAATAATACTTACTGTTTCTCTAAATTGAACTTTAAAAGACACCAGTATATATTGGGTTTAAACAGCATGTAATATAGTAGGCAAGGACTTTTTCTGTTGTTTGATAGTTCTTTTCTCTTGTTTTTCTTATTCAAGTCCGTCCATGCTTATGTAAAAAATAATTCTTTCTTTAATTGGTGTACAGCTAATGTCTAACTCGTGCCCTGGCCAGATGCAGGCTTTGGGCTTCTTTCTACCTTATTTACCAGCTCAGCTCAGTTAAAAACACCTTCACAGCAGATAAATGTAGTGGATAGTTATATCTTGAATGCTGACTTTATCATGCAAAATAAAATTCCATTTTTTGTCTGTTTGGGGTTTTTTCACCATAGGGGCAAGAGGTCCAGTTTAATAAAAGGCTGAGTTTGGCCACTGAAGAATTGCAGTTTCCAGCAATTTCGGGCTTTCCTGTTCAACTGGCAGTCAATGCCTCAGCAGCAATCAACATAAAAATCAAAGGGAATGCAGATTTCAAACAACAGTCAAATTTCTTTCTAAATGGGTATATCAAACCAAGGTAATAACTGCTGCAAATCTGTCACTTTCGCATATTCCTGATGTCAAGTAGCAATTCCTGATGTGAATGTCCATTGTAATCAATTAGGAGATTCCTGAAGAACTCAAGCAGTCATCAGACTTATATTGCTGAACAGTTGCTACGCTATAAGGACAGCAGTGGTTTCCTATCCTGCCTGTCTGATTTTGAACTCTATTGCTGTGATTTTCCAGTACTGTTTTAAGCTGACCGTTCTCTAAATCAAATTCCTAAATGCTTGCATGCAGATGACCTTTTGAATACTTTACCTGTTACAAGGATGGCATTTTGGATTTTTCTCAGGATCAGACATGCAGTTCCACGTTATGGATCTACAAACCAATGGATAATTTAACCCTGTGTTTCCTTACCTGGCTATTGTAGCTTTTTATACATACTGAATACATTTACTAAGCTTCACTAAGTGCTGTATAGACAAGAGATAAACTTACACCACGATACTCAGTCTGAATCACTTTCCCGTTCCTGATATTTCATGCTGAAGTCTGAGTTCAGGTCCCTTACTTATGAGGTACAGTAAAACTATACTTAAATTCATGTTAGAAAGTGTATGTCATATGTGACACACAGGAATTATGTATGACATGCAATTTTTTCAGTGATTTCCTGAAACACAATAGTTATTATGATTTTAATGTTAGAATATACTGTGTTACAGCATCAAATGCTATGTTATTTGTTGGAGAGGATGAGCAGCCTGTGTTTTAAATTAAATGCTTTAAAAAGAAAGTGCTTTTCATAGAAAAATATGTATCTGAATCTTTCAACAGTGCGTTTGTCCAGCTTTCTATCCAAATGGGAACTGTGGGGACTCTGGGACAAGCTGGCCTAAATCTACTAGTCTTGATGGGGGAATCCAGGTGAAAAAAGGGCAAGAGCTCAAAGTTTTCTTGAACACTCCAGAAGAATCTATGGAGATAATTAATTTCAGGTAAGATTAAGCAAGGACATCTTCCTAAAATAGTAACGGTGATAACTTTCTTGAATCAGACTTAATTGGCAGGGTCACTAATAGAGCAGAAATATATTTTGTCAGAAAACAAACTGTTTGTCTGACTTATAGTCCAAATCTGCCATTCAGAAGAAAAGGAAGGGGAAATTATTCTGTGCATTTTACATTGTAGAAGGCACATATTGTAAAAGACATCAACTACGTGCCTCTTAGAAATGACAACAGATGAATGAAGTATTTATAGTATGTGGATTGTCATTCCTTTGTGTGTCTCTTGATTTGGCTCATTGTGATACTATAGTATATGCAGTCGGAAAAGAGCTAAAAGGCTCTGGACTTTGCATTTAAACCATCCATTCTCGTAGGACTCTGGGAAAGTTACTGCTGTAATTCTATTTCTGTCAGTGAGAATGGATGACAGACCAGGGTGAAAGTCAAAGTAATTACAAACCTGTACTGCGCGTTATTTGAACACAAGACTGACTGTAGAGTCTATTAGGTATTGCATTAACTCTCTTGCTCCAGTCAAGTGCAGAGACCATGATTCTTGTGCAAGCAGTTTAGTGAAGTTCTGGAAGAACTTGAAGACTGGAACGAAATTGATGTCCAAAGATAGCCTGGGGAGGGGGGGGGGGCCTGTTTAGAAACCCGGAAGAGGGGGGAATTGAATTGCAATAAGGTGACCATACCAAATTACTCAGAGCAGAGAAATCTAATACTGACTGTGAAGAACTGGGAGAAGATGGTATGTAACTGAGGATTTTGTGTAAATATTGCTGTAACGTCAGCATGATTGTTTTTAAATGACCGTTTGAAATTCTTGGTTGTAGCTCTAAACTCTACTTCAAGATGGTGGATGAGACAGAATATATAGATTTTTTCCAAGACCGCACAGAATCCAGAACTTGCACTAGGGAGGAAGGTGAGTCTAGGTATTATGTTTGTCTTGGAAAGATTGATCATTCTGAAATACCCATAACAGATCATTTTATTCAGTAGAATTTCTTTTTTACATATTAGTTCTAGAAGGTCTTCAGTGCGATGTTCATTTGCATGTTTTCTTTGTTTGTTGTTCTAACTGAATGTTCAACTGTTGTCTTCTACCAGTGTCTGAGATTAGTGGCTGGCAGCTGTGTTCTGAAATGTCATATCCTCACCCCACCAGTGGTTTGGTTTTCCCCCTTACTGGACCTTTGAGAGTGGCTGTCACATTAACTAAGCAAGACAGAGGCTTGCAGCAGTACCTTATGGAAGCTGCATATAACTATGTTCCTCAGGTACCATTATCACATGCGTTACTTTGGCTTTAGTTTTAGTTTATTATGCTGATGAAAGTACGGTATATCTCAGTATTGTATATTCAACTGAACTGGCTTTCAAGGGCTACATTATTATTATTATTTCCATTCCCATTATAGTGGGAAATTATGTTGAAAACAAATTACTGATGCTGATAGCAGGTACATACTATTTCCATGTACAAAACAGTGCACACGGATATTAAGTCATATGGTTAGATAAGACTGATAGAGCTGGAACTAGAGACCAGGGGTTTTGACTTGGTGCCCAGTACTAAACAACCTGGCCTCACTTCGATGACTTTTTTCTCTTTGTGACAAAAAACCTCAAAACCTAAATTGTTAATTTACATTAAACATCTTGTTTAAAAGCAGAAGTTAGGCTCCAGTGAATCCACTCCAGAAGGCTGTCAGTTGTGTTAATATGTTCGTTTGGGCAAGCTGGGGGAAGGAATGGTTTTCAGCTTCTGCAGGGGACAGTAAGAATTTCTGACTTGATCTAAAATGATAGTATAAGTGTTTAACATGGGCAGTGGCTGGAGTCTTGTCTTCTGTCTCAACCCAAGTCTGTAGACAGGGCAAAGCCAAAACTGTCAACTAAGGCACCAGCTGTAGGGTCATGGCGCTGTGTACCGTATCCCACTGCTGACACCACAGCGTAAGGGCTTAAGGCAGCCTGCCAAATTATACTCACTTAAGCCTGAGCTATAGAGCTTAAATTTATAACTGGAAGTGTGGTCTGATTTGCCATAAATTTTGGCAGGATTTAGCATAACTTCAAGAGAAGGTCAGTATGCTGTGAAATTCAAGGTGTTCAGACAGTGTTTTGCAAGACAAGCACTGGACAGGGAATGGAAAATAGAGCCTGGGAAAAAACGGAATTTCTTGCTGAAAGTTTTGAAAAGCAGATAGGTGAAAAATTTTTGTAGCGGTGCAGTTGGCTATGATCATGTGATGTAACTCAATGTGATAGATTGTTCTGTAAATGCGTGTGCATGTAAATTCGTAAATTGCAAATGTGGTTATCCTTCCTTTCTTTCAGGAGAATTCATGGATCCCAAATGAAGCTGTCCTTCACTTCTTTATTGGGACTCCAAACTCAGACTTGAAAAGGGATGTTGGCGTTGACCTAAATTTTAGTGTCCCACAGAAGAAATTCAGAATCCAGTTAATACAACCTAAGAAAAAAATCAAGATTGATGGTAGGTTTTTCAACTAAGAACCCGATCGTCAATTAACTTCAGTTAGGAGAACTTCATTAGAATTAACAGAGAAATATCGATACAGTTCAGTCAATAATCTAATGTAGAAACTACATAACTGTGTGGTGGCCATTCAGCTTACTGCTTTAGATAACACCCATTCGCAGTGGTCTTTGCATCCTGGTTAAGACTGTTTTGCACAGTCAGAAGTTCAGTACCTGTTTCACAAACTCACATTAAAGAGGAAAGCTGTTACCAGTGTAGATGAAGTTAAGTCTAAGGAACAGTAGGTTTTTCTGTAATCATTTACATATGCTGAACTGGCCTTACTATTCCTGAATTTTAGTTTGCTGTATTCTGTTAGTTCTGATACAAAATGACTTGCTGCCAAAACAATTCAGTACTGACTGTGATATTGCTGTGCATTATAAGGAAAAGTAACATTTCAATCACTGTGTAACATAGAAAAGAGGATCAACAAACACGTTGATGAAATATAAACTGATAAATATATGGTAATAATATAGACGATGTATTTCAGCTTCTTTGACATGCTGGACAAGTGATGTTCTGTTTTGTGTGCTAAAATACATCAAAACCACGTATGTAGAACTTGTCCCTCCAGATCTTTATTTATATTTCTTTTTATCCTGGTTATTTTCAAATGGATTGCATGGAAGATTTACCTACACTGCGCAAGGCTTTGCGTGCACAGTGTTCTGAGCTCTTGAAATGTCTCCACAGCACAACACAGCTTACAAGTTTTAGCACAGGCCTAAAGGAAGTGTACAGATCACTTCCAGAACTAAGCTGGTTTGTTGGAGACAGCTTCGTTGCCTCTTCTCAATTAGTATTCTCAGAATAACTTTTCAAAATGAGATGCATGTTCTGAGGACACTTCAATGCCTGTGCAAACTCTGTTCCTAACTTTTTTCCTTTGCTCTGTTATTTATTATGTTTTAACTCGGTAAATATATTGTTCACAACAATGGCAGCTATCATTTTGGGTACAGTTTTGTGGAGCATCACTGAGCAGTATACGTCCAGAAAAAGTTAACAGTTTTCTTTTTCTTCAAGGGAGAATTGAGTTTTCTAAAAATTCACGAATTGGAGACCTGGAGCTGATAGTAGATGACCGAGATGTGTATTACATTAAGGTATGTTCTCAGGTTATGAGCTCTCATACTAGGATGAATACTTAAAGAAAAGCACAGAAAAGAAAGGTAATGAAAAACACACATACCGAAAAATAGTTTTGTGAGCAGTCTTTTTATTGCGTATTTTTGAGACAGACTCAGTGCTAAATTGCTGTGTTTTAAAAGCTTTTAAGGCATGGCTTCTGCAAATAATCTAAAACAATGTTTTTACATTCAGAGGTACTCAAAACTCTTGGATTCCTCCCAGTGTTAAGTTGGTAGAGAAGATTCCATTGACTCCTGTGGGCTCTGGTTCATTATGTGCATATGTAGTCGCATGGTTTTTCAGACCTGTATTCTGACCATGCATAAAGACTCTGAGTAAGCCCAGGCTATTTTCTTCACTTCTGTGGACTCTATAGACATAAGAATCTCTAAGATATGGTTCTTTATATCACAGAAATTATTCGTGGGTTTTTTTTTAAAGCACCGTGGAATAAATAAGAGAATGCCAGTATTTGAACTCTGAAATGAAAAAGCAAACAAAAATGCAGGTGGGAGTTTATCCCTGAAACTCTACTGCCATTTTTGTTTATATTCCAGGATTTGAACAATTCTTTCATTATACAATTGATACCCTCAGCAGAATGCCATGTCTTACGTGGGCCTCCAAAGCTAGTTGCTTTCAAACACACTGCATTTTTCTACAGTGTGCACACTATTCAACAGATAATTTTTTTCTGGAGTAATATTTCAGCAAAGACTTTTTGGATGTTTCTCACAAACCCAAACACTAATTAACATTGCATATTATTGCATTTGCATCTGATCTAGCCTAAATCTAGTTAGCTCTGTGAGACTGCCAATATTTTCAGTAACACCATATTATTTTTTGGCCCGGTATTGTAACATTCTTAGTGATTTCAGTCACTACTGAAGCCAGCAGGAGGTGAAGGAAATAGGATCTCAAACCGCTGTGATTTTTGTATAACTGGAAAAAAAAAATCGATCCTTCATCCTCATTATTTACTAACAGCAAGTTTTATAGTTTGGGGGGTGGGAGGGGGTTTGGTGTATAGAAAAAGATCTCTTTTCTTCCTCCTCTCATCTCATTTCTGAAATGCTCAAGTCTATACTATTGCCTTCTCAAAATTTAATCAGTTTGTACTGTTGAGTGACTTGGGTTTTGTTTTTGTTTTTTATTTGTTTGTTTGTTTATTCTAGGGAATGACAGATTTGCAGATGCTAAGTGGAGAGCAGAGGTACATGATCCAACTGGAGGTAAAGCTGATAAAGCAGAGCAGTCCTATCATTCTGTCAGGAAACATCACTAAACAACTTGGCAAGAAGATAGCTTTTTCATTATCCCTGAATAATTTATTGAAGGATGCTGCATTTCTTTCAGGTTAGAGGGCAATAAGTATTTGCCGTGTAAATGTAAGTTCTGGAGCCCATATTTCTAAACGCATTTCTAAAGTTCCATTCAAATCAGTAAGACTGCTTTTTAAAATTACTATCCTTGATAAATTAATACTAATATGTA
The DNA here is from genome assembly GCF_000708025.1 of Charadrius vociferus. Lineage (NCBI taxonomy): Eukaryota > Metazoa > Chordata > Aves > Charadriiformes > Charadriidae > Charadrius > Charadrius vociferus. The sequence goes on from NW_009648977.1 coordinate 35,590, forward strand.
TTTCAGAATAGTAGGAATTATAAAACAAACTGGTTTTTAAGCCTGTTTTTAATTACTGTTTAATTGCTGGTGGAGGAAATAAGATGTAAGGGATCACTTAACAAAAAAATGCCAGAACAGTAACATCTCTTAGAATATTTTCTGGTTTTCACTTTTGTTAGTACAAATTAGTGCATGTGTATCTAAATGTCTCTTAAGACCTGTTCTAAAAATCTTGAAATCTTTCTTTTTCTCACAAATAGACTAAGAGGTAAATAAAAAGTATCAGAAAGAGGGCTTTACTATTTGTATGACATCAATTTGTTAAAAGGTAAATTAATACAGTGGAATAAACCAGTAATTTAAGTTTAAGGCTCTCATTTTTTCCTTAGTATTTCTTACTGTGGTCTTCAGGTGGCAAAGACATTGAAATATCATAGGATTATACAATATTTTCAAATAAAACTAACTTTTAAGGAATGCGGAATGCCAGTTTGGTTTTTGGGAGATCATCTTTTGGTGAAATGTTCATCCTTAGCTTTCACATAGATTACCAGTGACTGCACCTAAAAACGGTTCTGGTCTGATTTCAAACTCTCATCCCCTGAGAACTAGGCTGCACCAGTTCTTCTGTTTTAAAGCCACAAACTTTCTCAGGCTTAATGTAGAAGTAAATATCCACGTGTTCACATGTTAGGCCTTAGGTAATGAAAAGATCAGTCTGTTAGAATTCATTTCCTTTTAGAAGCAGCTTTGGCTGGATTCATTTCACTAAACTTCAGGCAGTATCTGAGAAATGTGGTCTACAGCCTGTATATGTAGTTGGAGAAAGAGATTGAATATCCAGCTCTGTCTTTAGTTTACTACACAGAGTACATCATGGTGTTCCTCAGTTAGATGGGGTAAAACTAAATGCATTTGTGGTTTTCCTGCTGTAGTATTCCTTCTAACTAGTAAAAGTAACTTTGTGTTCTACCACTGCATAATCACTTCTACTCTTTTTGTAGCACTTCTGGAGAAAAAGGTTGATGATAAGTTGAGACAATACTCATTGGAAGGGGAGACTTACCTCCCAGGTGTTCTTGGAGTTCACATCATCGGTCTTCTCCAGCAACATGAGGGATTGTGGTCTCATGGTCTAAGGATAAAATATGGACTCCTAGGTACAGTGAAAAAGAGGGAAAGTAAAAGCATTCTGTTTGTCTCATTTTTCTACAAATTATTTGCCTATATGATTAGCACACTCTCTTAACAAGAAAGATTTCAGCTGATTTTTAAACAGTGATCTGAGACGTAGGGTGAGTTTCTCTTTTCACTTGGATAAACTTTACTCTTTGAGTCTGCATATAAAAAAACAATTCATTTTTTTAAAGGTGCTTTTCACAAGCGTGTCCAACATTTGATTAAAAATCACTTTTTCAATGGGAATTGCTCCTAATTAATTTGTGTTCTCAGGTGTTTATACAAAATGAATGGTTGCACATACACACTTTAAAATATGAGGGATTGTTTCTAGAAAGCAGTTGGCTGTGCTCTCCTGGCTGCAATGTATGAACTGTGCATTAATATTTATTAAGACAAAGCAGGTGAACATCACTACAATTATAACAAGGTATTGAATACTTGTACTAGCTAGTCATGATAGGCATTACAGGGTGATTGTGTATGTAAAGTATGCTGCACATTCAGAGAGAGTATGTAGCAATATGAATAGTAAAGGTTTCTTAAACCTACACAGATATGACCCCATAAATTTGCTAAAAATGGCATGGTGATCAGAGTATTTTATGTACACAAACAAACCCATATCTGTACACTTACAACATTAGTAGATGATGTCTAGCTATAGCTATGTAATTATGAAGTTATATACTTAGAGCTTAAGTCATATTTTGATATAAACCCAGTTTGGCAACTGTTCCACCTGAAGTGGTCAGCAAGTGCTTCCTTGAGAAGTACTGGATTGTAAAGAAAAAAAAAAGGAGAAGAAATAATCCTACTCATTGAATGAAACTTCAGATTCATTATTTTAAGGTTTTTCTCAGTCACCACAAGGGTTAGAAGTTCATTATTGGTTTTTGTTTAAGATGTAATGTCATGTAATGTCATGATGTCAGGAGCTGAGTGGTAACAGAAAATCATCATATATTGTGAGAGCCCCAAGAAAGCTGCAAAGGTTGATCATGATTGGTTTGTAGTGCTTTTACTTTGCCTAGGTGAAGTTCCATTTAAGGAATAAACTTAGTGCCTGCTTCTATTTATTTACTTATTTATTGCTTCTGAAGAAAAAGTGAGTGAAAGAACATGGAAATACGGTAAGCATCTAAGGAGAGCCTTTGCTTTTCTTAAACGAAATTTCCTAAATCATTGGATTATTTTCATTCCATTCTTAACACAAACTAGCTGTTTCCAATTGTCTGAACTGAGAAACATCTTACATTTTAATAGAGTATAAAGTAAACAAAGGCCCAAACTCTTACATGTGAAGCCTGTAACATGGCTGTTCCTAGGATTTTCATTTGTAGGACAGTTTGTGGAAAAAAATCAAAAATTTGCAATGCCTAACGCATTTGTTTGAAAGTTTTACAGTTTTTTTTCTTGCATATACAGCATGTCTGTAGTCAGAAGTGCAAAGCTATTGATTGCTGTTATGTTGGACATACGTGTAGCAGGAAAATAAATTCAGGGGTCAGAAACTGTTTTCACAACAACATGGTAATCTGTAAAATGTATCTAGATCTTGAGCAGATAGGGAAGATAATTCTTGAGCTGAACTTCATGCTAATGCAGTTATACCAGTATTGGTCTTCACAAACTTTGGTCAGTACCTTTAGACTGCAGAATGTACTGCCAGACTTTTTACATGAATTAAATATCTATTTGTCTTTTACTTTTTACTGTGGTAGCGTTTTCATTTTCGTAGAAGTAAATCATTTATCTGGCAAATACAAACTCACTGTTCTTAAATGCAGGTCATTAAATGTGTGCTCTCCTTTGGATTCGTAGGATAAATTAACAAGTATATATCTGTAAATGTAGAGAAATTTCACTTTAATGTTTTTGAAAAATAGAAAACTTGAAGCCAGCACTAGACTTATGCTATTAACATTTTGAAAGTTTAGTTCTGATTTATTTGAATAGGTTAACTTTGTGATTTAACTTGAACAGGAGAGGCAAAAAATCTTCATCATGAATGCAGGACGCGGCAAAAGATTAAAGTGGAGACAGGTGCACATGGCATTTACAAACTTGATATTGGGCATGAATTTCACTGTATGCAGACTCCGACCTATAATCACAAGGTAGAGATACTGACCAAAGCACTTGTGTACTTGTGTGCTGGGAACCATCGTGTCAGTCCCGTACCGAGGGGCTTAAACAGAGCAATGCCCAAGGTGTCATTTTTGGATGTCTTTTATGTCTCATCTTGTTTCTCTTTGCTATCTCGTCAAATTGCTAATTTGTGCAGTCCATTACAGTTGTAAGTGATGGAACTGTCCATTGATGTTACTTTTAATGTATCAATTCACAGAACTTCTGCAGGATGTTTGTTGTGAAAATTTTTGTTATATATAAAACAATAGTATTAATAAGTTAATGATTTATCTTGTTCTATCCTTGTAACTAAAAGTCAGGAACTCTCTTGCTTATTCATCGGAAGTTGTATGTCTGGAAAGTAAAGCATTTTACAATGTTTTGTATTAATTTTCTGGTTCAGATTTGAATGCTTTCTTAGAAATTTCAGTGTGTGTGACCCTGTCATGCAGAAAAGCAGATCTGTTTAAAATTGCATCCTTTACAGACTGCACAGAGACAAATGTTAACTTAAACGCAAAACACCATTAATACAGAGTATTTCCTG